>NC_137655.1:28566269-28568470 GCF_963422515.1 Blennius ocellaris | reverse complement strand
CTAGATGTCACTCATGGTGTTTTTCATAGTGAATCACTTGCAAAACGCATGCAAAGTAAATCGGCACTATATATGCCTGAGCATGCAATTCAGCACATTTCATACAGCATCATATCAAATCAACCCCTAATTGGTTTAACTAACTGATAATTCTGGTGACGACTTACAAAGGGGCAATCATGTATTCGTTACCAACTAATTCCAAATATGTACAGTATTACTACAACTGCCCATCACCACAAATTCAGTCATTTTTTTAAATATGGCATATCAACAATGGCCGACAGCTGCTAATAAAAACAGCTTACCCTGTAAATCTTTAAACAAAAAGTCACAGATTCTCAGCTCTCAATGTTACTGATATTGATTATTTTGGCCTGAAAGAAACACATGGATCATCGATGAGGGTGCAGCACTTTGACGTTTCCAGCCATCGGCAAGCGAACCAGACAGGTGTGTGTGTGTGTGTGTGTGTGTGTGTGTGTGTGTGTCTGGATTAAATTGTTTTGACAGGCAGGCCTCAGCCACCCAGACAAGCTGCCCTCTAACAAAGTGCTGCAGTGGTTCAGTGCCTCCCATACAGAATCAACTACCTAAACCTGCAGACACTGGCAGGATAAATAGGCACTCATTTGTTGACATGCAGACTGCTTGCAATGCCCGATATTGAACAAATTAGTTAATCATACAGCTTTATTATAACTCCAGCTATTTGCTCATTCTTTCTCCAACAATTCATCTTCCAGTCTTATTATACTTTTGTTATATTAAGATATAATATTGCCGTTATTGTTTATAAGTAGTAAATGTAATTCTTATTTGATTTACTTACTCTCAATTATCAATCCCTATCTTTTGTACATTTGCATATATTGGTATATAAAGGCATTACTCATTTTATCGAGTGACAATGATAAATAGAGAAAAAGCCAAACAAATCCAGATATAGAAAATGTAACATGGAATTATTCAAGTGTTATTTTCCCTCTAAACAGCCATACCCTCTTCTCTAATATTTGGGCTACTACGTGCACAATGTATCTGTTGTGGATGTAAAAGCCTTCAAATTACAGCCAAGAGTGAGCACTTTAACCTCGTACTCATGATTTACTATCAGCTCCAAAGAGCCATGGCACTGTGCCGACATATCACATTGTGTCACCACCCCAACACAAACACACCCACACACACACACAGGCAACACCCTTGTTAAGCAGAGTGAGCCACACAACAGGAAGCAGACCAGGAAAAGGTCTGAGAATTTAACAGTGGACTTGAGAAGGATTAATGCACAACAGAGATGACTCTCAGATGGAGATATAATTAATAATTGATTAAAATTGGATGACACCACCATGTTCAGATAGCAAATGACGATCAAACGGCATATAGAGAATACATGTGGTATTTAACTACATGGTGTTCTGACAATAACATGGGCATTTTGGTTCAGGGGCCAAAACAATTGCTATTTTTTCTACCAAAAATTACTGCAATCTCAATATGAAGCCAATTTTAATTACACTTCCTGGCTTTAAATACATTGAAATGTCCACAAAAACATCTCCTACAACTGTTGCATTATGCCTGTTTCTATCATGGCAACATCACCGATATCTCAGCTTAGGTATCAGTGTTGTATTGTGACTTACGAAACTTTTTGTTTTTACAATTTGCTTGGTGGTTTTGTCTGATTGGAGCCACTTGTAGGCCCGTTTTGGCCCACGGGCAATTTGTTTGACAGCCCTGCTTCCGAAGATGGAAGCAAATTGAAAACTTCTACATATAAAATCATTGGCATTTCAGCAAACATCTCCCATCTAATGAAGGAGGCACAAATAGCTTAAACCGCGTCCCTAAACCTTCGATTACTTTCCATCTACCAGCAATAGAAAACATGGCGACCTTCTGCTGCTTCTCCAGCTGTGCAGAGGGAAGCAGGAAAGTTCTGCAGCATGTGGTGAGGGTGGCAGAGTGGATCAAATCCAGCTGAAGACATGATGTAAAACAAAGCTATAATTATCTGACACCTTTATTTATTTGATTTACTATCCTTGTGTTTTTGTTTTTATGATTTTAATTGATTGCAATGAAAGTAAAGCATTCATATCTTCAAGAGACAACGATTGATTTTGCTGAAGGCCTTGGGATTAAAAGTTACTACATAAAGATTGATCATGTTAAAAGAGCTTAAAAACACT
>NC_137655.1:27545323-27918569 GCF_963422515.1 Blennius ocellaris | reverse complement strand
TCTTCTCTTCTCTTCTCTTCTCTTCTCTTCTTTCTCTACTCTTCTCTTGTCTTCTTTTCTCTTCTCTTCTCTTCTCTTCTCTTCTCTTCTCTTCTCTTCTTTTCTCTTCTCTTCTCTTCTCTTCTCTTCTCTTCTCTTCTCTTCTCTTCTCTTCTCTTCTCTTCTCTTCTCTTCTCTTCTCTTCTCTTCTCTTCTCTTCTCTTCTCTTCTCTTCTCTTCTCTTCTCTTCTCTTCTCTTCTCTTCTCTTCTCTTCTCTTCTCTTCTCTTGTCTGTCACAGCAGTGAAGTCTCACCACCTCGGATGTGGGGGTGATTCAACCGAACAAGTCATTGTCCTCAAGAACGAATAAGACCAGGATTTCATGCAGTCACTCGTCCATCGTTTGTCTCTCCGTTTACTAGACTGACTTTATCAAACCCAGTAATGAGAGAGGTTGAATACAGCCTGATTTTACATTTGAGGGCAATTTACAGTATACTCACCAAGTAACCAAACCCTGGTGTGTTTGAATTGAGAAGGAAAACAAAGTGCTCATATTTCCCAAGAAGAAGCAGTGGACGTACCGGTGCGTAGTTCAACTCTCACACCTCCTGACAACCGGTTGCTTTTCCATTGGCAAGGCACCGCCTCATTGCATCACTGTAAATCGTCTGTTTAACCTCTGCACGATAAGGGAGAACATAGAATCTGCACACTGAGGTCCAGACAATGCTTTCAAGTGAAAACTGAAAGTGTTCATAGTGTTTTGTGAGTCAACAGTGCTTGAAGCTTGAAAACACATCTTTTTGAAAAACACTCCGTCTCTTTGGAAATGGAACCTTTCTGAAGCGCTGCTGCTGTGCATGCACACCACAGCCGTGGTAAATAGTTCCTCTGTACATGCACAAGTAGCTGCACAATCACACAGTTTCCTCCGATTTGTCATGATTCTCCGTCCATATTTTGACAGTCACTGTATTAAGAATCCAACTTGGTGGTCTGTCCACTAGAAGGTCCACGTACCAACAGCACCCACTAGTGGCCCAACATCGCTTCCAGAGTTTATTTTATTTTGTGGAAATGGACGTCACAAAATGGACGTTTTCACTTGAAACGTGGTCGTGTAAACGGGGCCTGAAAGTCCTCTGGGCCTGAGACGTTTCAGAAGGTAAACATGAAATAATAAATAAATAATCATAGTTGAGTGCTGCGATTATGTAACCTGCAAAGAACGTAAACAGATGAAGTTGTGTCTTGAGATTCATTTTTAACAGTGTTCTTTCTCTGCCCTGGATTCACAGCATTTATTGCAGCAGGGCTCCCTCTGATTGGACGTACCTGCCGACATGCATGGAAACGACATATCACAGTTCAGTCAGTCGTTTGCCATATGACCAGTTTATTACACTCATTTATATCGCCATATATATATATATGGCCCTACTGTTAATAGATTACACTAAATATAAAGGCTGAAGACAAAATGTCGCAAATGAAGCACAAATCCAGTATGTTGTATAGATTTGAGGAAAAAGTCAAAAAGGAGAACAAACATGAATCATTTTAAACAGATATACAACATATTGGTTAATGAGATACCGTATTTAGAGGGAGAAGTGTCTCAATCAGTGCGTCTGTTGTGAGATGTGAATAAAACATAAGGAAATCAAAAATTGGAAATAGATTTATATTATGCTTATCTCAATATATGCTTGAATAATTGTAATATAGTCTTTATACATCAAAATATCAACAGAGTTAAGCGTTAGGGTGTTAAAAATCAATAGGAACAAAAAGTGTATATATTTTAAAGATCAACTTGTTTTCATTTACATTAAATGAAAAAAATTTTTTAAATTACGTCTACTTTTTTGTTGCTTACTTGTTTGAAAATGAATATATATATATATACTCCTTTATTAGTCCTATAATAGGACAGAGGTTATTAAAAAATAAGTTTAAACACTATATAAGATTTGATCTTCACCAGTTGTCAACCAGGTAAAATACTTTCTATCCAGCATGAATATTTTGTATTTCTGCTTCTAAAAAAGAGTATTTTGATGATTTGTTTGTCACAGACAAACATAAATGTATGCAAGTAAATCCTACTTGTGTGCATTAACCTGATATGGTGAAAGAAGTCATGGTTTTCTTATGTAAGCATGTGGATCAATGGACCCTCGCTGGTCCCAGATTGCTTTTGCCAGAACACAGGAGTAGCGTCAGTGCCTGCATATTCTTTTTTAAATTCTTTTTAGTTTTGCGGCAGACATCTTGGCTTCCATCTTTGGTACAAACCATACTGTGAAGTGTTACGCTACAAAGAATTATCATGCTAAATTCTCAGACACAAAAGACTTTGGTTTACATTTTTAATGTTTCGAATATTTAGCTGCAGAAGAAGAAATTCTCTGTGCATATGGCAGCCATCTTGTAAAATGGTTGCCATCTTGAAATTTTGCGAGGCCAGCACCTTTTTTTTTTTTTTTTTTTAAGTGGACCTCAAAGGGCATTCGTGCCAAATTTCATGCTTGCTTCACTAACTGAAGTGTTTTTGCAGTGATGTGCTGCACGACAAGGGAATTGGGTGAAGCAGAGTCTTTGAGCTTTGCAAACATGATGTCCTTTTTCCAAACAAATATATTATTTTTTCCCCCTGGACCGAAATGCTTAACAATCACAGGCTTTATAAATTGACTTTCACTCACTCAGTGGGCCGTCCCTGCAACACGAGCCACTTGTGTGCTGGTTGTTAGTCCTGATCGGCCCTGGTTGTCATGCTGCATCGGCCCTCAGCCTCTGGACCGCCGCCGGTGTCAGGAAGCACACGTGCTGGTAAACAATGGTGACGTCTGTCACGGCTTTGTAAGGCTCTTTTCCACTGTGATAATGTCCCTGTTCCGTCCCCCGCTGAGCTTTCTTTCTTCAGCCGACTGCCTCACGTTTACACTCTGCGGCTTCGCTCACGTCCCGAGTCTTTGTGTTTTGCTCGTGGCTTCGGGGCTGATAAAAGAGAAACCAGTCGCTGAATTTCAGCGTCTGTTGGTGGCCAGCGGGCTCACACACCTTGTGCTGAGGGAAATATCACAATGGTGTGTGAATGTGTGTGAATGGGTGAATGTAATGAATCATGTAAAGCCCTTTGAGGCTGCTCTCATAGGGAAGGCGCTATACTGTATAAGTGAAGTCCATTTACCAGTGTTGGAGCCGGGTTTCGTCCAGCCTGCACTTTGGGGTTGTTTTGTTTTTTTCCACACACTGAGCAGGAAAGACTTCGTCTCCACTCAGACTTGAGCCATGTGCCCACGCATTTGTACCATCAGGGACTACTGTGGTTTGGCTTATTATACTTTAACACATAAATGTAACACCTTGTGGTATCAAAAGCAGAAAATATGTGTTATGAATTCTCACAGCAATCCAATAGATTTCCTTTGAGTGACTCAGACCAGATGCCTACACATGCAGTAATTAGAGGATTGTAGAGAAGATGTGAGAAAATGAATATGTACACTTGAGAGATACAGCGCATATTATTTTTATCTAATGGAAACCAATTAATTCTCATTGGTCGTGGGTTCAAATCTGGTCCAGGGCCTTTCTGTGTGGAGTTTGCATGTTTTCCTTGTGTGTGTGTGTGGGTTTCCTTGCTCTTTCCATCGCGCCCCCTGATTGCAGCTCTGTGGCTGCTACCGATTGGAGAATTTGGGAAGGAATTAATACAGTACTATAAATAAAATATTATTTACCTCCACTTAAGTGTCTATTTCAAATACAGAGTATTTTACTACACTACATTTTCAATGATATTGAGTAAAACAAAAAAAAAAATAAGATGATCAATTTAAAATATTGAGCCCTAGAAATATTATTATTTGAGAGTAGACCCAGTCTGATCCTGACACTTTGGCTTTTTCAGGAAAACTTGCGACCGTCAACCGTGTCGAGATCTGGACTCATTGTTTCACTGCTGTTGCAATTTAATTTCTAAAGTTGTTCCTTTTGATAAAAAACAACCACTTCCACATTTATATCCATTATGTTTCTTGAGGGAGACCATGCTCCAAGTCCAAAAAGTAACTCGGTAACTTTTACTGTGAGTACATTTTATACGTATGTGCTAAATTTCACTTTTACTTGAGTACATTTTTAGTCTGGTAATTTTACTTTACTACTACTTTACTATTTCCACCTAGGTATAAATGCATCGCATTCACATTTTGTTTTCGGAAAATTTCCCGTATACACAACGTTTTGAAAATTGTGTTCAATTCCATGGAAATGGCAGAAACGCTGAAAACCATGTAGTTGGCTTGCCATGCCACCAGTTGGCGCTGGAGAGAGACTAAGTCAAGGTGTTTTCCAAAAGTTACGTCTTTAGTGGCTCCAAGCACTATTGTCATATAAACAAAACCCCAAAACCCAATTTTCTGTTTTCACTCTGCCATGTCAACGCGGACCAGGTGATGTGCTGTTTAGGCCTGCAGTACAAATTTGCACCACAAGATGGTGTAATGAGTCACTAATAAATAACCATTACGATTATTACTACGATGACTTTTTTGTAATACACATTATATAGCAACAGTCCTAATAACTATCAAACAGGTATCAAAACCACATATACTGTAGGCTGTAGGTATAAATAGTAAAACTGATCAAATAAGTTAAAAAATCTGCACTTCAAGCTCCGCTAATTCGTAGCTCCACTATTTTTTCTTTGCCTTGCGTTCAAACGTTTTGCAAGTTTATACCTTGTCACTTTTCGTCAATCTTAGTTGGACTCTAAATGTAAATGACCGTAATCCTAAACCTGCTGATATAATACATACAAAAGAGAACAAAGCAAACACAGATTATAAAATTGCCTGAGAAAATGATATGTTTGAATTCCCGCTATGGACGGATCACATGGCCCTCCACGTTTCCCGGAAGCCTCATTCGCCCCACAAACGTGAGCAAAGTATTTTAAAATTCATCCACTCAGGAGGCGTTTCTTTCTTTGTAAAGCTCATTTCATGAGTCACGCCGTGGCCGGGCAGCGTGGGCACTGGACTAGCCCCCAGGTGATGGCAGGAATGTGAATGCATTCGTCTCCCATTGGCTCAGCATCCGTCCTCTAATGCTTCTCGCTTCGCGGCGAGCTCCGGCAAGCCGCCACGCTCCCGCTGCGCCTTCCAGCTGAGCTAGCATTAGCCTCCTTTTTACCCTCAGAGCGCCGAGCTTCACACTGACACCTGCCCAGCCCCGGCACACTCTGGTGGGGTGTGAACACATTCATGCCATGTCAATTTTAACAAGGTGTTTACATGTATTTTTTTCCCTCCACGAGTCCACCTGAGTGCCTCGTCTTACTAATTCTTTTCACAGTTTTCTGCAAAGTCCAGGGTTTCCTTCACCTTCAGTCATGATCTGAATGACAAAGTATAAACAAAGCATTAAAATACGTTTTAAATGTATTTATTTATTTATTTTGCCTTCAATTGATAAGGAGAGAGGAGGGACTTTTCAGATGTACCCACAGTTTTGAAGGAGAGAGGCTGACTTCTTCTATCCGGGTCCTCCCTGTGACCCTTGACCCCTTGATCACTCTGGCCAATCATAATGGACTCCTGTCCTTGAGGCGGGCTCCAGTTGGCCAGGCTGCAGTGGGTTTTTGTTTACATGTCAACACTTATTGTCTCTGAGCGTCGGTGTGCTCGCAAAACGATGGCAGAACTCGCAGAAGAAAGCAAAGCTGTGGTCTGTAGTAGTGAACCTAAACTGACAGACAACATGGAAGAGTTGAAAAGTGAAAATAATCCAACACCACAGAGGAAACTTTGTTCTGATTGGCTCTACTGAGCATGTGCAGAAGCTCTATTTACTACAGCCATGGTGAGCAGTAGCAGTGTTTCTGTCATCTACATGTACACAGTCAGAGCATTTTTGTAAAGTTCCACTTTGGGAGCAGTTTTCAGAAGCCTGTGTTTTCAGTGGCTCTGAGCACCGTTTTTGTGTAAACCAGCTCCCAAAACACTGCAAAGGTTTTCAGTTTTCACTTGAAAACGTGTAAACGGGCCTTAAATCTGGCCTGTTAGCAGTGCAGACATATTGGTAATAGAACATTTTGCAGTCATGTGGTCGCAGCGAAAATATCGCTTTACTGCAGAGAACCTCATTGAACACTTGGACAACTGACACTGATATGTCATATTTGGTTGGTTGGTCTCCCAAGTGAACCGTTCAGGTTAATGCGGCTGTTCCCGTGGGTTTTATTGAGCACGGATCAAAGACCTGCGTCTTGAATATACAGCATGTTTAGATGTACACAGCGGTGTTCCAGTCTGGGTTTGGGAGCCTCTTTGTACTGGGTTTGCATGTTTTCTCGGGACCGGTGTGGATTTTCGCAGGGTAAACTGGTTTCCTCACACAATCCCAAGAAATGTGTTTAAATTGTGACTCTGACAATGAGTGTGACGGTGTGTTCCTGCCCCTTGATGGCCTGATGGCTCCTGTGGGGTAATTCCAGTCTGCAGTGGAAGAAGAATCAGTGAAAGAGTAACAGGGTCACTGATGTGAAGGCCCCGCCTCACAATCTTCAGGATAAAGTAAAGTTGGAGTTGTTGACTTTCTACAAATGTGACGGATTTCAATCCAATCTGGCGTCGTCTCTACCTGGATCTGTGCTGGGAGATCAGGCTGACGCTCCTCCCAGGACCTGCTGCCAACATGGAGGCGTTAGTTACCACAGTCAGAGGAGTTTAAGGCCATTTTGGTAGCAAAAGTGGTTATTATGTTGTGGCTGATCGGTGTTTTTCATTCCGTGTCAGTTGGGAATTGAGTTCTCAGATGCCTCGGTAATGATTTGTGTCCAGAGTAAACGAACCCAATCCATAAAGCATCTGCAGTCTTGTTGTGTTGCCTTCATTTGGATTGCTGCCACAGTAAACTGGCATCACACTGTACTTTCACAATACATTACACTCCTATGTTCTCATGTCGTTAACTTTTCCCACTGATGGTTTTAGTGACTGTAAATCTATTTTTATGCGACAGCTGTAAGATGGAGGCGTAATGTTTTACCGTTGTCTGTCAGCACTACTTCTCAGTCAAGTGTTTCTAATTTGGCTCACATGTTCAGTCTGAGTCAGAACTGATGCCCCAATGAAGTGTCCATCGCCAACAACCGAGGAGGCCCTTGTTCTTACGTGCCTCGTGTTTCTTGTCGGAAAGTTCTCTTCCTGTTTTATGTCTTCACCTTTTGACACAATTCACTGGATGCCAGTGGCAGAAGACAGATTGTTCTTGGTCTTTTGGCTGATTCAGGGGTGGAACCCCGTCAGCTGCCTCCTCCAGTCACCTCAACCATCTCCACATCTCATCCATCAATCCTTTCTGAGGTCTTCTTCTTCTACTGCTGGGCAACTTCATCTCCAACAAGTTTCTCCAGTATCTCTGAACCTCCTCTACTGAATGATGAGTTAAAAAGTGAGAAATGCTGAACTGGACCTCATTCCCCTGCAGTGGTCATTCTGCCACAATACCAATTGAAATCAGCATCTTTGGCCTCGTTCTCACTGCATGGAACTGAGACCCAATTCTGATTTTCTGCTCTCAGTGACTCATCAACCTGTTTTGTTTCCGTGTCAAAGCTCCAGTTCCGAGGTGTTTCCCATCCAGACCCAGGCCTCCATCGTATGTAGTTCCAATTCAGATATTGTTCTACATCGGCTGTCTCGTCATCGATTGTGACTGATGTCACGGAGGAAGCGATTCCACCAGAATGTTTTTTCTTTTCTCCTCATTCTCCTTCCTCTTCCCTCCGCATGTCATCTAGGTTCTGTCGCTCGTATTAAACAACCACTAGAAAATGGATGTACATGCTGACCAGCGAGGTATCCCCCAGCTGAAGAGCCAAACTCTCTTACCTCTTAACTAGTTGTATGCTTTTAACATGATTCCTGCACAGGCAGAGCGACAGAGGTTTGGGCTGGTTTTTATTGAGGTGTGAGGGTTTTATCTTGTTTGGGCTGGAAACTGTGACTCACATCTGGCAACACGGGTGCTGAGCGGGGTGTCATGTGTTAATAGTGTGCTCAGTGTCACGTTTTCATATGCAGTGTGAACAATCATGCAAAACTATCAGATCCCAGCCAAAAAATCAGAATTGAGCATTGGGATCTGATGTGAACGGAGGATTAGCTTCAGCCTCGTGTGTTTTGGTGCCACTGTCTCCAAACCAAACATCATGGCAGGTCTCACTGTTCTTGCAAACCTATTTCACTCGTATCTCCACTCTTCTTCACCTCTTTTGCAGTCTGTCCATTGCTCTGGATGGTTGACCCCAAGCATTTGAACTTGAAATCCCACTCATTCGCACTCTGTCTTGGCTCCATTCAGCTCCATTCCTTTTCAGAGCTCTACCATTCCACACCCTTTATACTTCGTCTTCACCCTCGCCACACTTCAATGTGCAAACCACAAACATCAACATCCACCAAGTGTCCTCTGACTGCAACACTCACTCACTCACACACACACACACACACACACACACACACACACACACACACACACACACACACACACACACACACACACACACACACACACACACACACACACACTCTGCATAGGCGGTCCGGAGGCGTCCATGAGAGGAGGATGAATGAAACGGGAGGGAACGACAGGGAATTGGCTCAGTGATTTTGACGCTCGCCGGATAGAAAGAGGGGAAAATAAAGAAATAAATGGGTCACTCCAGTCAGTGGCGATAACCAATTTTCTCATTCCCTCTGTGGCTGCCAGTGTGCGGTTATCCTGTGAGCGAGTGAGCATCTCACAGCGTGCAGAGCTGAGCTAATCCACAGACTTACAAACCAGGCTGCACATCGGGTGACACACAAAACGTGAATGACAGGAATTGCACGGCTTCTGGAGTGGAAAGCTGCATGTGAGGGGAAGGACCGGGAGTCTTTCCGAGGCCTTGTCAATTACCTTGCACTCCTGGGGTGTGTGTGTGTGTGTGTGTGTGTGTGTGTGTGTGTGTGTGTGTGTGTGTGTGTGTGTGTGTGTGTGTGTGTGTGTGTGTGTGTGTGTGTGTGTGTGAGGAGGGGGGGGGGGTCAGCTCTTGGTGACAGCCACTTGTCAAAGCTTCAGATGATGCAGCCACAGCACTCTCATATCTCAGCATCCCGGGAGAGGAGAGGAGAGGAGGAGGGGAGGAGGGGAGGGGCTGTTAAATGTCAGGAGTCACATGACCTTGACTGAAAGTGACAGTAGTTCAGTGGCTTTTCCCATCGTGTGGAATCAGACGATGCAGAGATATGGCGCGCTCTTTCTTTGCTTTTTTCTGGGTGAACTGATATTCATCATTCCTATTCTGAACTGAACTACTGTGTCTCTCCGTGCAGTGTGTATTGCATTAGTGTAGCTCGCCCCTCTCTCACCATACAGTGTTTATTGCATTAGTGTAGCTCGCCCCTCTCTCTCCGTGCAGTGTGTATTGCATTAGTGTAGCTCGCCCCTCTCTCACCATGCAGTGTGTATTGCATTAGTGTAGCTCGCCCCTCTCTCACCATGCAGTGTGTATTGCATTAGTGTAGCTCGCCCCTCTCTCACCATGCAGTGTGTATTGCATTAGTGTAGCTCGCCCCTCTCTCACCATGCAGTGTGTATTACATTAGTGTAGCTCGCCCCTCTCTCACCATGCAGTGTGTATTGCATTAGTGTAGCTCGCCCCTCTCTCACCATGTAGTGTGTATTGCATTAGTGTAGCTCACCCCTCTCTCACCATGCAGTGTGTATTGCATTAGTGTAGCTCGCCCCTCTCTCACCATGCAGTGTGTATTGCATTTGTGTAGCTCGCCCCTCTCTCACCATGCAGTGTGTATTACATTAGTGTAGCTCGCCCCTCTCTCACCATGCAGTGTGTATTGCATTAGTGTAGCTCGCCCCTCTCTCACCATGCAGTGTGTATTGCATTAGTGTAGCTTGCCCCTCTCTCACCATGCAGTGTGTATTGCATTAGTGTAGCTCGCCCCTCTCTCACCATGCAGTGTGTATTGCATTAGTGTAGCTCGCCCCTCTCTCACCATGCAGTGTGTATTGCATTAGTGTAGCTCGCCCCTCTCTCACCATGCAGTGTGTATTGCATTAGTGTAGCTCGCCCCTCTCTCACCATGCAGTGTGTATTGCATTAGTGTAGCTCGCCCCTCTCTCACCATGCAGTGTGTATTGCATTAGTGTTGCTCGCCCCTCTCTCACCATGCAGTGTGTATTACATTAGTGTAGCTCGCCCCTCTCTCACCATGCAGTGTGTATTGCATTAGTGTAGCTCGCCCCTCTCTCACCATGCAGTGTGTATTACATTAGTGTAGCTCGCCCCTCTCTCACCATGCAGTGTGTATTGCATTAGTGTAGCTCGCCCCTCTCTCACCATGCAGTGTGTATTACATTAGTGTAGCTCGCCCCTCTCTCACCATGCAGTGTGTATTGCATTAGTGTAGCTCGCCCCTCTCTCACCATGCAGTGTGTATTACATTAGTGTAGCTCGCCCCTCTCTCACCATGCAGTGTGTATTGCATTAGTGTAGCTCGCCCCTCTCTCACCATGTAGTGTGTATTGCATTAGTGTAGCTCGCCCCTCTCTCACCATGCAGTGTGTATTGCATTAGTGTAGCTCGCCCCTCTCTCACCATGCAGTGTGTATTGCATGCAGTAAAGTGTTCATGCTCAAGCTGTAGCTCCAGTCATTCAGATCATGTGATTTTGATACCTAGTGGGGCGTGAATCCTGAAGCCCCGCCCACTAACAACATCATTTAAAAGCTCAGAGCTGATTGGCTGGCGCTGATTGAGGCGGTGCTTCACAGAACCAGAGTGAGTCGTCACAAATACCAGCTTGTTTGCAGCTAAAGCTAACAAACATCCATCCATCCATCCATTGGCTACCGCTTTATCTGGGGCCGGGTCGCGGAGGCAGCAGTCCAAGCAGAGTTGCCCAGACTTCCCTCACCCAGACTCTTCCTCCAGCTCCTCCGGTGGCACCCCAAGGCGTTCCCAGGCCAGCCGAGAGACATAGTCCCTCCAGTGTGTCCTGGGTCTGCCCCGAGGCCTCCTGCTGGAGGGACATGCCCGGTACACCTAACAAACAGTTAAGAATTAAAAATAATTAGGTTGATTATTTAGAAGTACAAGTACAAGTTTGAAACTCTGACTTTAGCAGAGAAAGTAACAGTAACTATTGGTAGCTCAATTACACGATGACCAACAGTTACGAAAATCTCTCTTTCAGTCATAGCTTCAATGGCGGTTGAATGGTTAACGCTTCCATCTACAAACGACTTGACCTGGTTCAATTCCTGTCACTGACTGAGACTTTTTAGTTTTTTTTATTTGAATTATTTTTTCAATCGTATATCTCAAAAGCTCAACATTTTTATGGGACCGGCGCCTTTATGGTTGTTGTAATGTTGTGGCTGAAAGGTTTTGCACCCACTTTACTTTGTAATTCAGTGACGTCACGAGACCTGAAATAAAATCTTGCCCCACCAGGTGTTTACATCCAGAAACACCACTGTTAATTAAATAAGAAAAACACCATTTTTATGAAATATTCTAATAAGATGTGAACTAAAATGTAAACATTTCAGTTTTTATGTAACAAAGGAAGTTTCCGGTTGTCACACTGTTTGGATTACATTCTTTTTACACTCAATTATTTTTCACATAGTTTTTATCTACTATAACTAAAACATAATTTAATCAAAAGCATTGTTTATTTTGTGATTTTTTTTAAGTAGTTGATATTATTTTATTGCATTATTCTTATTTATGTAAAAAGACTACAATAAATTGTTATCTTGAATATCTTCATGACATTTAAACTCTATTGTTAAATGAAAATGAATGATGGTAAAGGAAATAAGAAAAACTTTTTATTTTATTAAATATAAAAAAATATAAAATATTTTACTATTGTAAAATAATATTCTCTCTGTATATTTTTACTTGCAAAATAAAATGCAAAGAATTTAGTTTTTTGTGTAATAAATGAAGTTTCCTGTTTCATAAATGGTTAAATGGTTTGGATTCACTTCTGGATTTTCTTATATGGTTTTTGTTTATCTACAAATACTTAAATCAATCAAAATCTTTGTTACTGTTATAATTTTCAGTTTTAATTAGATATTTATTTATATTTATACTTGATTAAATTATTAAAGCTTTTAAAAAGATTTTTTAACATTTGAATTGGGAAATATTTCCAATTTCTATTCCAATTTTCAGTTTTCTCATGCATTTTTTTTAAATCAAAAGTTAAGCTCAACATTTACAGGACTTATGTGTCTTCATTTACCTACTAATCAATATTTTATATATTTTTTGTTTTTACCAAAGAAGTCATTAGTTAAAATTATCTTATTTTTTATGTAGCGGTTGTTTAATATAGACACAGTATATATATTTTAAATTAAACTAAAACTTTTTTATAACAGAAAACTGGTTCAGGTGTGCTGGTAAAATATATTGGATTTTTAATTGTAAATATAAATTGTAGGTGGTTTGAATGTGCTCCATTAAGTAAGTCCTCAGGTTGTTTCCTCTGAGCTTCTGGAACATCTGCACCACATGTTGGATGCCTGTAATCCAGTCTGCTGAGCTCTGCTGACAAACACTAATTATGTAATTGACTCAACATCTAATTCAATCTGCAAAAGGAGGACGTGGTTTGTTTTACAGTATCAGGATACATCTGCTATTTAAGCCTGAAGTCTCTGTGTCTCTGTCGCTCTCTTGCTCTCTCTCTCTCTTTTTCACTCTCTCTGTCTCTCTCTCTCACTCTCTCTGTCTCTCTCTCACTGTCTCTCTCTCTCTCACTCTTTCTGTTCCTCTCTCTCTCTCTGTCTTGTAGAGTTCATCCCCACTGTGATAGATTGTTGTTATATTTAGAAATGGCGGACTGAGATGTTTTTTTCTCTTCGCTCTCTCTCTCTCTCTCTGTCTCTCTACTCGTAGCTCGGGGCCTCGTCTGGCTGGATCAGTGTAGATCTGCAGGCGTCCCGCTGTGCTCCAAGAAGACTGAGTGCAGGAAGCCGGGCACTGTGGGATCCCAGCCATTGACGTGCAGAGGCAGCGAAGCAGCAATCCGGGCTGGACTATGATGGGGTGAGTTGAGCAGATGAGGGCATGCCGCATGCTGCCAGCAGCTGCAGGGACTGCAGGATGCTACACCAGGATTTGGTCCTCTCCTGATCCCTGCAACATGATGCACTGGGTTAGGTAACCACAGCACAGGGCAGGTTCATCTACAACTCCCCCGCCTGCCTGTGGACGAGCAAGCACACATTTAAAAAGCACAGGTCGCTACAATCAATGACGTCCAACTCAGACCTCGTTTACATCACAATGTTTTCAAGTGAAAACGGAAAACTTTCCGGGCGTTTTTGTGTGTTTGTTCACACGACAACGGTGCTCAGAATCACTGAGAACACTACTTTTTGAAAATGCGCCGTCTCCGTGGAAACTGGTGAAAGTAGAACTCTTTGGAAACGCTGCTGCTGCAGATGCTCGTCGTGGCCATAGATTCTTCTGCACATGCTCAGTAGAGCCAATCAAACAATGTTTCCTCCAGAGTGTCATGACTCCCAGTCTATGTCCTCCTGGTCTTGGTACTTTTATTGGGGGGGGGGGTGTTCATTCCCCCCCCAAAGACAGGATTGATTTGTGGAATTTTGGGGTCTCTAAAATATTGATAAAATGCAGTTTTTTTCCTATGCAGTTCCTTTTTGTTTTTGTTTCTTTTTCAGTTTTGTCATGATCATGTGTAAAATGAGTCTATTTTTATTTATTTTTATTTGAGTATGAGGGAGAAGCTTCACTCTCACTATAATAAAGTTGCCGGCCCGCATGCAGTTCCTGTCCTCACCATTGAAGTATGGGGGCGCTAGACTTAAACGTCACTTTAAATCAGACAGCCGTTCAATTTCTAACAGAGAAACCTGGTAAATGTGTGATTTCCTAATAATAAAAATAATGTGTGGGACTGTGAGGAGCAGCACCAGGAGCTGATCAGGTCTGTGGTGCTTCTGTCTGAAGGTAAAGTCTATAAACTGTAGTGTTAATATTCAGCACTGTGTTGTATATGATGGTCCTGAGGACAGGAGCTCTGCTAGTCTGGACAGTTTTATTCCAACTCTGATGGTCGTGTGTGTTTAGTGTCAGTTATTGGTTTGTTGATGAATGTTAAAGTATTTCAGAGGTTATTTTGTGCATCTTAATGTGGATTTGATTCCCGGTGGAGTTACACCTTTTTTTGATTTGTTTTTTATTGACATTCATTCGACACCCAGACAAGACGTCCAGGAAATGTCTAGGAAATTCATACAAAAAACTTTAATTGTGGCTTTTTAGGCCACGATTGGACAGCAGTTTTGGGTCAGTGGGTTCGACAAGTAGGCTTGTATAATGAATTAATATTAATGACCACTAGATTTTCCTAGTATCTGTACTTTTGGCTGATTGGAAGAAAAAGCCACATGTTTAGCTGACAACATATATGAGCATTGGAGTTTTTTCCATTCAAAAATCCGTCCATAGTGCCCAAAAATGGGCACTCTGGTTCTTTAAACCTATTGCTCTTATAATTTTTATTATTGCTTGGTTTCCTCTTGGATGGTCAATTTCTCCTGCAGGTTTCTTCATGAACCAAGTGGAAACCAGAGGATCTTTAATAAAACCTTTAGAAACACAGTTCTGTCTAATCTTCAAATGACGCAGCTTTATTGTCCCGTTTGTTTCTCCTGGCAACTCCTGAGAAAATAATCACCAGGAAAATTGTACTTTTGGTCATGTCATTTTAAATTTGGAGACTCAGAAGCTAAGTTATTGAAAGTGAGATTTTTGTCAGAGTTTTCAATAATGCAGTCACTCTGACAGTGGCGCAGTGATATGAAGGATTCATTTCCTCATTTGGAGGCTGTCCTCTACACGCTACTCTGCCATCATATCTGAAGAAATCAGCACCGCGTGCAGGCCGGACATGGAGGCTGATTTACTGTCCTGCTCCCGGGGAAGAGTTATTCCTCCACTGACAGAGGGAGCAGAGGAGCAGAGGAGAGGGAGTAGAGGGAGTAGAGAGAGAGCAGAGGGAGCATAGGGAGTAGAGAGAACAGAGGAGCAGAGAGAGAGCAGAGGGAGTAGAGGGAGCATAGGGAGTAGAGAGAACAGAGGAGCAGAGAGAGAGTAGAGGGAGCAGAGGGAGTAGAGAGAACAGAGGAGCAGAGAGAGAGCAGAGGGAGTAGAGGGAGCAGAGGGAGTAGAGAGAACAGAGGAGCAGAGAGAGAGCAGAGGGAGTAGAGCGAGCAGAGGAGCAGAGAGAGAGTAGAGGGAGCAGAGGGAGCATAGGGAGTAGAGAGAACAGAGGAGCAGAGAGAGAGCAGAGGGAGTAGAGCGAGCAGAGGAGCAGAGAGAGAGTAGAGGGAGCAGAGGGAGCATAGGGAGTAGAGAGAACAGAGGAGCAGAGAGAGAGCAGAGGGAGTAGAGGGAGCATAGGGAGTAGAGAGAACAGAGGAGCAGAGAGAGAGCAGAGGGAGTAGAGCGAGCAGAGGAGCAGAGAGAGAGTAGAGGGAGCAGAGGGAGCATAGGGAGTAGAGAGAACAGAAGAGCAGAGAGAGAGTAGAGGGAGCATGGGGAGTAGAGAGAGCAGTGGAGCAGAGAGAGAGCAGAGGGAGTAGAGCGAGCAGAGGAGCAGAGAGAGAGCATAGGGAGCAGAGGGAGTAGAGAGAGCAGAGAGAGAGCAGAGGGAGTAGAGAGAGCATAGGGAGTAGAGAGAGCAGAGGAGCAGAGAGAGAGCAGAGGGAGCATAGGGAGCAGAGGGAGTAGAGAGAGCAGAGGGAGTAGAAAGAGCAGAGAGAGAGCAGAGGGAGTAGAGAGAGCAGAGGAGCAGAGGGAGTAGAGAGAGCAGAGGAGCAGAGAGAGAGCATAGGGAGCAGAGGGAGTAGAGAGAGCAGAGGGAGTAGAGAGAGCATAGGGAGTAGAGAGAGCAGAGGAGCAGAGGGAGTAGAGAGAGCAGAGAGAGAGCAGAGGGAGTAGAGATAGCAGAAGGACTAGAGCGAACAGAGGAGCAGAGAGAGAGCAGAGGAGGGAGAAGAGCAAGCAGAGGGAGCAGAAGAGCAGAGGAGAGGGAGCATAGGGAGTAGAGAGAGCAGAACGAGTAGAGTGAGCAGAGAGAGAGCAGAGGGAGTAGAGAGAACAGAGGGAGTAGAGTGAGCAGAGGAGGGAGTAGAGCGACCAGAGGAGCAGAGGAGAGAGAGCAGAGGGAGTAGAGAGAGCAGAGGAGGGAGTAGAGCGACCAGAGGAGCAGAGGAGAGAGAGCAGAGGGAGTAGAGAGAGCAGAGGAGAGAGAGCAGAGGGAGTAGAGAGAACAGAGGGAGTAGAGTGAGCAGAGGAGGGAGTAGAGTGACCAGAGGAGCAGAGGAGAGAGAGCAGAGGGAGTAGAGAGAGCAGAGTAGAGAGAGCAGAGGGAGTAGAGAGAGCAGAGGAGAGAGAGCAGAGGGAGTAGAGAGAGCAGAGGAGCAGAGAGAGAGCAGAGGGAGTAGAGGAAGCAGAGGGGTAGAGATAGCAGAAGGGTCTACCAAGAGGAATGGGAGGCAGTGTGTAAAAGACGCGCAGTATATCCAGGGAGCATTAAGATGCTGTTGAAGATTAAATAAAAAAGATTCATCCCTTCCAGAGTAAAAGGTTAAAGCACATTAAAAGGCAGTATTTAGTTTGACGAGTAATGATTTTACTGAGCAGTAGCTGGGTTCACCTGCACCTTGCTGGTATATTATGTTAAGTTGAGAGCTGTTCCAGTATTTGATGCAATTCTTCTGTCCATATGAGTGTCTGCGTACTCTGCGTTGCTGTGAAAATGCAAAACCTTTCTGAAATGAGAAAACAGAAAATGATCTACTGGAAACTTACCTCGAGGGCTTCAATACACGTTTGTTCCTGTCGCATGTTAGTGTTCGCTTCTACTTCCTGTCGCCTGTCTTTGGATTCATATGTAGATTTGACTTCAGTCTTTTTATCTCCTCACATTAGTAATTTTGATTCGTGTTTCTCTGCGCTTCAGCCTCAACACATCCATCCATGCTCTTTGTTTCTACATTCTTCAATAAAGACACAACAGATTCCTTTTGAAGTACACCACCTGTTCTTGTTTCCTTGTTTGGATACCAGTAAAACGATAAGGTTTTCTTACATCTAGCCACGCCAGGAATGGCAATTCATCTATTACTGCTCAGCTGAGGGAAGCACGATGGGTTGTGCGTGCTTTGGCATCAGGGGGCGTTTGACTCTGAAGATGATTTGAGTTTTATTATTCACATGACGCATCGGGATGAGCCCCGAGTCCTGCTTTCATAAACACAGCCGTAACCTGGCTGCTGCCGACCCCGATGGAGACAGAATGGGAGGTACGGATACGAAGGGGCATCTGGGTTGGGTGAGCGACAACCCAGTTATACCTATTACAGCAGAGAGAGAGAGAGAGAGAGAGAGAGAGAGAGAGAGAGAGAGAGAGAGGCAGTGGGTGAGAGAGAGAGGGAGGGAGAGAGAAAGTGGGTGAGAGAGAGAGAGAGAGGCAGTGGGTGAGAGAGAGAGAGGGGGCGAGAGAGACAGAGGCAGTGGGTGAGAGAGAGAGGGAGGGAGAGAGAGAAAGAGGCGGTGGATGAGAGAGAGACAGAGGCGGTGGGTGAGAGAGAGAGAGAAAGGGAGAGGGAGAGAGAGACAGAGGCAGTGGGTGAGAGAGAGAGAAGCAGTGGATGAGTGAGAGAGAGAGAGAGAGAGAGAGGGAGAGCGAGAGAGAGGGAGAGAGAGAGAAGCAGTGGGGGAGAGAGAGACAGAGGCAGTGGGTGAGAGAGAGAGGGGGAGAGAGAGAGGCAGTGGGTGAGAGAGAAAGAGAGAGGCGGTGGGTGAGAGAGAGAGAGAGAGAGAGAGTGAGAGAGAGAGGCGGTGGGTGAGAGAGAGAGAGAGAGAGAAAGAGAGAGGCAGTGGGTGAGAGAGAGAGAGAGAGGCGGTGGGTGAGAGAGAGAAAGAGAGAGGCGGTGGGTGAGAGAGAGAGAGAGAGAGAGAGGCGGTGGGTGAGAGAGAGAGAGAGAGAGAGAGAGAGAGAGAGAGAGAGGGGGAGTCAACCTGCTCTTGACTAATCTGCAGTGAGCGTCTGCTGAGTGAAAGGCGAGGGCCAGAGCCAGCAGACAGCTGAACAGTTATCTTCATTACTGTCCCCTCATCTAACTGCTTTTTCTTAACGTCACGCTCATTTCCTCTCTCTCTCTCTCTCTTCTTTGTCTCTTTCACCAGCTCCCTCTCCTTTTTTCTCTCTGTATCCGTCTCTCAATCTCGTGTTTTAATAGCCTGACAAGCGGGGCAATAATCCCTGTATTATTATTCTTGCCACAGAAAAAGAGGGAGTAAAAAAAAAGGAAAAGCCAGAGGGTTAGACAGGGCGTCGTTTCTGTGAAATGAATGTGATTATTGTGGTGAAGGACGCTGCCCGGTGCTCTAGCGCTGGTGTTTCAATATCCTGACAGGTGCGTTGACTGATCAGTGGAAGTGTGACGATCCGGGTCACTTCCCAAAGCCAGGAGACGTAAACAAAAGCCATTAAATAGTGTGTCCTCATGAACATTTAGTCAGTTCAGATCAGGCTCTGTTATAATGTGAAACTTTTTTTTCTAACAAAGCCTCCTGAACTCCTGGACACGATGGACAGAAAAGACTCAGATTGACCGTGAAGAAGCCGGTTGAAGGTAGAATGTAGTCAGAGAGGAACAGGGAGCAGGGGTGTCACACACACTTTAGTTCAGCCTAATATCATTTTCAGTGGTCACTAGTGCCATTATAACCTTTAACATTAAACTTTAAAGTTGTTCTTTGTTCTCTTTGAAATTTGTACAATTTGCTCAGTGGTTTAACCAGATCAGAGTGTCTTTTGCTCCATGGGCTTTATGTTTGACGCCGATGCTTCAGACTGTGGATGGGCAGGGTGGTGAACTTCCAGATCCATGACCAGAGATCCTGCAGGAGTGTAAAGAGAAAGAGAAGAGAGCACAGAGTAAAGGAGAAAGGCACATTAGTGACGTGTAATGGTGGCGTGAATGTTACGAAAGCACCTTGAAGATGCTCTCCTGGCAGTCTAAACCGTGAGCAGACGATCTGGGTAAAGGTGGTCTGAACCGGACCAAACTAGAAGCTCAGAAATATCAGCGTTTCAAGCCAGATCTTCAATGTACAGGCTGTGTTGGTGTCGTGAAATCAAACTAGGAAGAGCCTCCAGACGGCAGCAGCCTGATGACTGAGGTCCCCTTTACAAGTGGAAACACAAAACCTCTGTTGTGTTTTAGGTGTCGTTTCACACGATAACGGTGCTCAGAACCACTGACAATACAACTGGAACTCTTGAAAAAACTGCAACTCCGTCTTAGTGAAAATGAGGGATAATGCAGCTTTTCTGAAACGCTGCTACTGCTCCTCTGTCCGAGCAGTGAAACTTCACTCTGGCCATATGAATGACCCTGTGCTCCCACTGATAATGTTTATAGTGTATTGTTGTGTGTGTGGTTTCACTACAAAAACAAACATGAAACAACATTGTTTTCAGTGTTTCTGCCATTTCTGTGGAAACGAACATCGTTTTCAAATGTCGCAGTGTGAACCCAGTATAAGTGTTTTCACTTGAAACACTGGTGTGTGTGTGTGTGTGTGTGGGGGGGGTGTCTCAACCTCGGCACAGCAGCACTATAGGTTAATTCATATTCCATAAGAACGAGACCAAAGTTTGGCAGTGACGTACGCTGCCGAAGAAAATGACGTTGTTTCCTTCAGGCCAAACAAATGAGTTTGGACATTTCCAGCCGTCCTGGCCGAACTGTGTCGGAGCCGCACTGCCGGAACGTCTGCACTGATGTGTGCTACGCATGCGTGTTCCAGCTCTCTAATCACTATCAGTCATATTTTTATTATATTTAGCTCCTAACATCGCTACTGTCTGAGCGCCGCAGCTTGTTAAAATGTCGTGATGCACCTGAACGCATCACTGAAAGTGGTCAGCTCCTGCAGTTAAAACCAGACAAACATGGCCTCGTACAAAAACTCTCTCTTCTATCACTGAAACCGTTCAGAGAAATGTATTTCTGACAGCACAGGTGGTGATGAGAAATAAGCTGTACAGTTGAAAAATTAAAACGCCACTTCACAGACGTGTGGCTGCTGTGAGGGGGCGTGGCCTGTGAGTTTGGCGGCATTTTGCGGAGTATGAACAGTCCTGCAGAACAAACAGTTTTTTTTGGCAGCTTGCTGATGTTACTGCCAAAATTCCGTCTTGTTTTTATGGCTTCAAAAAGGGAGTCTGCAGGGGCCTTAAGATGCGCTCTCCCCTTTGCGATAGGATGTGAACGAGTGTGATTGTCTGCCTCCGCTCCGTTCCAGCTCTTGTTGGACAAAGCCGTTAAGAAGATGAATGAATAGATAATCAATTGAAGCTTGAATGAGTGAACTGCTTTTCACTTGCAGCTGTAATCCAGACAGTGTGGCTTTCTAAAACGTGTCCTCGTCTGTGTTTGTCTCAGCAGGCTGCCGATGTTTCTCCCTGCCTGCTGCATGTCTGAGGGGGGCATCCTCTGCCCGCGGCCATGCCAGACGTGAAGCCTCCCCCACCATGTGACTACCCCTCTACCTGCTCCACAGCGGCCCCCGCCGGCTCTGCTGCCGGCTGCACCTCTCATCCCCTCGACCTGATCATTGGCATGGAGCCCTGCCTCGCCAACCTCTCCCGGTCCTCGGATCCCCTGTCCCCCTTCCTCCGGCACAGACCCGGCGTCCCTCACTACCCCGGCTACCTGGGACCTTCCTTCCCTCTCATGGCCCGGTGCAACAGCAGCACCCTGCTCACTAACTTGGGGCTGAGGTACTGCTCCAGCCGGCATGGCCCGATGGGGGTGGATCCGGGTCTGGGGCTGGCCCCGGACGCCTACGTCCACCCAGGAAGCAACGGTAGCCGGCCGTACCGGAGCATGGAGAACCTCAACTGGAACGCTGTAGCAGATTCTGGCCTGTACGCGCTCAGTGCCGCCCCCTACAGGAGCGTGGACAGTGAATTTATTTTACGCTACACCTCCTCTAGCCATTGGTACGACGGGCCTCCAGATGGAGCTCAAGGGCTGGTTCCCAATCCAGAGAGCTTGGCGTTTTACCCTCGACACGGGCTGCCCAGGAAGGACCTACCGCTCTTTCCTCAGCTGCTATTGCCAGCTGGCGTCGACGAGTGGGATGCGAGGAAGGGTCTCAGGGAGAAACTCCGCCTCCAGAGTGCGAGGTCAGCCGTGGAGCCTCTGAAATCCCTCCCACTGCGCCCTCAGGTGACCCCGGGTCCTGAACGGGACAATCCCTGGAGTTCAACAGCTGCTGGGCCCAGGCTACAGGCCGCAGTGCGCATCACCAGTCACCAAGACATCAAACAGGAAGTCCTGAGGCGCTTGCAGCTCCGGCGGCAGAACAGCAGCCCCAACCTGGCTCTGGAAAACTCCCCGACCAGCCCGAAGTCAGTCACCACGTCCTACACCACAGACAACATCGCGGGCAACGGGAACGGGTCCAGTTGTGTGAGTGAGCCCCGCCGGCCTC
This sequence comes from Blennius ocellaris, assembly GCF_963422515.1. Taxonomy (NCBI): domain Eukaryota; kingdom Metazoa; phylum Chordata; class Actinopteri; order Blenniiformes; family Blenniidae; genus Blennius; species Blennius ocellaris. Next base: position 27,896,937 of record NC_137655.1, on the reverse strand, counting down.
CTGTGGGACGCCTGCATATTCCTACGTTTGAGGAGTTTAAGAAGATGAGGCAGAGGGAGGGACAGCAGAGTGAGGGATCCACCACAAGTCCTGCGGTTTCTGGAAAAGTCGAGTCCGACCTTCCTCGGGACCCTGGAGCGTCCAATAGCGGCATACTTCCTGCAGAGCGGACTAATCCTCCGATGGGTGAGTGGCGAGGCGATCTGTTGGAGGGAGAGAAGAGTTCAGGTGAACGGACCTGCAGCAGTGACGAAGGCCTGCAGACCCTCGCCTCCTCAGAGAAACTCTCTTTTAACACTATGAGCAATAACAGCACTGCGAGTCCCACTTCCTCCTGCACCTCCGGCGCCAGCACCTACTCTCCCATCCGCACCGGCCCGTCGCCACGCTCGCCGCTGCAGCCGCAGGCCGCCACGACGCAGGACGAAGCCGCCGTGGCGGGCGGAGGAGGACACGAGGTGAGCACCAGGCGGAGGAGGAGCAGTTTGGAGCCGGCCGGGTCGGTGCCCTTCCCGCCCTGCAGGGAGAACTGGGACCGGCCCTCCAGCTGCTGCCCGGCACTGCTTCTGGAGGGGACGGATCTGTCCCGCTACGGCGCCAAGATCTACCAGATGAAGGACGGCCTCATCGGCTCTGCACTGGACCTCATCAAGAAGAGGTTAGTCTGTTCTGCTCATTGCTGCCAGAGCAGCCTGCTCCTGTTCCGAGAACGGATCTAATAACTACTGCATTTCTTTCTGCTTTTTTATGTCACGTTGCTAAGTTGAAGTATTTTCAGTTATAATTTATTGTTTTAGATCTGGGTTGTCAAACTTTCTTTGACGGGCTAAAATCAGCCCGTCAAAGAAAACATCCATTTTTTTTTATCACATTTCTTTGGAGACGTGGATTCCGCACTGACAGCTGAGATATCACTGATGCTGCCATGAACGCTAACAAACTAGCATTAGCCGCTAAGCCGTGCTGCTGGGGCACTTTTTAAAAACACCCAGAATGCAACAGTTGGAGAAGAAGGGTTAGGGTTAAAACTGACTTTATGTCAAGCTTGAAGTCATTTTCAGGAGTAATTGTTTGGCCTTGTAACAATATAGACATTTTCATCACATATGAATGAATGAATGAATGATCAGTTGGTGATCAGTTTGATGTTTCACAACACATATCAGTAGATAATTCAAGGTAGAAGGATGGAGTAACCTAACCCCCATTACCTATTTTACTGGCAGCTTCTCATGTTTATTCTTACATAAAACATGTTGTTCTTTAAAAAAGCCCCAGAGATTAACAAGCTGCTCTATCATATCGGAACCATTCAGTAGATCAATCAAATAACTTCTTTGATAAGATTTATGAAATGAAATTCCTAATCATAAACCACTTTCATGTTTTCAAATTATTTAATAGTATTTATTTGTAGTCATTCTATAGTGATATTAGAAAATGATCTATTATAGGTTCAGGAATCTAAAGTAAAAACCCCCAAACTGTGCTTTGTTGCTTTTAGTACCACTCAGGACTGTAATTGATTATTTGATCAGCATTTGTGACATTGTTTTGCAAAAAAGGTGAATGTTTGACTCCATCTATCATTTCTCCAAATGAAACAATATTTGATGTAATTCTAATTTCATTCCTTCCCTTGTTCCAATGTTACCTTGTTATTACCAGAAATTCTATTGTTTCTTAATCCTGTTAATCCTTCCCACGGTGAAATTAGATCTCACAGTGCACACTGTGTGTGTGTGTGTGTGTGTGTGTGTGTGTGTGTGTGTGTGTGTGTGTGTGTGTGTGTGTGTGTGTGTGTGTGTGTGTGTGTGTGTGTGTGTGTGTGTGTGTGTGTGTGTGTGTGTGTGTGTGTGTGTGTGGAAGTGCCGTGGTGTTATTGATTGATCTCAGTTATTGTGGTAACAGCTGTCGGCGCTAAGCGTGGCAGGCTGTGGGCGGGAGTCTGGCGTGAGGCACGACGAAGTGAAGACTGGCACCGTCGCCACAGACGTTCCGCTTCCCCTCCCCCCCCCCCCCCCCCCCCCCTCCCCTCCCCTCCCCTCCCCTCCCCGGGTCCGGGTGTCCGCCACCGGCTGGATGAATACAATGTCAAGACCAGGGTGTTTTACAGCAGTGTGGTGCCAGTGAGGCCTCCATGCAATGTCAACATTAGACCCTGAACACAGAGGAGCCCCCCCCCCCCCCCCCCCCACACACACACACACACACACACACTTTGATAGATGGGAGACAGACAGTGTCTCTCCCGGTCTGTCAGGACCCTCCAGTGCCTGTTGCTCCTTTGTCTGAGCTGCTAGAAGGGATGATGGGTGTGTGAGGCCCGGCTGCATGGAGGCAGCAGAAGAATCACTGCTGTGTGTGAGGCTGTGTGTGAGGCTGTGTGTGAGGCTGTGTGTGAGGTTGTGTGTGAGGCTGTGTGTGAGGTTGTGTGTGAGGTTGTGTGAGGCTGTGTGTGAGGCTGTGTGTGAGGTTGTGTGTGAGGCTGTGTGTGAGGTTGTGTGTGAGGCTGTGTGTGAGGCTGTGTGTGAGGCTGTGTGTGAGGTTGTGTGTGAGGCTGTGTGTGAGGTTGTGCGTGAGGTTGTGTGTGAGGCTGTGTGTGAGGCTGTGTGTGAGGCTGTGTGTGAGGCTGTGTGTGAGGCTGTGTGTGAGGTTGTGTGTGAGGCTGTGTGTGAGACTGTGTGTGAGGCTGTGTGTGAGGCTGTGTGTGAGGCTGTGTGTGAGGTTGTGTGTGAGGCTGTGTGTGAGGCTGTGTGTGAGGCTGTGTGTGAGGCTGTGTGTGAGGTTGTGTGTGAGGCTGTGTGTGAGGCTGTGTGTGAGGCTGTGTGTGAGGCTGTGTGTGAGGCTGTGTGTGAGGCTGTGTGTGAGGCTGTGTGTGAGGCTGTGTGTGAGGCTGTGTGTGAGGCTGTGTGTGAGGTTGTGTGTGAGGCTGTGTGTGAGACTGTGTGTGAGGCTGTGTGTGAGGCTGTGTGTGAGGCTGTGTGTGAGGCTGTGTGTGAGGCTGTGTGTGAGGTTGTGTGTGAGGCTGTGTGTGAGGCTGTGTGTGAGGCTGTGTGTGAGGCTGTGTGTGAGGCTGTGTGTGAGGTTGTGTGTGAGGCTGTGTGTGAGGCTGTGTGTGAGGCTGTGTGTGAGGCTGTGTGTGAGGCTGTGTGTGAGGCTGTGTGTGAGGCTGTGTGTGAGGCTGTGTGTGAGGCTGTGTGTGAGGCTGTGTGTGAGGTTGTGTGTGAGGCTGTGTGTGAGGCTGTGTGTGAGACTGTGTGTGAGGCTGTGTGTGAGGCTGTGTGTGAGGCTGTGTGTGAGGCTGTGTGTGAGGCTGTGTGTGAGGCTGTGTGTGAGGTTGTGTGTGAGGCTGTGTGTGAGGCTGTGTGTGAGGTTGTGTGTGAGGCTGTGTGTGAGGCTGTGTGTGAGGCTGTGTGTGAGGCTGTGTATTCACACGGTATGTGGAGTGTGTGACAGCACTAAACTGCTTTCTGCAAAGGCTGCAACTACAGATTATTTTCACACTCGTGACATTAACTGCTCCAGTTATTCATTACTCCTTTAAAATCATTGACTCCCCAGTTACTGTAAATGGGAAGTGACCACCATGGGGAGATAACTTTGTCTGTGTGTGTGTTATTGTAGTGATGTGACGAGAGACGGGGCCGATCCGATCCAGTGTCAGGATCAGGTTCTGATACCAACGTAATTGACGGATTTGAAATTTCCAATCCACGAAGCCTCGTCTGCTTTACTGTTGCTGAAATGACTCCATAGTGTTTCCCTCTATAATGCTCTATAATCTGATGCTAGAGGAGGAAGATGCTCTATAATCTGATGCTAGAGGAGGGAGATGCTCTATAATCTTATGCTAGAGGAAGAAGATGCTCTATAATCTGATGTCAGAGGAGGAAGATGCTCTATAATCTGATGTCAGTGGAGGAAGAGTCTCTGTACTTGGTTTACTTGCCATTGTGCACAGTGCAGTACTGGTTGAGGACTGTGTTTATGCTGTGGATTGTGTTAATGCTGTGGATTGTGTTAACGCTGAGGATTGTGTTAACGCTGTGGAGTGCATTAACGCTGAGGATGGTGTTAACTCTGTGGATTGTGTTAACGCTGAGGATGGTGTTAACGCTGTGGAGTGCGTTAACGCTGAGGATGGTGTTAACGCTGTGGATTGTGTTAACGCTGAGGATGGTGTTAACGCTGTGGAGTGCGTTAACGCTGAGGATGGTGTTAATGCTGAGGATTGTGTTAACGCTGAGGATGGTGTTAACGCTGAGGATTGTGTTAACGCTGAGGATTGTGTTAACGCTGTGGAGTGCGTTAACGCTGAGGATGGTGTTAACGCTGAGGATTGTGTTAACGCTGTGGAGTGCGTTAACGCTGAGGATGGTGTTAACGCTGAGGATTGTGTTAACGCTGAGGATTGTGTTAACGCTGTGGAGTGCGTTAACGCTGAGGATGGTGTTAACGCTGTGGATTGTGTTAATGCTGAGTATTGGGTTAATGCTGTGGACTGTGTTAATGCTGAGGACTGTGTAAATGCTGTTGGAGGGGAACGGTGCAGAGGATTCTGAATGATATTTCTATATTTAGCATCATTGTAATGAAGAGTTCTGTTAATTCCTCTGCTCTACTGTTGATCCTTGATTCTGGTCCCGTCGTTTCCACCCGGTTCAGGCAGGTTGTGTTAAACTGTGGGACACAGTGAGACGTGCGCTGAGTGGTGCATTCTATTATGACTTCTTGAGTTCCACACAACAACTACGAATGCTTGGAAGATGATAAACTCCGATGCCTTCAGTTCTGGATCAAAGAGCCGCACTACGGAAGTGTATTGCATTCGCATGAAAAAATACGAATTGACTCTGACAGTCATTGACATAATTAAGTCAGAATTATGAGATAAAATAAATTGTATTAAAAAATTGGCTCTCTTTCTCTGAATTTATGAGATACTGTTTTCTGAAGAAAAAAAATTGGCTCTGTTGTTCTGCATTAAAGGGACAGTTGTGTGATATTCCAAGCAGAAGCTCTGCTGGACTGTTGTAGGAAACAGCTCTCAAGTGTAATCCAGCTTTATTTCTATTTGGTTTGAGACATTGGGAGATACTCTTGTGTTTAATTATTGTTGATGGTTTTGTTATTAGTTTGTCAACTTTACACAGCTTTACCTCGGCCAGTTTATAACTCCAAACTGTAGTTGGGAGACCCGGTTTATTACTGAGCTTTATTACCCGAGAAGAAGCCACATGCCCAGTTGTTCCTGGAGAAACATTACAACCACCAACAGATCCCAGCGGTGTTTACGTTTTAACAGCCGCAGGTTCCTGAGGATTGTTGTGACATGTTAGCCTGTCACTTTAAGAGTCTGATGCATTGTGTGAAGTGGAGTGTGACTTCTTTTGGCTTTGGGTATTGTAGTTTGTTGTTCCCGGTTCAGGCAGCAGTATCTCATGAATTCAGAAAAACAGAGTCATTTTTTAAAATTATTTATTTTATCTCATAATTCTGAGATAATGATATCGTTAATTCAGATTAATTTTTCATGTGAATGCAATATGCTTCCTTCGCACACTGACAGTCGATCGGGAATAAGCGTCTCTCATTGTGAAGGAAGGACAGTTGGGCAGCATGTGGCCCCTGACCTGAAGCCTATTTGACACCTCGGCTCTAAAGTGACAGTCCATACAAGATATCACCTGAGTTCCTCACATCTCCAATCATCTCTTCTGTTTCACTGCAACACTTCAATCCCATTGAAATCTCCAGTATCTTATTTTTGGCGTTGTTTATCCCACATGGATTCATCTTTTATGTTCAAAAAGCACCCGAATGCAACACGCACTACCCTCCTGAGCTTTAATCTCAACCTGGGGCGCCGCCAATGTTTTAATACTTAAAGGTTGATTAATTAAACATGACAATATTCTGTGTGATCTCTGCACCCGGCGGTGCTCGGCTTCCACAGAACAAGTCCTTGTGTTAGGTGCATTGTGGATCGCACGCCGCAATATTAGTGGTTTTCATATGATCCCACCTGGGAGGGTTTTATAGAGCGAGGCGTTGCAGCAGCGTCACCCACTTAATTGCACACTTCAGCAAAGCTGCACAAGCAATCTATCAGAGGCCAAGTGAGGGTGCATACATTTTGTTTGTTTATCTTTTCCATTTATTTGTCTCAATCAGATGCATTCACTTAGCAGAAATATATAGAATTCATTCCAGTGATACATGCATCAGTAAAAGTGACAGCGGGGCTCGTTTCAGTGTGACATGTCGCCGTGCTGAGCGGTGATCTATCTCACACACTGGCTTCCTGATAAATGAAGCTCCAGGTTATTACTCCCCATGCATCATCCAGGCTGTGACAGCTCATATAAAAGCTGAGGAGAACGGCTGGATGCCGCCGAGCTGCAGCCTCTGAACTGTCCTCACTACACTTCCTGTCATGTCGTCGTATTTTGTGGACGTTTTGACACTTTTCATCTGCTTCATTGGTTGAATTTCTAATGCAATTTAAAGTACAGGGTTATTATGCAGTTTAAAATGCAAAATATTTGACCACCACAGAGCATCAGAAAGATTCATTTTAATGTTGTGTGTTGAAAGAACTTCAGCAGATTTAAGTGGTGGGAACCATTAGGTTAATTACAGCTCTTGTTCAGTCGCTACTGGGAAATATGAGCATAAACAAGTCAAAGTAAACTCAGTTAAAACTAGGGCTGATTAAAGGTTAATTACTACGTTGGTTTGAGCTCTAAATCTGCACGAATGCTCTGACTTTAGCTTCCTCAATGTGAAAAATGGCTGTTGTTCATGTTGTCAACGGATGAGAAAACTCTTTTATGACTGATTTCTAGATCATGGTTTGCTGACTCATGGTACAAATCCACAAGAGGCTTCTAAAATGAAAAATGAAGTCTGTGTCTTGGTTGCATGAATCAAGATTTTACAAACTAATCTCTGGATTTGGAGACTGATGATAGGGTACCGTGATTGTAACGAAAGCACACACACACACAGCAGAGAACAAAACGCTATAAACATTAATGCTGGGAGAACACAGACATTCTCGTGGACAGACCACCAAGTTGGATTGTTTTTACGTGACTGTCAAAATAAAAGTACCAGATCCAGGAGAATGTGGACTTGGAGTCATGACACCACAGAGGAAACTTTGTTCTGATTGGCTCTACTGAGCATGTGCAGAACATCAAGTTACTATGTTTCCACCGTCTACACGGAGACGGAGCCCCAGCATTTTCAAGAATTTGCGTTTTCCCCCATTTCCAGAGTCGGACCTTTTTCAATAGGGTTGTGACGACTAATGAAAATCATTAGTCATTTAGTCCGGTTGACTAATTCTGATCGAAAGTGACAAAGTTCAAATCTTAACTGTGAAGCTCCAGAATTGTCTTCATTTCAGCATGAAAACTGCAAAACTGCACATGCAATAGGAGAAGATGGTTTTAACACTGAACCCTATGGCAAGACTTCTTCCTGGAAAGTGAAAGTGAACCTGGAACCATGATGGGCTTGGAAATGTCCTGATTCTTGGAAACAAAAATACTCTTTGTCAAGCCAGGAAGCAGTTTAAATCAATTTAGCTCCGGTCAGCAAGGCTGGACCGTTAATCAGTCCCACCATGGAAACATGTACATTAACTTCTCTGTGGAAAACAAACATAGAAGCCATAAACATATATCACCTGAAGAGTTTATAGACAGGGTTTGTTTGGTTACTTAACCTTGAATTGTAGAAAAAGTCAGGCTAATTAAATGACTCTACTCATCGTCACAAACCCCAGTTTGTTTGTTTTTGTTTTTTTTAAAGGCCTTTTCAGGGACTCCAAGCACAACTGTCATGTAAACAGAGCCTGAGGCTCTAAGTTTGAAGACTGATGATACACAAAATTGCCCAATGTATAAATCATTGCTCCTGAAAAACTCAGTGTTTTCTGTGAAAATAAGAAAGAAAAAAAAATTATATACATATATATATATAAATGCAAACTATAACCACATAGAAACAATAGAAGCACCCCATGGTAACTCGGTTGTACGAGCACGGTGAATCTGACACAAGGAGTAAGACAAAGGCAGAAAAGAGGATATCACATACAACATTTCACTTCAGCCCTGGAGCCAGATCCCCCCCCCCCCCCCCCCCCACGTACACCACTTTGAGAAGAAAGTCAATATTTGTGGGATTTACAGCCTCTCGCTCCTTCTGCACATTGTTCAGACTCCATTATGTGTTTTGACCCCTGGGTCCATTAAACTTGCTGAGCCAATAAAAAACCAACAAATACACCTTTAATTTGAATAAAACAATAATCATCTCGAGAATTGGCATTGCAATATTTCATCTTGGCACTCTGCTGCTGATGCATGAAACTCCTGTGTGTTTGAAAAGCATCTTTTATGGTGGGGAGGTTTGGGGTTTTTTCAGACTGCCACAAGCAAAATTTAAAGCTGTTTTCTCAATTCTAAAGCTCCACTGACCAATAATTTACACAGTAACCTATAATTTAAATGACTTTATGGGATTTAAAAGAATCAGAACTAATGTTTTTAGCTCTTTGGCTTTTTTGTTGGTTTTCCAGTTTATTTAAGGTGCATTTCTATAAAAAGGATGTTTTGTAAAGAATGTGGTGAAAGTCAGTCAGTGAGGTCTACCAGCAGGCAAAATAATAAGATGATAATGTAGACAGAAGCATGATTGCATGAATATTCAAGACAGAGCTGGGGAATGATCTCTGGTCAGCTGCAAACCAAATCTCCAAATGTCTCGTCTCCAAAGTGCCTGTTGTGGTCTCCGTTCTTACAAAAGGCTTCAGCAGGTCCCTGCGGGCGTGGAGAACCACAAAGGCTCATGTTCATAGATACTGAATTTCAGAGTAGTTTAATTCCCATGCAGCAGTGTGTTACTGTCTCTCTACTGTTTGAGGTCACATGCTGGCTGCAAAACTCAATCCCTTGTTATCAGACAAAGGAATCAAAGCAGCTGCATGCTTGTGTCTGTGTGCAAGGGCAGGAAGCGTGGCAGGAACAATACAACATTTGAGGAGGCTTTATGATTTTAATTTGATAGTGATAGCCAGCTATATTCTTGTTTCATGTTAATCAACAGCCTCATACAATCGCACAGTACGTTTTAAACAACATTTACACATTTACACAACGTTTAAACAACATTTACACATTTACACAACGTTTAAACAACATTTACACAATATTTAAACAACATTTACACATTTACACAACGTTTAAACAACATTTACACAATGTTTAAACAACACTTACACAACGTTTAAACAACATTTACACAACGTTTAAACAACATTTACACATTTACACAATGTTTAAACAACATTCACACAATGTTTACACAATATTTACACAATGTTTCCACATTCACACAATGTCTACATAACATTCACACAATGTTTACACAACATTTACACGTTTAAACAATGTTTAAATGACATTTACACGTTTAAACAACATTTACACAACATTTAAACAACATTCACACAATGTTTACACAATATTTACACAATGTTTTCACATTCACACAATGTCTACATAACATTCACACAATGTTTAAACAACATTTACACGTTTTCACAATGTTTAAACAACATTTACACGTTTAAACAACATTTACACAATGTTTAAACAACATTTACACAATGTTTACACATTCACACAATGTTTACACAATATTTACACGTTTCAAATGCAAATGATTAGTTTTTGTGTTGTCGTTTCAGAAACGTTTTGCATTTATAGGTGAACAATCTAAAAACGATTTCTGTTTCTGTGGAAATGGCAGAAACATTGAAAACTATGTAGTTTTCTTGTTGTCCACTAGTTGGTGCTGTTGGTTGTTTTTGGAATGAAAACACACACACACACGCACACACGCACACACACACACACACACACACACACACACACACACACACACACACACACACACACACACACACACACACACGCACACACACACACACACACACACACACACAGCAGAGAACAGTGAGCTCTAAACATCAACATTGGGAGAACATTCTAGTGAACAGACCACCAAGTTGGATTGTTATTATGGTGACTGTCAAAATAAAACTACCAAGTTGGATTGTTATTATGGTGACTGTCAAAATAAAACTACCAAGTTGGATTGTTATTATGGTGACTGTCAAAATAAAACTACCAAGTTGGATTGTTATTATGGTGACTGTCAAAATAAAACTACCAAGTTGGATTGTTATTATGGTGACTGTCAAAATTAAACTACTGAGATGGATTGTTATTATGGTGACTGTCAAAATAAAACTACCAAGTTGGATTTTTATTGTGGTGATTGTCTATTTAGCCTGTTATTGTGCGTGCGCAACTCTCCCCCTCCCTTCCATCCCTTGTAAACAAAGATGGCGCCCCGCAGTGGTTTGACTCGCTGTCAGTATTCTAGTTTTAGCGTCCATATCAGTAGTTATAGCATCTGATTCCTCATCAGTCCATGTGGATGTCAGGTTCTCTTCATTGTCTCCATGTTTATAGCGTATTCTTCTCTGCACACATCTCTGTGTGGTTTCATTACAAAATCAAGCAACAGCGCCCTCCCATGGCCCAGCATACTAACTACATTGTTGTCCCATCGTTGTCTTTTTTGTCACGTGAAATGTTGTGTAAACAGGGCCAGAGTCGAAGTGTTTTTAAAAAAGTTCGACCTTCAGAGTGTTTTCAGTGGTTCTAAGCACTGTTGTCGTGGAAACGGACTCCCAAAATGCAACTGCAGTTTTTTGTTTTCTCTTGAAAAGGTTTTCTTGTAAACGAGGCCTAAATGTGACACATACATTGCCTGTTGTACAATGTGTTTTTCAGCAATAAAAGTATCCCAAACATGATAATTAGCATAATTACAATGTTTCTGTATGTTTCTTCTGACAGTCATTAACTTGCCTTTGTTTTTTTGGACCAAATTTGGATTTTAACAAATGTGATGTCTTACCGGATTAAGGGTTCAGCTGCAGTAATTGGTGTACTAATACTATTATTGCACATTGCGTACACATGAGGCTGTAAAAGTAAAATGTCCCAGTCCATGGCAGTAACAGCAATAGTAATCTTTCACTCCCTCTTAAACAGTGACATGAGATTTCCTCCCTTATGTGTGTGTGGTGGCATGAAGGCGTGGCCCCTGTGGTCCACTGGTTCAGCTGTTCAGGTGTCTAATTACCCTCCTGTGAGGGGGGAGCGGAGGGTCAGGGGTGGAAGAGACCAGGGCCATTGATTTGGATGTTTTAGGGTGGGAGGAGGAGGATGAAGGGTGGGTGATGGGGAGAGGAGGCCTGACAGGAAGCAGGGTGTGGGGGTGTGGGGGGGGCATGGAGAGCGGAGACAGAGGAGGAGGAGTGAATGACGGAGGTGCTGTAAGCAGAATTCTAATGTCAACACAACGCTTCTTTCCTCCTCATCTCCTTTTTCCTTCATATTTCTTCATGTAATTCCCCTCCCCTCATGCTCGCCTTCTCTGCTTTCCCTTATCATTCTCCTGCCCCCCCCCCCCCCCCCCCCCTCCCGTTCCTCCCCCCGTCTGAATCTCTCTCCTCCAGCTGCAGTGCAGAGATCTCCACCGAGGCCCCCGTCAGGCTGTCAGGTGACCGGTACAGCGGCTGTGACATCACCGCCCCCTCAGCCGACTGTCAGCCCTCCGTCGTTGCCATGGCAACGTCGGCAACGGCCTGCGGAGCCGAGGCTGGCGACGAGGCGCCCGCAGGAGGAGAAGGAGGAGGAAGAGAGGAAGCAGGAGAATGCGTAAGGATGTTTTTCTTGTATTTTTTTAAATCTCCTTCTTCTTTTCGTGTTTGTTGTGAGCATGTCATCTTGCGTGTCTCACCTCGCCGCACGTTTCGTCGTCACAGAAACAGGCACGTCTATCGGCATTCAAGGATGACTGGGACAAGCAAGGGGACTGCGACACACACACACACGCACACACACACACAGTTGGGAGATGTGAGCATGCAGTGCACCGTCTTGCTGCAGCAGCAAGATGCAGTGAGAAAGATGGGATTAAACCCCCGGTTCCTGCAGCGGGATGCTGCCGGTGACGGCGCCTCTTGCCTCGTCTCTGGCTGCAGCCTCTCTCCAGCCTGAGCTGCAGCTAGCATTACGCTGCTCTCTGCTTCTGCAGAACAGAAGACATAAGCCCGGCAAGTGGCTGCAGGTAGTTGACAGAACAGATGTGGAGGTGCGTCCGCTTCATGCTTCTCACACTGATGGCTCTGAATGCGTAATGCAGCCCGCCACTGCATTCCCAAAGTAACTGCTGCAGTTTGATGTTCCTGCTGAAGGGGAAACGGCTCGTCGCTACTTTACCTGATCGCTACCACGTTAACGTTCTGATCGCACCATGTTGAAAGCTTTATTGCACTTCATGTGTCGCTGTCTGGAGTCACAGACTGATTCTAATGTTGTCTGTCTGATATGCAGCGGCTGCGTCTGATACCGCTCAGGGTCGGGGTCTGCCATTTTTTTTTTTTTTTTTTGCCCCCTCCCATCTAATGAAATCTGTCTGGAGCTGTAAAAACATATTTAACCTTCAAGATAACACAGCTAATAAACCCCTACATGTACTTTAGATTATGTTGCGTTTATGATATTGAAGAAGTGGAAATCATCACCACTGACATGTTATTGCTGATTCTGAGCGGAGTGATGATCATGTTGGTTTGTCGTGGTCAGATTCTGTGTTAGGGCTTACGTGTGCAAAGGTTTCCCGTTTGTTGTCGTCCCTCAGTCTAAAAACAGATAAATTGGGTAGAAAGTGAGCATCGGCCCCACCTGTTTAAATGTTGTATAGTTTCTTTTGCACCCTCTTTTACATAGCAAGCCTGTTTTTGCTCTTACAATAGTCCTCAAACATAATTTATTATCACTTCCTGCACAGTGCTTCTAAAGCAGGGATGTCAAACATCTGACCCGTGGGCCAAAACCGGCCTGCAAGACATTCCAATTCAACCAGACCAGCAAACAAATTATACAAATGTCAAAGAAAACTGATTCATTTTAAGCAAATTTCATAAGACACAACACAACACTGAGACACAAGTTGAGACCCACAATGCAACAGTTTTTTTGATCATTTCACTGGATTTTGCGCCAGAAGGTTTCAATCAAATTGGCGATAGCCATTTTCAGTGGTAATTGTTTGGTTTTGTGAAAATACAGACATTTTGATCACATATACTCTGCACCACAGATCTTTAAAGTTTAAATTTAAAGGTTATTATGACACTATTTTATTGGTTCAGCCCACTGATGATGAAATTGTGCTGTATGTGGCTCCTCAACTAAAATGTGCACTAGCCCTGCTCTGATAGTTGTTTTTGCATTATGGGAGAAAACCAAGAGAAAATCCATGCATGCACAGGAGCAACCTGCAAAAGATATGAAGTAGGGACTCAAACGGAGGACATTTTGGCTCTGAGGCAAGAGTACTAACCACTACACTGACTTGCATGCCCCAACTGACACTGTCATCTTTAGATTTCACGACTTACCTGTCACTTATTCATCTGTGTCTCCAAGTAAAACTAAAACATTGAACCAGTCGACCTCATCAAGTTTACAAACACTCACATACAAGCATCCTCATTCAAATGGCTAATGAAAGGAGACTCCAGAGGAACGGTGTGACATTGCACCGCTCGCTGCCTGAATCCTCCAGAGCAAACCGAATGTTGAGCTCACTGCCCTACCAACAAGACCAGAGCGTCCTCTGCTTTTCCTGCAGCGAAGTCTGACCCCTGACCCTCCTCATGATGAAGCAGGGGCAGAGGATTCATTATCTTCATGGCTTAATTTAATTTTTAAGTAAAAGTAGCTCAGTCATGTAGTTTAACACTCTTGGCTGGAGCCTGAGACGAGCGACAGGCATGAACAGAAGAGAGGTAATGAAGTCGGGTATGATCCGTATCCATCCATCCATCCATCCATCCATCCATCCATCCATCCATCCATCCATCCATCCATCCATCCATCCATCCATCCAACTATGGGCGAGTACAGGATACACCCTGGACACATCTCCACTCCATCACAGGGCAAACACAGACAACCACACACACCAGCATGTTTTTGAACTGGGGTAAGAAAACCAGAGGAAACACACACACACACACACACACACACACACACACACACACACACACACACACACACACACACACACGCAGAAAAAACAAGCTCTCCACAGAAAGGCCCCAGCCAGTATTTGACCTTCTTGCTATGACGTGAGAGCGCTAACCATGCGGCCCACATGAACCTATCAAAGCATTCTCTGTGGAGTTTGCATGTTCCCCCTGGGCATGCATAGCTTCTCTCCAAGTACTGCCTTTTCCTCCCAATGTCCAAATAACATGCATTAGAGGTTATCGTTTGAACTGCCACAGTCATTGGATCATCTCCACTGTGCGGTGGATGAAGTGGTGTCAGGCAGTCGGGACAGATGGATGGGTCACATCCGTCACCTCAAACCCAAAGGTCAAAATCTCTTGAGAAGACTGATTGCTGTGATAATGATAATACATGCCTATAAGTTTGTGAAAGCTCCAGCGAGGTCGCGGCCCTCTACTCTATCAGGTGAAGGGTCACATGCCATATCCTTGACTTTTGAACTTTCCTGTCAGGTCGCCTCTCAGGGGCTTAGTTTGACTGTTAAAAGGATTTCCGAGGCCAGGCGGTGAGTGTTTGGGGAATCCCTACTGTCCCGGGGGACGCTTTGACTTGTCAGGTGGGGGACGTCTCTCGCCTTCACAGCAGGCTGATACTGTTGTGATAAGAGAGTGTTGTGTTTTCAGGGTGTTGGCAGGCGATGGGAGCCGCATCAGAGTATGAATTTTGGACATTTTTCAGTTCTGCAAGCGGGGATCAGAGAGATAACCAAGATTTGTTATGTAATGATGTCATCATCATCACCCCCCCCCCCCCCCCCACACACACACACACACACACACTCACACACACACAGGATTACTTATTGTCAGTCTCACCTTCTTTCCTCAGAGGGCTTTGCTTCATTTCCACTCTTTATTAAAGCAACGTGACCGTTTGATTGACGCGTGTGTTTTCTTACCGGCAGCACGCCGGTCTGGGCTGCAGGCGCTCCAGCTCCGATGCAGCTTATGAGCTGGCTGAGACGGTGAGAGCGCAGCGCGAGTGCCGCCTCCGGCCCCACTACAGTGACCCCATGCCAGCCGACGCCTCCAAGCGCAAACAGCTGGAGATGAAGATCGCTGCCGCCGCCCGGATCCACAGCCACCGCCGGGACCGGGACCGAGACAGAGACCGGGACAGTGGTGAGGAAATCACATCGTTAGTTTTCTTTTATTCTTTCTTTTACTTCTTTTCCATAATCAATCCATTAAGCCATAAGGGGGATTTTCACTTAAATAGACATATCCAAAGTAAATCTTTAATAACTTCCCTTTCAGCAGGTTTGTGTGCACAACCTTGATCTCTTTGAAAAGCAGACATCAGAGAATATATTTCCAATGTTAGTAACTTTGTAAATATTAGTATGTCTGAGTAAATTGTGACAAACCAATAGAAAATTTGTTTTTTTATCCGCATCCAACTAAATTTGGATTTTGACAGTGTATAACTGTATGATGAGAATGTTCTCATGCAAGAAAATGCCACTATAATCATTCAACAGTCTCAAACATATGGATTATACAAAGTGGGCAGCGCGTCCTCAGCCGTGTGTAAACCGCCATACCTGACCAGCAGGTTTTAGCCACAGTTAAGCTATAAATACAGCTTTCTTCTCCGTAACTCTCTCTTGATACTTGAAATTTTAAATACAGACAAACAAAAGTAAATTGTTTAAAAAAATCTATTGATCCATCACAGGCGGAATTTAAATGTCACAGCTGCACTTTGCGTCTTCCATTGAGGAAGTAGAGGCTGGGTTCTCAGAGGTGGACTCGTCCATTACCCAAGCTGGAGTCACCGAGGTTGTTGCTCAGCTCCTCGGTGGCAAGGCACCGGGAGTGAATGAGAGTCGCCCTGAGTTCCTTAAGTCTCTGGATGTGCAGGGACTGTCATGGCTCGGCAACATCGTGTGGCGGTCAGGGACAGTACGTCTGAACTGGCAGACCGGGGTGGTGGGCCCTCTTTTTAAGAAGGGGGATTGGAGGGTGTGTTCCAACTACAGAGGGATCACACTCCTCAGCCTCCCCGGGAAAGTCTATTCCAGGGTACTGGAGAGGAGGGTCCGGCCGTTAGTCGAACCTCGGATCCAAGAGGAACAATGCGGTTTTTGTCCTGGTCGTGGAACACTGGACCAGCTCTATACTCTCCACCAGGTTCTCCTGATGGTGGAACACTGGACCAGCTCTATACCCTCCACCAGGTTCTCCTGATGGTGGAACACTGGACCAGCTCTATACCCTCCACCAGGTTCTCCTGATGGTGGAACACTGGACCAGCTCTATACTCTCCACCAGGTTCTCCTGATGGTGGAACACTGGACCAGCTCTATACCCTCCACCAGGTGCTCAAGGGTTCATGGGAGTTCGCCCAACCAGTCCACATGTGTTTTGTGGATCTGGAGAAGGTGTTCGACCATGTCTCTCGGGACGTCCTGTGGGGGGTGCTCCTGTGTTTGGTTCACATTGCAGTAAGTCGGACCTGTTCCCTGTGCACGTTGGCCTCTGGCAGGGGTGTCCTGTGTCACTGGTTCTGTTCATCACCTACATGGACAGAATTTTTAGGCCCAGCCAGGGACCAGAGGGGGTCCAGTTTGGGGACCACAGGATCTCATCTTGGCTCTTTGCAGATGATGTAGTTCTGTTGGCTTCATTGAACCAGGACTTTGCACTGACGTGGTTCACAGCCAAGTGTGGAGCAGCTAGGATGAGGATCAGCACCTCTAAATCCGAGGCCATGGTTCTCTACTGGAAAAAGGTGGCTTGCCCCCTCCAGGTCGGTGGAGAGCCCTTGTCCCAAGTGGAGGAGTTCCAGTATCTCGGGGTCTTGTTCACGAGTGGGAGGAAGATGGAGCGTGAGATCGACAGGCGGATCGGTGCAGCGTCTGCAGTTATGTGGTCGTTGTATCGGTCCGTCGTGGTGAAGAAGGAGCTGAGCCAAAAGACGACACTCGATTTACCGGTCGATCTTCATTCCTACCCTCAACTATGGTCATGAACTATGGGTCATGACCGAAAGAAGGAGATCCCGAATAGAAGCGGCTGAAATGAGTTTCCTCCATAGGGTGGCTGGGCGTACCCTTAGAGATAGGGTGAGGAGCTCAGTCACCCTTAGAGATAGGGGGAGGAGCTCAGTCACCCTTAGAGATAGGGTGAGGAGCTCAGTCACCCTTAGAGATAGGGTGAGGAGCTCAGTCACCCTTAGAGATAGGGGGAGGAGCTCAGCCACCAGGGAGGAGCTCG
This sequence comes from Blennius ocellaris, assembly GCF_963422515.1. NCBI lineage: Eukaryota > Metazoa > Chordata > Actinopteri > Blenniiformes > Blenniidae > Blennius > Blennius ocellaris. The sequence goes on along the minus strand of NC_137655.1, from coordinate 27,879,482 downwards.
GTGTAGAGCCGCAGCTCCTCCAGATCCAGAAGAGCCAGCTGAGGAGGCCCAGGCATCTGGTTGGGATGGACGCCTCCCCAGGGAGGTGTCCTGGGCATGTCCCTCCGGCAGGAGGCCTCGGGGCAGACCCGGGACACGCTGGAGGGACTATGTCTCTTGGCTGGCCTGGGAATGTCTTGGGGTGCCACCGGTAGAGTTGGAGGAAGTGTCTGGGGCGAGGGAAGTCTGGACATCCCAGCTTAGACTGCTGCCTCCGTGACCCAGCCCCGGATAGCGGTGGACAATGGCTGGATGGAACTGCACTTTGCCCTATGAGATGAATCAAGTGACCATGACCAATAACGACAGACAAGTGTTGAATGACATCAAGGTAATTGTTAAGAGGGCAGATAAAATGTCAAATTGAGAGATGAAAATAAGTCAGTGTAGAGGCGGATGTGGCTTCGGTCAAATTACTGATGGGTACTGATGACAGTGGGAATAGAGGAATCTTGCATGAGAAGGATTGTCCAGGACTGCACAGATTTAGTCCTTCACCTTCCTTTGATAAACCTCATGTAGGTAACTGTAGACCGGGGGTGTCCTACCCTGTTCCTGGAGGGCAACAACCCTGTGTTTTAAATGTCTCTCTGCTTCATCAAGCTTGATGAAAAGTTTAACCCTGTAAACAGCAGGTGGCTGATCCACCGGTGGAACACGCTACATAAGTGAAATTGTTTACATTTTAAGATAAAATTAATAAATAAAACACCACAAACTAGTGAAAGGATATCAACAAGCAGTATCTACATGTCAGGTCTACTGCATCCTTCCATCCATATTCACACCTGTGATTTACAAACGTACAGACTTGCAGGTCTGTGGGACGAAGCCGGAAGCTTGGAGCCGCAAATCAAAGAAAACTAGGAAGAATTTTCACTGTACTTTTAATCCCTCCTGGTCAGGAAGCATCCAGCCATAGCTTGGCACCCGGACAGCATGCAGGGTTTAAGAGCCTTGCTCCAGGGCCCATGGCAGTGATTATTCCCACCTGAATCTCCTGCCCGTTCATGACTGTAAGCTTCCGGTTACAAGCTGGCTTCTTTAACCTGAAGGTTGAAGCCAGTGAACCCCCACCATGCAGCTCCTTGGGGTCAAAGTTTACAGGGAGAGAGAAAAAGAGTGGCACAGCAACCATGACTGTTGGTTTTTAAGGTAATCAAACAGCCTGTCAATGTAAGGAAATGTACTGTTTATTGTACTAAGTTAATGAAGTACAAAGGAATTAGCCGTTACTGTGAGCTACACACAAACTCTTATGGAGAATTTATAGCCTGTTTGTCCTGGAGAGGATTTGGATTTGGATTGCATGTGTGGTTGTTGACGTCCTGCTTGAGCAGCCCTCCCTGCTCTGCCTTCATTACACTCCGTGTCCTCATTGCATCTTCCTCACTTCATCAGGGAAGGTGAATCAGCCCGAATCCAGAGTCGTCCTCTGACAGGCGGCTGGCTTTTTAAAGAGTCTGGCTCTGAGAGCGCCGCTTGTTTTCTTTCAGCCGCTCTTATGCAACCTGCCTCTGAATATTTCGACCTGCCGTGACACCCCCCCCCCCCCCCCACAAAAACACACACACACACACACACACACACACACTGCTTATACTCAACATGTCAATAGCAGCTCTCAGATACTGGATGTGGCCACGGAAGTGGGTCGATATGGTTCATGATCATGATGACCTTGTGTCTGTCCCCAGCAAACACAAATGATTTTTTTAATGGTTTTCTCTGCAGTGAGAAAGTGTCGTTACTGTGGGTGTATTTTGATGGAACACCTGTATTACTCAGGCCTGCTGACATGACGAGTGATTCAGACTCTCATTTTAAATGTTTATTGACAAAGGTTAAGTCCTTGACTGGGGGGGTTAGAGATCTAATTATCGGAGTAAGATGATCTCTATAACAGCTCTCTCCTCTTGACATGACCAGTAATTAGTGGTCCTGATTGAATGTGCATCCATCGGGGAAGCTCCAATCATCACTGTCTGCTTGTGCGCTTCCACGCAGTCTGAATAACAATAAATGCATTCGTGAGCGTAAGGCGATGTTTGTGTTGGTCCTTCCAGCGCCAGCAGCCCTCCGGGGCCGCTCGGAGCCCCCCGGCGAGGAGCGGCAGGCCGTCTTGGGTGTGACCCGGTCCGGGCAGCATCGCTGGAGCACCATCAGCAGCCTGAGCGCCGACAGCGGCGTGGTGGGCCTCAGCGATGAGCGGGAGGAGGAGGACAGCGAGCCTCGTCGCTACAGGAGGAGTCGGGGCGCCGAGGTGGAACGGGTGGACAGCGGCATCGGCCCCGGCCTGTCACGCTCCTGGAAGAGACCGTCCGCCTCCCTGAGGGCCTGGGAGGCCCAGAGGCCCTGTCCGGACTGCGGGCTGAAGGACGGGGGCTCCAGGGAGCGGGGGGAGCGCATGTGTGAGCGCTGCTCCAAGCTGCGCATCGAGCGCAAGGAAGCCATCCTGGAGTTCCTCAACACGGAGTCCAGCTACGGCGAGGACCTGCGCATCATCAAGGAGGAGTTTTACTGCCCCATGCAGAGCGCCGGGCTGCTGACGGCCGAGCAGCTCGCCGTGGTGTTCGGAAACGTTCAGGAGCTCATCGACGTCAACGACCGCTTCACCGAACACCTGCAGGACAGCATCGACCAGGCTTTCGACCAGGTAAGTGCCTCCATCCACTGTGTGAACCCCAAAATAATACCTGGACGAGTTTCTTCCTGTTTCTCCAAGAAAATTAGGGTTATGAATTTGTTGTTGAATAATGGAATAAAATAGTTAAAAGTCAACTTTGACAAGAAGAGAATGTTTTGCTTTGATCTGACAGCTGATTCATGATTTTACCTTTAAAATACTCATGATATCTATATGCATATATATATATATATATATATATATATATGCATATACACCCAGCAGTTGCGGACCTGCCTCGTTTTGCGCCCTGAGTGAACACCTGCCTCCACCAGAGACGGTGATTCTCATTTCTTCTGGAGCGCTCCTTCACAGATTGAGCCCTGGCTGGCTGCCCACGTCTCTCAGAGCTAAATCCACAACTGAATATAACAAATTTTCCCAATTCACCACATTCCTGACAGATTCATGATAGTGACGATACACAACGGCACACAGCAGCCCGCCGCAGCGCAGCTTTGCATAATTTGTAACACCGTGGAACAATAATGCTGATGGTGCGTAACGACTCCTGAAGATCCACCACCGTTTCCTGCTCTTACTTGGAACTCATGATAAAAGGTGGCGACTGTCCGTGACGGCGTGACGCCTCGAACCTGAATCATAGAGTTCAGGTCAAAATCATTATCCACGGTCAGGAACTGAGATTTGTGCCAAACTTGTGGTTGTTTTGTGTAAACACACCTTTAACAGCTCCACAACCATCGTCTTGCTTTTCTGCTCGTGACTGAAAACTTCATCAACCATATTAATTACACATTTTCTGAATTAACTCAGCATCAGCAAATGTTTCTTACCTTTGTCAAGGTTCTATGAAACAAGCGATGATGCTACTGTTGCTCTCTGGTACCAATGGCAACATACTATAGACCCGGAGGGCTTGAATCACGTTATGTTTTCTGTTTAGCGGCTGTGGGATTCTGGAGGGTCGTTTCCATTAAAGCGGGCGGCAGGCAGAAAGTGCTGACAATATAAAGCTTAACTGTTCAGTCCAGTCAGAGTTCAACTGACGCTTTTCCTGCTCCACTTTTTCACGCTGCAGGTCAGGTTGTTTCTTCGTTTAATTTTAACTTGCTGCTCGATGACGGGTGGTTTTGAAGGTAGTGAAATTGAAATCCCATGAACGTCCGAGCAGAGCAGCATTGACGTGATTACGTCACGTGCACTCAGACTCTGGCTCCGACTACGGTGTGGGATGAGGATTAAAAAGGTAGAGCAGCGCGTTTTATTCTCCACAAATTCCACTTTATTTCACGTTAGTGTGCAGCTAATGGGCCGGCGCCGGCCAGACAGGGGGCTCCGGGGGGCCACTTATTGAGGACCCCTGAACTATTGTATCCGTAAAGCACTGATATTGGAGGTCGTGTTGGCTGAAGTCAGACACTAAAGGAAATCGGTCACCAGTTATTAGGGAAAGCAGTTTGTCCGATACACCGGAAAGGACACAGACACAGTCGCACACACTCATGTTATGCTCAATAATCAGTTCTATCATCACAATTCAGTCGCTGCAAAGATTGATTGTTTTTTAACTGGCAGTCTTTCCATTTCTTGTGCAAGCAGCTGACAGGTGACTTGTGCTTGTAGCAGTAGCAGCTAGCATTAGCTTCAGCTGGTGGGAGGAGGTGTGTTCTGGTACCCAGCGGCTCCGCTGTGCTGCTCCTGCATCTTCATCTCTGACTGACAACCCTTTGGATGCAAACCCAAAGTGATGCTCTCTGGTTTAGCTTTGGCTCGCAAACCATTTTTAAAATGACGTCTCAACTTTGCTTTCTGCTCCTGTTTGGCACATGACACAGCTCATTTGCATACAGGACCGGCTTGCACCTTGATTTGTATTTGTCATTCATGTTCAGGGGTGGTGGATCATGTGCCAACCTATAGGAACGTTCATGTTTACACTTCTCATCCAATCATGGGGCCATTTATTAGGATGGTTTTTGTTTTGATTTTGAAAGATGAAAATATCTCAATTAAACAGAAACAGGCCTAAATTAAAAACAAAAGCACTCCAGTAAAGTATAGATCTCTAAAAATAGAACTTCAGTAAGGTAAAAATGTATTTCTGCTGTGCTACTTTACATCTCTGCATTTTTAATCGACATAAAGTGAGTTGTTTGGAGACACGGGTAGAATCAAAGCAATATATTAATATATATTGAGAATCATATCACCAAATGATGACGACATATGAAGTGAATTCTATGCAGCTTTTCTCCTCAAAAGAACAGTTCCTGGGTTTTTTCAATCAACAACTTGCATTTAATCATACCAGCTAAAAGACAGAGTCAGGAAATTGGAGATGTAGAGCAGAGCTGAAGTATTTCAGGGTCCAGAAAGCATTAGATAGATGTTCTGACTTTTCCTGGAGCCAACGAGCTGCTGAACTTTAACAGAACATGTCAGGTTCAGAACCGCTCATCGTATTTTGGATCAGGTCCTAAACTGGGTCACTATTCATCTGGAGTGACACTGCTGGCTTTTGTCTGATAAGTGTAAAAGGAAACACAGTGTTTATTACAAAATGAGCTTGTTCCACCGATGTTTCACAGGCAAGACTTTAACATGACAGGGAAAATAATCAATCACAGAAGATAATTCACAAATGAAATAAGTCAAAGAAATCTAAATGACAGCAACAAAAACGATATATTTAACCGACACAAGGACTCTTATCTGGGCTTGGTGACATTTGAATAACAAGAGGCTCAATAGTTTAACAATGTTGTTTCCATATTTACTTCTTGATCGTGAAATTAAAATATAGAAAAATTCAGAGATTCTTAGAATGTCGACAGGCTCGTTTGCTTGCTGGTTTGTTTCATATGTGAAGAGAAACAATTAAAAAAAAGAAAAAATGGGAGGGAAAAAGATGGAAAAATAAAGAGAAGGAAAAAAACAAAAAGGGGAAAATTTTGAGAAAGGAAAAAAGAAAAACAAATACAGGAATCTCTAAAACAGCAAAAACAGAAACTAGAAACAACCAGAAAAGGGTAAAAATCTAAACTGACCTCAAAGTTTTTAAATTTTAAAAAAGAGTAACGTTTGACAAAATGACTGAAAAAAAGGGCTAAAAAGTATTAAGAAGAAAAAAATGTCATAAAATGTCTACAGTTCTAAATTGTAGTTATGAAACTTAAGATACTCTATACAATATGAGCTCCAGCTCCAGATGAATGTTATTGTCTGGTTTCTTTTATTAAAAGCTGTTGTATGTGATAATTACGGCAGTCAACTATTATTGTTTTTAAATAATTTCACAATCTTTTACTGCCATTAAAGTAAAAGTTCACAATGCTAAAGCTCATTCTAATAATCCAGACACCGGTCATGCACTCTTGTCTCCCTGCTGCTGACATTGCTGACGGATGACATCATGTAATACTCGAGTAACTTTTAATGAGTATGACATGCAGTATTGGCCCTGGTACCTGAGATGGCATCAGTGAAAATAACAGTCTTCTATTTCAATGGGCTTCTTATTCAAAAAGATTATTCCAACGTCTGCCTTCAACCCAGCGCCCCTCACTTGTGCTGAGTTTGATGCATCTCTGTAATGTAATGTAATGTAATGTAATGTTGAAAGTATTTGTCTGATTGGTTTCCAGGGCGACGAGGATCTGCTGACAGTGTACATCGGAGAGATCTTTCTGGAGTTCGTCAACATGCTGCCTGCCTTCCAGACGTACTGCCTGCAGCAGTCCACCTCGGTCAACATGCTCAACACCCTGGAGAAGGAGAAAGAGCTGCTCAGGTACCGGCAGCTGCTGCTCTGTGAGGAGGAAGCTGCTCTGGGAGCTTCTCTTGTCCCTGCCAGGCCCGCTCAGTGTAAAGACAGCCAGCTATCATTTATTCAGGAAGAAGGTCTATTCTCAGAGCTCAGATGCAATGATTTGTATTTTTAGACAGAACCGCAGCTCAGCCATGACTCTGGCTGTTAATCAACTTTTTAAGAGTTCTCTTCACACACAGACTGGCAGACTTCATCTTAGTCGTTTACACAATATTTTCAAGTAAAAACATAAAACCTTTTTTTTAAACATTCTTTGTATTGAACTATTTCAAAAGGATTATTAACAGTCCAGCACAGTACAAATATAGATGATCTAAAACTTGTAATTAAATCTACAGCAATGATCTCAAAAGTCATAAGGTCTAACCTTCCAGGTAGTTACACTCTGATTTCCCAGGTACTCCGGCACTTTGCCCAACTTTGCTGTAAAGAGGTCCTTCTGATCACTGATAACAAATCTTCATCTTTCCAAAGAGATGTCGTCCCACATCAAAGAGCTCCAGAGACATGAGGGAGGTTCCTCTCCTTCCCATGTGGTCATCACAGCCTTTCATGAGCAGTAATGTTGAACATGATCTTAATGTTTCAGGTAAACATTAAGAACAACAGACATCACAGTGGATGAGGCTGGACTTGCTGTTTGATTATCACACAGTTATCATTGGATTTTTTTTCTCATTCCCAGAGGCAGTGAAATCTTGTTCCTAAAATATTTTTACATTTTGGGCAGTTTGGAGAGACCCCTGCTGTGTATTTACTGTACATACAGTATCTTTAGATATACAGACATATATACTGCATTTCACTGAATTGGTTGCATATAGATATTTTCAAAGGTAAAAGTAAAATTTCCTCTCATATGTCTGTGTCTATTGTTTTCAGCTGGTGTCCCATGATTTCTGTGGGAATGTTTGGAATATAATTTGGAGACAGAGTGACCTTGTTTAATACTGTCCATAATAATGTTTCCATTAAGCTAAAGTGTTCTGGGAAATTAAGAGCTTCCATTTTCCTCAGCATCTCGTGTCTGACCTGAAGGAATTTGTCAAATCTTTTGTTTGTAGTTTGTATGTAGTCGGTTAGGACCCAAATGTTTTAAATATTCCCTGATCCCAAAGATCATGAATATGGTGAATTCCTGCTTCCTACCAGTTATGAAAGTTAAATCCAGTGCCCCCTCTGGTTAAGTCAGGATTATCAGTCATGGTTGTTGAATAACTCAGTTTATGTTAAATACTAGTACTGTCAATTGATTAGAAAAAATAACTAATTCATTCCACAATTTTCTGTAATTTATTGTGATTAATCACATTGTTTTTCTCCTGAAGACTGAAGCTTGTAATGATATTTATTCAGGAAAAATCACAGAATTAATGTCGACTCAACACACAGAGACTATATATAAAGTCAAAAACTCTTTTTATAACGTCCTCTTTGCATTGCGCAAAACTGTTTCTCTCCCAGATTAGCAAAATAAAAACTTAATTAGTTAATAAACATCTAACATGAGTCTGGGTTTAGTTAGAGTGCAGGTCCAACACTGACAATTTGAATATTTCTAGAAACAACGTTTCTAACTTATTACATGAACACAGTGGCAATAATATACTGTAATATCCACACACACACACACACACACACACACACACACACACACACACACACACACAGTATACAGCGAGAGAAAGAGGAGAAATTAATATTTTACCAGTATTTCCTCCAGTTTTAGCAATATGGTGGCTCCTGGTCAGCCAACATGGCAACCTGCTGTTTTACTGCAGAATTACTTCTGTGGTGGTCAAATCCAGCTAATGACTGGATTACAAGTCTTTAGCTAATAACTTTTACTTTCTCAATCAGCCGTCAGGGAACTTTTTAAAGGGAAATTTTCTACCTTAATATTATTCCACGAGGTATTGTGCTGCTCTGGAGTCACTGCATAATGAGTAGTTCACTCCTGCGTTCATCCAGTAAGTTGACAGGAGAGTTTAGTTTGGAGATCGCTGCTTCAATCTCAAACCACAGTGGCTCTGGTTGAGCTGGTGGCCATATTAAAATAATTCTGACTTGCATTGATGTTGTATAACTTGTAATGTTGGGGAGGCTCCATCTCTCTCTTCTTTTGGTACTTGTAAAGTATCTAGTTTAATTTTTGGCTTTGTGTCGGCCAATATATAGTCAGAGAGCTTTATTTATGTATGTAATGTTGCTTCTCTGTAGAGATATGAAGAGCACAGATAGAGGCTCAGTCATTTTGAGAAGAATCATCATCTTAGTAAGATTGACTTTGCCAAGAAATAATATAAGAAGCTTTTTCCTGCCTCGCCTTTTATCCTTAACGTGTTTTACCATGGGGTTGATATTTTCAGTGTAAAGTTGACTAATCGTAGGTGATATTTTAACCCCTAGATATGTGAATCCATCTGGTGCCCAGCAAAAGGGCTTGATGAAGTCAGGCTCAGGCCCCGTTTCCACGACAATGTTTCACATGACAACACCTAATCCGTTAAAATAAAAGGAGTGTGTTTCCACTGCAGCGGCAGACACACTCAAGAATGTCTCCTGTCAGACAGGAAGTGCTAATTCAAAATAAAATGTGACAATTCACCACTGGAGGGCGCTGTTGCTTGATATTGTAATTAAACCACAGAGGCGTGTGCAGAGAACAGAACACTATAAAATGGAGAGAACCTGACATCCTAGTGACTGATGAGGAATCAGATGCTATCAGGGAGAGTCTCAACTATTAAACTACTGATATGGACCATAAAACTACAATACTGACCGCCAGTCAAACCACGACGGGTCGGCCATGTTTGTTTACAAGTGGATGAGCAGGAGGGAGGGGGAGAGATGTGCAGTTTCCATAAAATAATCTTTCCACCTTGGGAGCCGGCATACAAATTTCACAGATACAGAGGATCACAACACTGGTGTCGTAGAAACGGACACCCCAAAAATGAAAAAAGTTTTGCGGATACACTGTTAATCGTTGTCGTGTAAACGAGACCTCAGACTCACATGAGAAACCTGCTGGATGAGTTCAGGTTTTGTAAAGTTAAGCTGTTAATGTCAGGAGGGTATGGTGGGTCTGTTAATGTGAGGAGGGTATGGTGGGTCTGTTAATGTCAGGAGGGTATGGTGGGTCTGTTAATGTCAGGAGGGTATGGTGGGTCTGTTAATGTGAGGAGGGTATGGTGGGTCTGTTAATGTCAGGAGGGTATGGTGGGTCTGTTAATGTGAGGAGGGTATGGTGGGTCTGTTAATGTCAGGAGGGTATGGTGGGCCTGTTAATGTGAGGAGGGTATGGTGGGTCTGTTAATGTGAGGAGGGTATGGTGGGTCTGTTAATGTCAGGAGGGTATGGTGGGTCTGTTAATGTCAGGAGGGTATGGTGGGTCTGTTAATGTCAGGAGGGTATGGTGGGCCTGTTAATGTGAGGAGGGTATGGTGGGTCTGTTAATGTCAGGAGGGTATGGTGGGTCTGTTAATGTCAGGAGGGTATGGTGGGTCTGTTAATGTGAGGAGGGTATGGTGGGTCTGTTAATGTGAGGAGGGTATTGTGGGTCTGTTAATGTGAGGAGGGTATGGTGGGTCTGTTAATGTGAGGAGGGTATTGTGGGTCTGTTAATGTGAGGAGGGTATGGTGGGTCTGTTAATGTCAGGAGGGTATGGTGGGTCTGTTAATGTCAGGAGGGTATGGTGGGTCTGTTAATGTGAGGAGGGTATGGTGGGTCTGTTAATGTGAGGAGGGTATTGTGGGTCTGTTAATGTGAGGAGGGTATGGTGGGTCTGTTAATGTCAGGAGGGTATGGTGGGTCTGTTAATGTCAGGAGGGTATGGTGGGTCTGTTAATGTGAGGAGGGTATGGTGGGTCTGTTAATGTCAGGAGGGTATGGTGGGTCTGTTAATGTCAGGAGGGTATGGTGGGTCTGTTAATGTCAGGAGGGTATGGTGGGTCTGTTAATGTGAGGAGGGTATGGTGGGTCTGTTAATGTGAGGAGGGTATGGTGGGTCTGTTAATGTCAGGAGGGTATGGTGGGTCTGTTAATGTCAGGAGGGTATGGTGGGTCTGTTAATGTCAGGAGGGTATGGTGGGTCTGTTAATGTGAGGAGGGTATGGTGGGTCTGTTAATGTCAGGAGGGTATGGTGGGTCTGTTAATGTCAGGAGGGTATGGTGGGTCTGTTAATGTGAGGAGAGTATGGTGAGCCTGTTAATGTGAGGAGGGTATGGTGGGTCTGTTAATGTGAGGAGGGTATGGTGGGTCTGTTAATGTCAGGAGGGTATGGTGGGTCTGTTAATGTCAGGAGGGTATGGTGGGTCTGTTAATGTCAGGAGGGTATGGTGGGTCTGTTAATGTGAGGAGGGTATGGTGGGTCTGTTAATGTGAGGAGGGTATGGTGGGTCTGTTAATGTCAGGAGGGTATGGTGGGTCTGTTAATGTCAGGAGGGTATGGTGGGTCTGTTAATGTCAGGAGGGTATGGTGGGTCTGTTAATGTGAGGAGGGTATGGTGGGTCTGTTAATGTGAGGAGGGTATGGTGGGTCTGTTAATGTGAGGAGGGTATTGTGGGTCTGTTAATGTGAGGAGGGTATGGTGGGTCTGTTAATGTGAGGAGGGTATGGTGGGTCTGTTAATGTCAGGAGGGTATGGTGGGTCTGTTAATGTCAGGAGGGTATGGTGGGTCTGTTAATGTCAGGAGGGTATGGTGGGTCTGTTAATGTGAGGAGGGTATGGTGGGTCTGTTAATGTGAGGAGGGTATGGTGGGTCTGTTAATGTGAGGAGGGTATGGTGGGTCTGTTAATGTGAGGAGGGTATGGTGGGTCTGTTAATGTGAGGAGGGTATGGTGGGTCTGTTAATGTGAGGAGGGTATGGTGGGTCTGTTAATGTCAGGAGGGTATGGTGGGTCTGTTAATGTGAGGAGGGTATGGTGGGTGTACAGCGGGACGTTGCCAGCGTTGCTCTCATACTGGAGGTTTGCTGGACACCAGCTGCTCCACAGTTGAAGAGAACAGTGATGGGCTGACCTCTGACCTCTCCCTCTGTGGGCGGAGATTAGAACATTTCTTGAGACGGAGGCATTTTGTATAAAAGTCGTACCCATGGAACACTCTCTGTGCATCATTGTTAATGGAGCAGTAGGGTTTGAGGGGAATGAAAGTAGTGGATAATGTTAATCAAATATCTTACGTTGTCTGATGAAGTTCGGCCTTTTCTAAACCCTGTTTGGTCTGAATGGAGTCCATCAGTCTCCACACGTTCTAGTCCAGTATTTAACATCCACTCCTCGAAGGCTCGCCGGGCCATAAGAAGCTCATAGGTCTGGATCTTTTCTTTTTGGGGGGATTATTACAATATGGGCTAAGCACATCGATTCTGGCAGTTCATCCTCTTCAAAGGATTTGTTGAACACATTTTGTAGTAATTTGTTAATTTTGCTTTTCATTTTTCTATAAAACTACACAGAATCCATGGGCCCTTGTGCTTTTATTTGACTGAAGAGATTGCTTTATCAATTTCTGTTATTGTAGCCGGTCCTTCCAGCAGTTTAGCTCGTTGTTCTGTTAGCTGAGGCGTCTGTAAGCCTTCTAGAAAAGAACTGCTGGGAAGTACTGCTGTCCAATTCTGAGGTAGACAACGTTTCATAGCATTTCTGAAAGCATTCGTTAATCTTTGTGTTGTTTGTTTGACGGCTCTTAGTTCCCATCAGAGATACAGCAATAAAAGCCTTTTGGGAAGAGTTTCTTCCAAAACAAGCTCTGAACTTACTTCGTTTATTTCCAAATTCAAGCATTCTTTGTCGAGCAAACATGATACCAGACTCAGCCTTCTTTGTTAGTAAGTTAGTCAACAGTATTCTTGCTGCCTTTTACTCTTTAAGCACTTTGTGAAATTCTTCCTCTGATTGTTTGATTTTCTTTTTGGTGATTGTTCTTGAGTGCAGTCTTTGTTCTTCTTGCTGGAGGACGAAACAATCAGCTTCATAAGCTTCCCTCACCCATGTTGGATCAGAGTGATTGTGGTCATTTACCTCTAAATAGATTCTGTCTGCATTTCCAAAAATGTGATCACTAACAGGAGGAGCTGTACAATCAGAACAATGCTTCTTCCAGTGTCATGACCCCCAGTCCATATTCTCTTCTGACGTGGTGGTTTTATTTTGACAGTCACCATAATAACAATCTAACTTGGTGGTCTGTCCATACAGATCTCCGTTTTCTCGCCAGTGTTAATGTTTAGAGCGTATTGTTCTCTGCTGCATGTGTGAACTTTCAATACAAAATCCACCAACAGCATTCCTTCCTTTTCCGTGACGGCAGAAACAGGCTTCCTGTTCAAAACGTTGCCTTGTAAATGAGAAGTCTTTGTGAAACAGAAATGCAAAAACGAAGCATTTCCACTTGAAACGTTGTGTGAACAGTGTCTGAATCTTCTCTCTCCAGAATCTTCCTGGACGTTTCCCAGAACGACAACACAGCACTGAGGCGCATGAACCTGCGCTCCTTCCTCATGGCGCCTCTCCAGCGAGTGACCAAATACCCGCTCCTGCTGAGCCGCATCATTAAGGTCACCCCCGAGTCCCACCCCGACTACGTGCGTCTCCGCGAGGCCAAGAGCCGCGTGGAGTCCCACCTGGAGCACATCAACATGAAGACCAAGCAGGAGGGCAACGGGGTCACCTGGTCCCTGCGCTCCTTCCGCCGCGACAGCCGCAAGAACAGGGAGGTGATCAACATCGAGATGCGGGAGGTGTCGATGAAGACGGTGGGCTGGGCGCGGGAGAACACGCGCTTCGTCATGGAGGGGCCGCTGCAGCTGTCCCAGCCGGCGGACGGTCAGTGGGTGAAGAAGGGCAGCAAGGCGCTCAAGTTCCAGAACGTGCAGAGTCTGCTGATGGTGAGGACACAGCCGGCCGGCGAGGCGGCGGGGCAGGGCGGCGACCCCGGGGCGCGGGGCGAGCAGGGCGAGGGCGCGCTGGAGAGCGTCCGGGACGGAGTGCTGGTTCTCATCAAGGACAAGAGCAGCGGGAAGTTCACGGTGCTGAGGGAGCCCATCCGTCTGGGGAACTGCGTGGTGTCCAACGACCCCGACTGCGAGGACACCTTCGAGGTGCTCGACATCCGGCGGGAGTCCTTCGTTTTTCGCGCCTCGGACAAATCCCGCACGCAGCAGTGGTTCCACCAGGTCAAGAGGTACGCTCGAGACCTGGGCACATGGAGGAAAAGACGCAATGCCTTGCCCAACATCATGATCAACACAAACCAGACGCGCTCCTGAGACCAGGACTGTAAATAACCTCAATCCTTCGACTGCAAAAAAAAAAACAACCAACAACAACATGCAGCATTTCCAAACGACGCCACTGTTACAACCGGGTAGATTTTAGTTTAAAAAAACAAGCCTTTCTCGTGAGGGTGTGAGAAAGACAAATAACTTTTCCTACAGAGCTATAAGTGCACCATACCGTCATCACATTATGTACGGACATTTAATTTCATGCCGTGAGAAAATAAACATCCGATTCTTGGACGACCAAAAAAACCTGGGCTGTGTTCGTCAGCCTTGATTGTAAAGACTGTTGAAAAGCATGACTGCAAAAAGAACAATTGTAATGACTCTTTTTTTTTAATATACAAGACAGCGGGGGCTAAAAACATGTTTTTCAGCATGGAAAGGGTTTGTTCAATGGTTTATGTTTGTGGTCACAGCTGTTTCCTGTCGGTGTGTCGCCCCCTGCTGGCGGCTGAGCAACTTTCACTGCCACAGATGCAGTTTTCTAAGCAGGGTCAATTCAGATCCTGTCATTTCATACTGCTGTGAAACTGGTATTGTATCTGAATTAACAACAAACACAAAGGACAGTGACACGAGGAGGCTTCCTGTTTATTGACCGAATCTTCAATTGAAGAGATCGGTTGGAAAGACAAAAGTTCTATAAATTAGTTGATTTAAATATTCTGATAAAACATCTAAAACATCAGTTATAGCTATGGCCTGATAAGAGATGTGGTTGTCACTGTCCTTTAAAAAAAAATGATGTGCTACTTTAAGAATGAGATAGAAGGAAAGTAGTAAAGGTAAGATTTCATCATTTCATCATATTAAAAGTATAAAATGAGTCCAAACAGCAGGTTTGAAGTGACCTTGGTGCAAAGTGACCTGTATTCATAAAGCAGGGTTACTGTGTTTAAAACAAAACAGGAATTCACGTGACAGCAATAACCTTTACCAGTTTCAAACGATACGTAGCTCCTCGATATGCATTTTCACTTTCCTTCGGCTTCAGAGAGCACTGTGTCCAGTCCCATTGTGTCGGTCCGTCTTTCCTTCCCCAAGCACAGGGGAAGAGTCCGTCATCGGATCTGAGCTCATCTCAGTGCCATGAAAGCAATTTGTGAAAAGTCCAGTCTGCTTCCTGTTAAACACTACAGGCTCCCTCACTGTGTCGAGAGCAGAGTTTTTCAACCTCGTCCAGCCGGACGTCTTTTCATATTTGCTTGATTTGGCTCACTAACTGCGAGACAGGAGTGAAGAATGTCCGTGTCACGTTCCCAGAGCCAGGGCTCCTCAGTACATCACCAACCGGGACGTTTTTCAAGTCAAGTCATTTTGTTCCACTCTGAGGCTGGATTGTCTGTGAGCAGGCTCACAGGCCCGTGTCCCTTATTCATCGTGTGAAGGAACACAGGGCAACTTCTGGATTGAAGTTGGTGGAATTTTACTGAACACTTTTTTTAATCGAGATTTAAGGGTATGTAAAAACAAACAAACAAAATACCCCTTCATATTTAAACTACAAGTGATAATTTTTGAGTTTTCCATCTGATTGTAATGAATCCTGAAAAATTCTTCAACACCCAAACACTCATTTCTGAGTGCAGCGTGAGTTTAAAATTATTGACAAGAAGCATCTTATTGTCAAGTGGATCTGACACAAAACAATCATTAACTTAGAACTCAAATAGACAAACATATATTACTTAAAGTCTCTTAGCTACCTTTCATCAAATGTGTCATATCTTTACGTTCTCTACATGATAACTAAACAACAAACCGTTATTTTAATTAGTACATACAATTTGTAAAAAAAAAACCAACCAAACAAGCACCAAGATAAAGGCAACTTTTCCCTTCTCTGTTTAGAATTGCACATAATTCCATAATCGTTTTAATTTTGTATGTATTTTTTAAAGAAACAGATATCACAAACGTTTTCTGATATTTTCTGTTACTTAATATATTAAATTGTTAAATTAAAATGTTGATTTGTGTCAATTGACATATCATTTCCATGCTGTATATGAAATGAGCCATAATGTTATGACCACTAAAGTCTTTCATCTTAATAATAATTGCTGTGATTGGTCATATCCCCATATCATTTATTTAATATTTATTAAACATTAAACATTTAGTGAAACAGTATTTGTATTAATAATAATAAACAAATGAAAAAGTTTTTAAACATTCCTATTCATATTAAACTCCTCTAGAGAGGCAGGTTTTTCAGGAGGGGATTAAAACCAGCAAACTTCTGATTACTCGCTTCTCTAAATGTGCGTTTACACATAACAAGGACAGGAACGGCACGAATCTCAGTTCCTGACTGTGGACCGGGATTTTGAGCCGAGTTATATGATTCAGGTTCGAGGCGTCACGCCGTCACCGACAGTTGCCACCTTTTTGCAGGAAACGTGGCGGATCAATACGCACAGTCAGCATTATTGTTCCGCCGTGTTGAGCGCTGATGCATCGTCACTTTCTCTCACCAGTCTGCCAGTAATGTGGCGTATTGGGAGTATTTGGTATTATACACTGGTGGGTTTTACCATGAGCGACATGGGCAGCCGCCCAGGGCTCAATCGGTGAAGGGGAGCACTGCGTAGGACAGGAGGAGGATGTGGCAGAGCGAGTGCCGCCACGCTCTATTATGCAGCATCACGCATCACAACTAATTGACACGCTCAGTTGTGCACTTAATGCAACTCTTGTTATTCTTGGAAGATTTTTTTTGGCAGCCAAAACTCCACCGATATCAGGAAAGGTCTGCACCGATCCGGCCATGCAAGAACCTTATTCAGCTGCATTACGACACATAAAGAATGTCAGGAATGTGGCAGGAATGATGGGTGATGAATCTTCCAAAGTTACCAAATGATATTGGTAACTCACCGTGCCGATGTGCAAACGCAGCTTAACGTTTCATTTCGGACATCATCACCCCCCCAAGAGCCACATTCACCCTTTACTTATATTAGAATGAGGAACAATACACTAATGTGAGGATTACAGTGACTTCTAGAGGAGTAGATCCGAGCATCTATCAACACAGTGAGTCTCAAAGGATCAACCAAGGTCCTGGTGGAGAGGGTCTACTATATACTGTAGCATCAAGAGAAGGAATAAAACCCGTTTAAACCAGAAGACTGCTCAGAGACGACAGTAACGATCAAACACCAGGACTTCTGGACCTGGAGAAGTTTGGAAAGGTTGAAAAACTCTGCTCACTTGACGAACTTGCCTCAAAAAACCCAACGTCCCCACCATCTCCTTGTGACACGGTTTGGACTGTGTTCTCGTGTGACTTAGCGCTGAGCTGTTGTGCCTTGGTACTTGATTACTGTTATGGTAAAACTGAGTGAAACGTTTGCAATCTGTGGCGGTAGCATCACTCTCTGAAATACGAGCTTGTTCTTTCTACACTTGATCCAAAACCAATTTACAGGCAATATAATTACTCCTCTGACTGCTGACCACCCATTCTTCTCTCTGTCACTGTGTTTTCACTGGCGTGTTGTTTTTTCTTTATTTATGAAGGCTTTAATTTGCTTCATGCACTTTATGATACTATTCTATGTTACACAGTGCTGTTTATTTGGAGGTTTGAATGCAGCTGATTCCAGCCATTAAAACCAAAACCACTATTTAAGACCAATGCTGTTCTGTTTTCTTACGAAGTAGCACTTGAAGAAAAACAAAATCAATCAATCAAAGGGAATCACTGTGTTTTGGAGGGCAGAGCTGCTCAAATCCACATCAATACTCTGGTTTCAGAATGACCATTTCAACCTATTAAAAAAACAAAAAAAACAAACTGCTGAGTTGCATTTGATTTTAGTTTATTTTCCTCATTTGCATTTGAAAGACCCAATGTATTATTTCCCCAATGTAATATATTGTGAAATATAATAAAAGATTTTAAACACGCTTGACTGTTGTGATTTTTCAGTGTAAAAATTTGGCAAAATGTTTGAATAATGTGAACTTTTTCAACATCTATAGAAAGTACAGTATGCAACAATAAATGTAAATGTTGAATATAAATGGTCACAGTGTCTTTTTGAAGGAATTTCCCTGATGGGCTGCTGGTTCACTTACCAAAGTTAACTCCCGTAGTTATCCAGCTTTCCGCAGCCTTTTTAGTGTTGCATTACAATCTTGCACCACAAGATGGTGTATTGAGTCACTCAAACAGACTCATCCCACCTCCCTGCATGCAGCGCTTCAGGAGATTCCTTTGTTGGAGCAGGAAGAGCTTTGATCATACATTTCCACCTCTGATCAGGAGGAATAAATAACAACAGTGGCTGAAGCTATTTTGTCACGACACGGTATGTGATAAACAACTTCATACAAATTCCCCCATAATGCAAATACATTTGATTGGAGATACGAACGAGTTTTAAGTGACCTGATGTGAGGACTATTTGACCCAAATACTGGAAAGGAGCATAAACCTTAAGCAGTCTGGGGACAGTGCTACAGCGGCTCAATGCTGCCACCTAGTGTACACCTGAGGCACGACTTCTCATCAACGTCCTCATCAAGATCCTACACTGGTTGCAGACACAGCATCAATATCTCTACTGGATGAAGAATTGAGAATAACCATCAAATATACCAGGAGTTAATCATGATATTGCACAGGAGGAAAGAAGATAATTTAGAGTGCAGACACTCCGGTTGTTTTTGATTTTTGGCACAGATCAAGAGATCAATGAGCATGGAGACCAGGAATGTCCAACATCAGGCTCATGCTCCAAAACCAAGAAGCTCCAATCCAAACTATCCACCAAGTGAATAGTATTTTCTAAGACAACAGAATTTGCAAAAACATGCATCACAATGCATTATTGGCTTTGTGTTGTGATTGTAGTTATTTTCTGTAGTAATACTTCGGATTTGTGAAAATATAAGCATAATCATGTAGAATCTGCACCACAACAAAAACCGTACATTTAAATGTATGGATGCACTTCAGCTGAATCTGACCTTAACTAAAATGCTTGATGCCCCTGGTTTAAGCCATACAAAGTAAACAATTACTGACATCAACTTGTGCATGTTTTTTCTGAGGAGCCTCAGCTTCCCCTCACAGGACTAACGCTCTTCATAATAGATTTAATGGATGTAGTTTGATTTTAAGGCTGTAGAATGGAAAAGCACTCCAGCCATGTATGAATCCAGGCCACATTCCGTCCTGACAGGAAACAAATAAAAACTTAGAATGAAAAACACAAGACAGAGGTGAAGGTCAAATCTTTTTTTCTTTGAAAATACAGCTTCACTGCAACAATCACAAGCAAATATCTGTTCAGCAAAAAACTACATCTTCCAGACACATCTAAGTGAAAAAAAGAACAAACATTTAACATGCAATACTTCTACTTCTCTCACCAGCCAACAACCAAAACACAAAATGGCTCAGCAGACATGAATTGGCACTTTTCTGTATGGGTTCATCGCTGCTGGAAAACCTAGAATTTAACTCGTCACAGCAGCTTTACGTGAAGTGAAGTGAAGTGAAGTGCATCTTCGTCATTTCTTTGGCTCTCTCCTCCAGCCTCATTTAAGAAATGTGATTGGACTTTGCTGACATTTATAAAAGTGGATTCTGGATTTAATTGCCTGCCTTTTCTTCAAAATGAGGCCCTTGGAGAAGTTTGGATGCATCATTTACAAAAAGAAACACCAGCAGTGAAATATCTGGTCAACAACAAACACATCTTTACATTTGTGAAAAAAAACAAAACAATACTGGAACTCTGCACAATCTGTCCTCTTGAACACATCAACAGAGGGACATCCCATAATTAAAAAAAGTTGCAAAACCATCGAAAGACGGCGAGAACATTTAGAAAAACCAGCAAACAAATGGAACCGTGGATCTTAAGGATCAGAGAGAGCTGGAGCCTCAGGCTGATCCCGGGGTCTTTCCTTGCAGGCGGGGTTCGGGTCCGAGCTCAGAGCTGCCAGCGTGATGCTCTTCCTCCTCCTCCTCCTCCTCCTCCTCCTCCTCCTACTTCTCCCCTTCAGACTCCGGCTCCTTGGCCAGGCCGCGGATGGACAGGTCGTACACCACCTCCTCGATCTTCTTCACGTCGTACTTGAGGCCGTCGTAGCGCTTCCTCAGCGGGTCGTTCTTCAGGTTGAGCAGGCGGAAGCCCGAGTCCAGCTCGTTGATGAAGTTGGAGATGCGCAGCGGCCGGTTGTAGTCTCCCGCCGTGACGCTGTTCACCGCCAGCCGAGACTACGGGAAACAAAGGACCTTACTGATGCTGCATTTCATCTGGATCCTACATATCACATATTCTCTACTGCGGGACTCACCAGTTCACTGGCCATGATCAGCACACCTGCCAGGTAGTCCTCCACATCCAGGTGGAAGCCTTTCTCTCGCACCACCTCAACTGCATCACAAACAAGCAGAGTTAGGCCGCCATTAAAAGAAAAAAGAGAAAAAGGCTTTAATAATGAAAATGTAAGCCAACACGTACTCCCGAGTATCTGAGCCACCTCTTCACGAGTCACCAGAGCTTCACTCTCCAGGTAAACCACAAAAGCTGCTAAAAAGGCCAGGCGCTGCAGGACGAACCTCCAATGTTCATGAAACCTGAAGAGAAATCAGATAAAACACGACATTTAACCAAGAGTATTTACGCTTCATCATATATTTCCTTAATATGTAAAGCAGGTGAAGGATGATAGAAGATATTTGCTATTCTGTATAAACCATGAACTCTAGCCTTCAAAAAAACAAAACAAAAGTGTGATCCGAAGTGATTATCAAAGAACCAGATAAAGTGTAATATGAGACAGAAATCCCCTAAGAAGTAGAATGAAAGAGTTAATACGCTCTGTAATATCAGATTATATTTTTGTCATTCCTAACCCTTTGAAACCATCGAAACTGTGCACACACAGAGAGGAAATTAGTGTTTTATAGATTAATTCTTTGGCAAAACGATGCTTGTTGGCTATGAAGGTGATACCGACGGAAAGACTGCATTCTTACCTATAATACTGTTCCACCGGAAATTTGGTCTTGAGATCTGTAATGTGAGTCCTGACTGTGCAGAACAGCTCCCGCGCCTTCGCACATTTACCAGGAACTGAAGAGAGAAGGACGATGTTCATGGTGAGAAAGTAAACAAACCAAGAGAGCTGGCGTTGAGGCAAAACACTCACTTTCTTTGAATCCAGACGGCTGGTGCACGCTCTGAAGAACTGTAAGTATTTCCCTGGCTGTCTGCTCCAGCAGCTGAACCACCTTACGGATATCCTGCAAATAAATATGTAAACAAAACAGTATAAGGTTCAGAATTCAAGCGGATTGTCACGATTGCAGTTCATTAATGGAGTGTAAACTGTCCTGGACCAGGACGAGCTTCAGATAATGAGACTGCGACATTAAATAAATAGGTTTTAGTCATTTAAATTAAAAGACTGAAAACAACACAGGCCAGACATACAAGCCAGATTCTGTGAGGTCATATTTAATTTCAATTGGCCTTGAAGTTCTTAAATTATATTTTACTTCTTAGTGAAGTAATAGAAAGTCTGATAAAGATGTGTCACAAAGCATGCATCAAGTACAGAAAGAGACACGATTGCATGTTGGTATAAATGTGGAAAACACAACTGAACTGCATTTCTATCAATCTGAAGAGAATGAAATAAGGCTCGTGGTAATTGCTGGATGTTATTATCAGCTAAAACGGCTTTTGTAGTGAAATAATCTGCAGTTTATGGAGACAAAACGTAGCGTTAGCTGCTGTGCTAGCTGTCTGTGGGAGCTAATGTTGCCCGGCGCGGTGCAGCCGCGGGGCGGACTCAGGGCTCGTACCTCTCGGATGTCCTGGTCGGCGCTCAGGAAGCCCTGGATGTAGCTGAACATCTCGGTGACCGACATTTCTGAGGAGTAACAAACTAAAGTTTGCGGCTAATTCACTCAAGCATCAACGTGCACAGGTTCTTCCGTCAATTGGAGGCGCACGCAGATGTCGTCACTGTCACGTCATCACTCGGACGCCGACGTCAATAATATTTAATATCTATTAAAATGTTACGATTTAAATTATCATCATAACTGGAAACCAATTATTGTTGGTGGCGAATAATTCCTAAAAAAAAACCTCCGATCGTCTGTAAAGTATATATCCTTTATAAAAATCCAAATGAATCTATAAATTAATTATTTTCTGTAAATAAATATGTCAATAAATTCATACTCTGTGAAGAATTGCAAAATAATTAAATCCTCAAAGTAAATATTTTTCACATAGTCCCACGTTTTCCCAGTTTGGATGATTGATCATTCATTTGTATTTCTCAAAAAATACATAATCTGAAATTATTTCTGTTAATACATTTCAAATAGACTTTTGAGCCACGTTCGCTTCCATAAAATTAATCCTGAAACTTAGAATCTTAATGTCTTTGTAGGTCAACACATATTAACTAGATCTTTTGTACCAAAGCTAAGACCAAAGATTTTTTTTATTGGTTCAGTGTAAATTTGCTTAACCCTATGATTTTAAAGATATACTTCTAAAAGTTGTGGTTAAAGCAGCTGTCAATCAATCACCCATCCATCCATCCATCTATCCATCTTCCAACTCACATAGGCCGTCCATGATCACGCTGGATCCGATCCCAGCTCACTGAGGGTGAGGGCAGGGTTCACCCTGGACAGGTCTCCAGTCCATCACAGGGCGTGAGCTATACCATGGTATTGCTTTAACAGGTTACACTGACCAGGTGTGTTTACGGCAATTCTATATGGTTTACATGTTCTGTCTCTGCATGTTTTCTCCTCCAAAACGTCCAAATGTCCAAAAACATGAACCTGCGTTTATGGTTATTTATGTGATTAAATTGGTCTCTGTGTTTTGAATTGAGGTAATCCTGGCGTGTGTTGCTGTGCGGGGTTTATTTGTATTCCCAAGCTTAGTGTGTAAGCCGTTGCACTGTTTTGGTCTCAGTAACAAGCTGTTATAAGGACTCAGGACAGAAATCTGACCCTCTAACATACAAGGGTTTGTTGCATTTCTTCATTTCCTCTGTTGATGGAGCCAAAGCAGCACACTTACCTATGTTATGTTCAGGCACTGCTCGAAAAAAAGCAATATCAAAAGATAAACAATTTAGATTTTGTTAATACTTGTTCAAAAAGTATTATTAGACAGTCGCTGTGGTGTTTCAGTCAGAGGCAGCAGTTAAAACAACACCCACCCCCTGGGGGCCCGAGGCAAGAAGGACTATGGGTTCTCGCGACCCAAGAATCATGGTGAATGAATCCCTCTTCTTGTGTTTCTTTTCGTTTTATTTCATGTGCCCTGAGAGATTTGTACACTTCATTTTTTCGATGTGTTGATGCAGGATCGTAGTGGGGGCCCATTAGGGAGGTTCCCGATGTGTCATCGACATGTGTCTAGGGGTTTCAAGTTGTGTCACTAATATCTGTCGTCTGGGGGGGGGGGGGGGGGGGGGGGGGGGGGGGTTAGGATTGGGGGGTTAGTTGTCACCCTGGGGGGGGGGTCATGCATGCCTGCTTGTCTGTCTGTGTGCACGATTGTATGGGAAACACCACTTTACAATCAAAAAACTGCACCAAATGCCAACGGCGGTGCCAATCTAATCCAGAGAAAGTAAAAAAAAATAATAATAACTAGCACTCACCGTCACTTGTAGATTAAATCCATTCTGCTGTAAAATGCTACACAAAGCCTTTGTTGGTATCGGTCTTCCTCTACTCACAATTGAAAAAAGTCCCTAAAGCAGGTCTGCCATTCTATCATCTGATCTTGCTGTTAAATTTTCCGCCATCACTCCAGAGTAGCAGATAATAACAGTGTCATCGCCACCTCCCCATGGGCCAATCAGTCAAGCTCATTTCAATGATCACACCCAGATCAGCACGAGAAACATTTTGTGGAGTTCAAATCTCCTATGTCCTCTAAATGCATCACAGCACCAGTCGTCTTCTGGATAAAGCTTCTAAAGTCACTAATTGATTCCAGGCAGAGATTTCAGAATCACTTTTTAACTATTAAAAAAGAAAGAAAAATCCTTTTTGACAGGACGAGCAGTGCTCGCGCTGCTGCCCCTGAATGCACACCACAGTTATTAGAGATAACATTGCTGATAGATGTTTTCAGTTTTTCTGCTTGGCACTCGAGTCTCACTAAGCTTCTTATGACCAGATAAGCCGTACTTAATTAAGGAGAAACAAACAAATAAACAAACACGTAAAATAGCTTTTGAAGATTGTTGTAGTTCTAAGTTCAATACTAAGATTTTTTTTAAAAATTACGTTTTATGTGACCTAATTATATGTCTGGACGAGAATCGAATATACTTAATGAATGGCAGGTGAGGCAGTGCCTCTGTGTAACGTCTTCAATGTATGTGTGAGAGAATCGGTTGTTGATCGTCCTGCTGAAGTGCAGAGAAAAGTCAGCAGGTGATACATGCAGGACCCTGCCTCACCTCCAGGGGGCGCACCTGAACCGACAGGTGCTTTTGAGCTGAATTGCATTTTAATAATAAGATAGGAGTAAGTAGAAACAATTCAAGTATGTGATAACTAGACTTTTGGCCTAAAACAATATTTTCTTTCTCAACATTTTGATAGACAACCTTTATTAAAATTGATTAAAACACCAGAACTTTTGAAAGTTTGAAGTTTGAAAAATAACAGGAATTTTTACTGAAGGTCAAAATTAAATGAGTGCTGCACACATCTCTATACTTTAATTAGTTTACAGTAAATATGAATAGCTTGGACACAAGAAGGTGCTCTATCATCTCTATAAAATAAACTTTCTTTGTAGGACAAACATGTTCCTGTGTTTATGTTTGTGTTGTTGTCAGTGTGACTGAAAGAGGAATGTTGATGATATGAAGCATTACCAGTTGATGATGTTGGATGAAGAGTGAAATAAGAAGCTCTTTTCACTTCTTACCATTAAATCTGAGTCCAGAGGAGTCGGTGCCTCACCAGCCAGGAACCTCACCACAGTACTGTTACTGAAGTATTAGTTATTTTTCAACCACATTCAGAGTCAATGGCAGGTATTTTGTTGAATTTTCTTGTATAAAATATCAACATTCAAACCACATTTTTGTCTGTCAGACACATTTTTGTCAAACAAAGTATATATAAAGACATACAAGTGCAGATTTGCACCAGAATTTGGTCTCTTTAAGGAAAGAACTTACTGGCTACAAAAATGCAGAAGAAAGAACGTTTTGAATATTAATGTGAAAGGTGGTTATACTCAATAGCAACTTTTAAAGTTGAGGAAGATTCAATTGTGTAAATTGAACTTAACTCTGGGTGAAATGAAATGATCAAAATAACTTAAATTGCAAGTAATATTCAAAAATAATACTTTAAAACTGATTGTTTTATATTCTTTATTTTCACCCTTTTTGGGTTATTCAATTTGTGATTTGTGACGCCCAAGTTTCAATGTTTGTGCAATTTTGTTATATTTCGTGAATTTTGGTGCATTTGTTTGCAGCCATTTTTGTGATGTGGGAATATAATCTGTGCACCCATAAAGTGCACTGATCACTTGAAAGCTGATTGAACGCTTTGGCTAATTTTGTTTTCGGACTCTCTCCCTTCAAGTGTTCAAATATCCTAAAGTCCCTGAAGGCAGCAAGGCAGTGCGCAACTGACCCGGAGCAGCAAGTTTCTCTCTCTCTCTCTCTCTCTCTCTCTATCTATCTATCTCTCCCCCCCCCCCAGCGTGGGGCGGGTCCACGCCGCTTCTCTCCGTTATTATTTCCTCGCCGTGCGGCTGGACGCGCTTTGCCTCCAGCTGAAGTGGGACTTTATAATGACGATGCCGCAAACAGTTGCGCAGCAGCGGCGCTGAGATGGAGAAAAGCTCTGCGGAGGATGACTGCGTGGATTCCGGAGCCGAGACTGGAGGGTGAGTGGGACACCTCCACGAGCTGGTACTTCTACTAGTTTGTCTACTAGTTTGTCTGGCTCACCCCCGTTTTGCTCAGTTAAAGCGCGTAATTTGTCCTTTTACAAGTTTTTATCCGGGATTTTTAGCTGAGACGTCAGGAACCTTTTCACACACAGTTTACCTTTGTTTGATTACAATTGCGACATTAAAATTGATTTGATGCATTTGAAACTCACAAAAACATAAATTCCTTGTTTTGCCCATTAATTTCCATGAAACATGGCACATTTCAAATTCTTCTTTTCTTTCCTCTTGCCTCAGTCTGGAGAACAGATGGAAGAAGTGTAATCCTGGTAGTTTTGTAGAAAGTTAAGACGTAATCGCCTCCTTCCAACATTTAATTACCTAATGCAGGAACAATGAGAGTCAGAGTTGGCAACAGTGTTAGATGTACAGTCGTGTGGAAAAAAGGTCCAACACAAATGATTTTAGTGAAAGTTAAACAAATACAAGTTCTAGATGTACTAAAATACTGTAATATTCTGCAGTTGTAATATAGTTGTGAATTTATTGTCTGTTAATGATGTTCTGATGGTTCCGATTGTTTTGTTGTTCAGTGAATGCACCGTTGGATTGTGAGTGGCTGCGGGTGGAGAATAGGGGCGGGTCAGGTGTGCTGGGTGCGTCGGCCTGAGGAGAGGGAAGAGTGTGTGAATGAGCGAGAGAGCAGCCAGGTTCGTTTGGGATTGTGTTCTGTGTTGGCGTGGTTACGGCCTACAGTAACCAGGTTCTAGAAGCAATAAAGCGGCTTTGCTATCAAGAACGTCGTGGTCATTCCAACGGCCTGCGGGACGCTACATTTGGTGTCAGAAGTAAAAAGAAGAAAACCACCGGACTGCCTGACTGCTCAGACCGCGGCTAGCCTGGAGACTGCTAACTCTGCGGCGGCCGAGAGAGATGGAGCCTGGTAGTGAGACCGGCGCTCGACCGAAAGTCAAGCAGGAGTCTATGGACAGTGAGTACGACGGAGCATCGGGACGGAAGAGCGGCCTTAAACCGGCCGAGGAACATGAGGCCGGACGCATGGCCAGTAAGCCGACAGCGGATGCCGTGTCGTTTCCCGCCGAGCAACGCGATCACGCGAGAAGAGGCGCCGAACGTGACGTGACGTCAGACGTAAACAAAGATGGCGGCGCCCAGTATATTCGTCCACACGTTAAAACGCCGAAATACTCCGGTAAGGCGGACTGGGAGGCCTTTCATGCGCAATTCGAACTGCTAGCACAGGCGGAAGCCTGGTCTACAGACATTAAAGCACTCCAATTAGCCCTTTGCCTCACTGAAGATGCACTAGCATGTTTGCTACTACTTAGCCCGGCTGAAAGACATGATTATGGGGCTTTGGTTGGAGCCCTGCAGAGGCGGTTTGGACAGTGCTCACAACCTGGTATCCTGCGCACAGAATTGACAAGCAGGCAGAGGCGACCAGGTGAGCCGCTCAGAGCACTAGCCAACGAGATTGAGACTCTGGCGAGGAAAGCATACGCCCACATGCCCGCGGATGTGCAGACTGAGTTAGCCAGAGACCAGTTTATCAGGGCAATAACACCAAGAGAGCTACGCATACAAACGCAACTTGCACACCCCCGGAGTCTACAAGAAGCTCTTGAGCTGGCCATGGAGAGAGAGGCTGTCGGGACTGCTGCAGAGAGCGACCGTGATCAGAGTGGGCCCGTCGTGCGAACTCTGACCCAAGAGGACCCGAATAATGAAAAGCCAGCCTGGGCTGCGGAGTTGACTGAAATGATCCGAGCCGTGTCGCTGCAATCAACAGGTGGTAACGTCCGTGCTCGCCGGGGCCCCCCTGTGTGCTGGACATGTGGCCAGACTGGCCATATCAGCGTGCGGTGCCCAAAACATGCTGGTATTCAGGGAAATGCCCCCGGGCCTGCGTAAATGGGACGACGCAGGCCCTTCCCTCTGCGTCCCATCCTGCACCTTTAACCACGACCGGAGCCCAACTGTACAGCCGGGGGGGCGGGGCTCCACCCCCCCCAGAAGCAGATGACGGCGCGGAGTCCGTGAGGGTGGTGGGTTGGACCCATGCAGGAAACTTTTGCCATGTTCCCATCACCCTTGCTGGGACTCCATGTACGGCCCTGGTCGACACTGGTTCCACCGCAACACTGGTGAGACCCGATATGGTTCCAGCGGGTATACAGTTGGAACCTACTGGGGTGAAACTACGAACAGTGACCGGTGAGCTGGCTCCTATGCTTGGAAGGGGGGTGGTGACTATATGGACTGGAGGACGGACAGTGGACTTTAAGGTGTGGGTTGCAGCAGTACAGGACCCCTGCATACTGGGTCTGGACTTCCTGCGCGTCCAGCGATGTGTGCTGGACCTGGGGAAGAACACACTTGCCTTTCATGGGGGCCCCACAGTTAAAATGGTGCACCCCACAAAGCGCCTTGGACCACACCCGCAAAATCGCAGATTGACAGAGGAGCCCCCCCCTGCTCCACACTCCCCTGTCCCCCTCTCCCCAAGGGTTATACTCCCTCCTGCCCTGGACCAACAACCCGTGGGTGGGGGCGAGGAAAGACTAACGGTGGTGAGAGAGGTATGGAAGCGTAGCTGTCATAACTTGGACAATGGGCAGCAAGATGAACTGTGGCAGGTGCTATTGGAGTTTAAAGACATTTTTGCACTGACTGAGGATGAAGTGGGCCTGACTCATTTGGTACAACATGACATTTATACAGGGGATGCACGGCCCATTAAAACACGGCCCCGCCGCCTTCCCCTGGCACATCAGACTGCTGCAGACAGTGCAATCGATGAGATGCTCAGGGCGGGCATCATCGAGCCCTCTGACAGCCCCTGGGCCTCTGGGGTTGTGATGGTAAACAAAAAGAGGAGTACAAAAATGAGATTCTGTGTGGATTACAGACCGCTGAACAGTGTGACCAGGAAAGACTCGTACCCGCTGCCCCGCATCGATGAGTCCCTGGACCTGGTTTCTGGCTCCTCCTGGTTCTCCTCCTTGGACCTACGTAGCGGGTACTGGCAAGTGCCCCTCAGCCCGGAAGCCAGACCAAAGACTGCGTTCTGCACTGGCAGAGGACTGTGGCAGTTTCGAGTCCTCCCCTTCGGCCTGTGCAACGCTCCTGCCACGTTCGAACGGTTGATGGAGAAGGTGTTGGCTGACATCCCCCGGCAGGAGTGTTTGGTCTACTTGGATGACATCCTGGTACATGGGAGCTCTTTTGAGGTGGCCTTAGCATCCCTGCGCCGAACTCTACAGAAGATGGCTGCGGCAGGGTTGAAGCTCCATCCAGATAAGTGTTGCTTCATGAGAAGGGAGCTAGAGTTTTTGGGGCATAAGATTGGAGGTGAAGGCATCAGCACACTGGAGGAGAAAGTGCAAGCGGTAAAGGATTGGCCAAACCCCACCAACCTGAGAGAGCTCAAGAGCTTTATTGGACTGGCGTCCTACTACAGGCGATTTGTGCGAGGCTTCTCCTGCATCGCTGCACCCCTGTTCCGTCTACAGCAGAAAGACAGTGACTTTGCCTGGACCCCAGACTGTGAGCAGGCTTTCAACTGCCTTAAGAGGGCCCTGACAGAGTCACCCATCCTCACTCCTCCGGACCCCAACCTGCCGTTTATTTTGGATACGGATGCCAGCGATGTCGGGACCGGAGCAGTATTGAGCCAGGTGGGGCCAGATGGAGAACGGGTGGTTGCGTACTCCAGCCGAACCTTCAACAAGGCCGAAAGACGCTACTGCGTGACACGCAGGGAGCTTCTGGCTATAGTCAGAGCAGTAAGACACTTCAGGTATTATCTGTGTGGCCTGCCTTTCACTGTTCGAACCGACCACGCTGCCCTCCAGTGGTTAATGTCTTTTAAGGAGCCAGAGGGGCAGATTGCGCGATGGCTGGAGGAACTAGCGCCATATTCCTTCAAAGTCGAGTACCGAGCAGGAGCTCGCCACGGCAACGCGGATGCCATGTCCCGACGCCCCTGTGTCCCCGATGGGTGCCGGTACTGTGAGAAGAGAGAGGCCCGGGAGGGGGAACTCCGCGCCGGAGAGGAACGGGACCCCATGCATGGTGAAGAGGGGCCAGCCTGCAATGCGGTGCAGGTTGTCGACGCAACGGAATGGAGAGCCCAACAGGAACAGGATGCTGACCTTCACCCCGTGCTTCAGTGGGTGGAGTTGGGGCGGAAACCTCAATGGGATGAGGTCGCTGGATGCTCACCTGCCACTAAGGGACTGTTGGAAAAGTTTACTGCACTCCGAGTGAAGGATGGAGTGCTTCAGAGAGCTTGGAAGGAGCCAGCTACAGGAGAGAGTAAGTGGCAGGTGGTAGTCCCCAGGGTCCTAAGAGAGGACGTGTTAAAATCCTGCCATGGAACAGCTGGAGCGGGACATTTTGGTGTTTCCAAAACCCTCCGTCGGCTCCGGCAAAGTTTCTACTGGGGCCGGCTCGGGAGAGATGTGGAGGACTTTTGCCGTCGTTGCGACCTCTGCACAGCATACAAGGGCCCCACGGACCAGTCCCGCGCCCCGCTCCAGCAGGTGGCAGTAGGGGCCCCTATGGAGAGAGTAGCAGTGGATATTATGGGCCCGTTCCCACGCACAGACAAGGGGAACCGTTATGCCCTGGTCGCCATGGACTACTTCACAAAATGGCCTGAGGCTTACGCCATACCTGACCAAGAAGCAGAGACTGTGGCCGACAGACTGGTTGAAGGGATGTTCTCCAGATTTGGGGCTGCCGAGACTCTCCATAGCGACCAGGGGAGGAACTTTGAGTCTGCTGTTTTCTCCGCCATGTGCGAGCGCCTTGGGATGCAAAAGACACGGACTACTCCTCTGCACCCTCAGAGTGATGGCCTCGTTGAGCGTTTCAACAGAACGCTGGCGAAACAACTTGCCATCCTCACTGCAGAGCACCAGCGAGACTGGGACATGCACCTCCCCCTTGTCTTGCTGGCCTACAGGTCTGCTGTACAAGAGTCCACAGCGTGCACACCCGCCCTGCTTATGTTGGGACGAGAATTAAGGACCCCGGCAGAAATGGCATTTGGAAAACCTGTGGATGCACCGATGGTGCCACCGGGACCAGAATATGCCAGGCGGCTCCAAGACAGGATGGAGTCAGCTCACATGTTTGCCCGTGAGCAGCTGGAGAAGGCGGGGATGAGGCAAAAACGCAACTATGACGTGAGAGCCAGAGGGCGGGACTTTGAGGCTGGTGACCTGGTCTGGGTGTTCAGCCCGAAGCGAAAGAAGGGTCGGTGCCCGAAGTTGGACTGCCATTGGGTGGGGCCATGTGAGGTATTGGAAAAGCTTGGCGAAGTGGTGTACAGGGTTCAGCTACCACCTCGGGGAAGACGGGTGGCCCTCCACAGAGACAGGCTGGCACCGTACAGAGGCGATGCCCGCCCAACCCAGCGACCGGGACCCCTGGCAAAACCCCCCCGGAGAGACAGAGCAGCTACAACACCAGAACCATGGACTGTTTCCCCCTCCGATCCCCCACAATCCCCCTCAACCCTAAGCCCACCTGCTGCTCAGTCACAGGGTGCTGCAGTGCCGCAGATACAGCCCCGGACGGCCCCTTCCAGGAGACCCCAGAGGCTGACAAGACCCCCCGGGTATCTCAGAGACTTTTTGTGTGATCCCTCGGGGCGAGGGATTCAGTAAGGGGGGGGCAGTGTAATATTCTGCAGTTGTAATATAGTTGTGAATTTATTGTCTGTTAATGATGTTCTGATGGTTCCGATTGTTTTGTTGTTCAGTGAATGCACCGTTGGATTGTGAGTGGCTGCGGGTGGAGAATAGGGGCGGGTCAGGTGTGCTGGGTGCGTCGGCCTGAGGAGAGGGAAGAGTGACGTGAATGAGCGAGAGAGCAGCCAGGTTCGTTTGGGATTGTGTTCTGTGTTGGCGTGGTTACGGCCTACAGTAACCAGGTTCTAGAAGCAATAAAGCGGCTTTGCTATCAAGAACGTCGTGGTCATTCCAACGGCCTGCGGGACGCTACAATACATAATCGAAGAAATACTTGTTTATCATCATTTTCAGAATTTCTGAATTATTCATTTTGTTGCAGCCATTAAACAAAGATGTACACTCGTTTTTCCTGCGGTATGTGGTATTGTAGTGAATGTTTGAATCTTCTCCTTTGCATGGACTTGCATTTTAAGTACATTTTTATGGAAACGTAGGCATTATGAAACGGGTACTGTCTACAATAAACCAACTGTCATTCAAAACGGAAAAGATGCACATGACGCACTTGTTGAGAGGGAAAAAAATCTGATGTGGACCTTTCTTTCATGTTTCAGCCTGTTTTGTTATTTGGAATGTCCAACCTGCTGAGGACACTCTACTTCAAATAAACAATGAAACTCTGCAAAGGCTTGAAACAAAAGTATTTATATGAATCAGATGTGTCGAGACATGAAGGCATAAAAATATCCACAGCAGGAAAACACAGTTTTAAATCCTTTTATTTAACTTCATGGTGTTTTCCCTGAGATGTGACAGGCAGTTATTTACCAAGCAATGGCCTTAATTTCTCTAATTGTACTGTGGTCGTCTAGATGTCATATTGACTGTACATGTTTGTCAGTTTTTGTGTAGTTTAAACATATTTTTACCATGACTTCATACAAGCTTATGTTTTCAGTGAACACCTGAAGAAAATATGTGAACAAACTTTCTTATAAGCCACTCAAAATCAAATAATCATTTTAAAATGGATCATTCTTGTGTAATCTTTTATACTTATAACTGACCTTTCCAGCACCCTTCAAGCACATTTGCACCACAAGCTGGTATAATGAGTCTAAATAAATACAATTGGAGAAGTTCTTGGCCACACATGTGGGTGTCCTCTTCATAACAAACGAGTACATGGAAGTTATCCTCTGAAAAACTCCAACTACCAACCAAATCAAAGGCAGAGCTTTGAATGTCTCCTTATGGACAACATGGATGGATGGATGGGTAGATGCTTTATTAATCACGAGGGAAATGTGAGTTTTCAGCAGCCTGCATACAATAACAAAGAGCAGAAGTAAAGGAGAGAGAGAGGCAGGCAGGAGAGCAGCCAGACTGACATTAATAACAGGCTTAAAGGACAGAAAAACCTTCTCCCAGACTGAAATAACATTAAAAAAGACCACCTACAGTATATTGGTTGTTTATCCATGTCTTCACCACCATATAGAGAGTTTGAAAACTGGGAAAGTGATGAGAGTTCACTCCATCAATGTCCTTGTTGTCTGAGTGAGCCGAGACGTGAAGTGGAACCAATCCTAATCCGTGTGAGAGAAAGCAGAACGTTCACCTGCCCCCCTGGAAAATTTGGACATGAGAGAAAAAGCTGATGGTCTCCAGCAGAGCTCAAGAGAACGATTGGACTTTATCCCCCAACAGGACAATTCAGACCTGAATTCAACCTATTCAAGTGAAACTGCTAAGCTTCTGTCGCATTTTGGGTATTTTACACAACAACGATGTTCGAAGCTTCTGGAAACGGCTTCCAAGGT
Organism: Blennius ocellaris; assembly: GCF_963422515.1. Classification (NCBI taxonomy): domain Eukaryota; kingdom Metazoa; phylum Chordata; class Actinopteri; order Blenniiformes; family Blenniidae; genus Blennius; species Blennius ocellaris. The sequence goes on along the minus strand of NC_137655.1, from coordinate 27,846,183 downwards.
GGAACTTTTTGAAAATGCTCTGTGTGTAAATAGTGGGAATGCTACTGCTGCCACGGCCGTAGTCACTAGTCGTTCTGCACATGCTCAGTAGAGACAATCAGAACAAAGTTTCTTCCGTGGTGTCATGACTCCCAGTTTATATTCTCCTGGACCTGGTACTTTTATTTTGACATACACTGTGATAACAATCCAACACGGTACTTTATTTTGACAGTCACTGTAATAAGTTGTAGTTCTCCCAGTGTTAATGTTTAGAGCTCATTGTTCTCTGCTGGATGTGTGTGTGGTTTCACCACAAAAGCAATCAACAGCGCCCACGAGTGGCCCAACATGCTTACTACATCGTTTTCAGCATATTTGCCGTTTCTATCTGAACGGTTTTTGAAACAATGCACAATTTTGTAGAGTGAAAACGCTGTCTGAACGGGGTTGAAGAAATAAAAACCCACATACCCTGTGTATGTGGGTTTTTATTTAACAACGTACTGCAAGGGCGGCGTGCCGATCACTACAGCCGTCAGCTTTTATTATAGCAAGAATGGAAACCCACAACTCCAATGAACGACAATAATATTATTAGATTAGATTTTCCATTATTCATCCCACGGCAGGACAATTACTGATGTTGCAGCAGGAAAGGAGGGATAGAAGAGACAACAGAGTAGTGAGTGTGTGTACAGTAAAGGCTATATTGCAGTAAAAGGTAATAAGTGTTTTAGGAAGAATGTTATCGGTGGTACTGGAATGAAACGGATTACTTTTCACTCGTACAAAGTGACTTGGTTGTGATTCCTCCTGATTCCAGAGGGGTTGTGGCTGAATGGGGACCTTCCTCGTTGCAGATGAATAAACCTGTTACAGTCTCATGGAAACTCAAGGAGATTGAGTTGCAGGTTGTGATTTAAATGTAGGAAATGGCATTTGACTGTTCGTCTGTCATTAGTCGGTGCTGGTTTGTTTTAAACCGTGGCGGGGAAGTTGAGCCGGAGCCTGGCTGTGGAGGTGACGGCCATACGGAGCTCTCATGAGTCACCGTTTGGAACAGTGGTTGGGGGATTTCGAGCGCTTCATTACGTTTGTTGTTGTTCTCCTCACGAGCGCCCGTGCCCAGATCGGACTGGAGACACCTGAGTTCCAACGCGTCTCGCAGACTCGATGGCGTGGAGTTTGGAGTCCGCCGGGTCACTCGGCAGTCACGCTGCCTGTGCAGGACGGGGGCCGCCGTCCGTCTTCGCTTCGTGTTTATTGTCTTTGGACGGGGATGAAGACGGGCGCTGCAGCCAGACTGGGAACGCAGGCGAGACGCTGAGCGGCGCTGCTGAGGGAGTCCTGCCAAATGCTCACACCCGGGGGAGTCGTGGCAGCGGCGCTGCCCCCAACCCCTCCACAAGATCCACCCCCCCTCGCTTCTTTCTGCTCTCCTCTGCAGCAGCACCAGTGCATGACTCCGTGTCCGTCAGCTCCAGTGGTTTAACATCTCGTCTTCTCTGCTTCTGACTGCAGCATTGCCCATCATCCTCCCTCCCTCTCCCCTCCCCCCTCCCCCCTCCCCCCCTCCACAGCTGATGCCCCTGAGTTAGATTACTAACCTCCTGCTGCAGGAAGCTTCGCTGCTGTTTCCTGCAGCTTCCAGGGGCCTTATTAGTTTAGAGATGGAGTCACGGGGAGCGAGTGTGTTCTCCGCTCGTCAGCTGACTCCGCTGGGACTAATACTCTCCAGTCCCGTCCTTCACACTGGAGCTGGGGTTTCTCTGTCAGACGTTCCACCAGGATTCTGGTCCCGCGCAGCGTGAGGACAGACATGATGTCCAGCATGTGAACATGTGTAACGTGTGAATGGCTGCAATTTGTCACTAATCCACAGAGATCAGATGAGAGGAAATCAAACTCTGCTTCTCTTCTCGAGATGAGGGTTTCAGGTTAGCGGAGAATCCAAACCTTTAATGGTCACAAACAGTGAAATGTTTTTAGCACTTGTTCCAGACCGAAACAAAAATGTTGATGATCAAATTAAAAGAATAGAAATTCAAATACAACGGTATTGTTGATAGGATGGAAGAAGCCCCTCATCCTCTCTGCGTTTCCTTCCACTCAGCGGTGGCGCCGCCCTGATGGTAGCGGAGAGAACTGCCTGCTGGTCTCAGAGCGGTGTCCTGCGTCGCTGTGAGACCGGTTCTAGGACAGACATCATCACAGTCCAACATAAAAAAGACAACCTGCACTTCGGATTCAGACGGCGTCACAAACTCAGCGTGACGCTGCTGCGACTTGCCTCAACTGACCAACCAATAGAAATGCAGTGTGAAATGAATCGGCCGGTCAGGGCGACGCCCAAACGGACGCTTTGAGGCTACGCAGGCAAAACGTATCAAATAATGTGTGAGGATGTAAAGAAAAACATTTTTGGGGATTTCTCTCAAACACATTAATGCCACGAGGGCTCTGTTCACATTGCTTCTACTTTCTTTTTATTCCTGACATTTTTGCATCGTGACGTTGACTCGCGTACGTCGTACGCTGCCATTCAGCTTGTTTTTTGGTGAAATCTGCAGACTGCAAACTTCATGTGGTGGCTGGAGTTTAACAGATTCATGTTGTACAGTGTGGTTCGCTGGCGACTTCTAAGATTAACATCAGTTTGCAGTGGACATCAAGCACAAACGTCTTTCTTTAGCGTCATAGTTCTATAAACCTTCTTTTTTATCCCACAAAGAAGAGCAAACTTGACTGTTTTTGATTGATCCATTTGATTGATACTGTCAGAAATACCTACAAAACATATTTCAAACTTTTGTTACTTTTCAGTGACACTGGTACACACACACACACACACACACACACACACACACACACACAGACACGGAGCAGGACCCTTTAGAATACCTGTATTGGACAGTTTCCATGATCACTTGGAGATTTATAGACAAATCTAGAACTTCTAAAGATAAATCTCTCTAACATGCAGTGGTGTGATATGGAACTGTGGCATCAGAAAAATTCTCCAGTGAAGTTCAAGTAGCTGAAAACTCCCTCAGCGCAGTATCTTGGTAGTAGTAGTAGTAGTTAAATAAAATTCCTTGTGCTTCATCCTTCAGCCAGAAACGTCTGTGAAATGTCTCTGTGCATTTTTTGTTGAGCTCTCCCTCTGTTTAGCCAGATGTCAGGTCTTTATTTGAAATAGCAGTGTGTCATCCTCTAAATCTTGCCGATTGCACTTTCTGCTGTAGCTCAAACTCCCGTCTTCTCTTTCTCCTCTTTCTGTTTTTTGTCCTTTTTCTCTCCACTTCATCTGACTGTTCCCGTCTCCTTCTCTGTCGTCCTCTGCAGGTCTGATTACAGTCCTCTGTCCTCAACCAGCAGTAAGTAAAACCAGCAATGGACACACACACACACACACACACACACACACACTTTATCTGACTAACTTCTGGCCGCACGGTGGAGCGGTGGTTCGCCTCACAGCGAAAAAGTCATGGGTTCAACCCGTGGATTTCCTGTGTGGAGTGTGCGTGTGCGTGTGCGTGTGTGCGTGTGTGTGCGTGTGTGTGTGTGCGTGTGCGTGTGTGCGTGTGTGTGTGTGTGTGTGACCCCCCACCCCTCGGGTGCTGCTCTGTGTGGCGGCGTCCGGTCAGTCAGTTCAGGGAAGAGGATTGATAAAGTGTGTTCTATTCTAACACGCAGTGGCAATCTAAAGTAACTCATGGCTCAGGATTGTGTGTGTGCCTGAACTAGAGTGGATTTTAAGTCTTTACATGTCTATTACGAGCAGTTTGATTTTTTTTTTTTCCGACATGTACTGGGATATTAGAGGCTGGACACTTTCTGGTGGGAATACAGTCTAATGTTGGAGATCAAACCGAAGAACAATGCTTTTATTATTCTACAAAAAACAAGCACAGTATATTTAATTGGACCATTATCATAAGTTTGAATTTTTCTTACACTTAATCAAATTTCAGGTCCTTTTAATTGTATATGGTGAAGTGTTGGCCAGGCCATCGAACATAAAATGAACAATGCCGTTTATCATATATATTCAGTAACTGTATTTAAACCACTGTAGTTATTGAGAACACACTGTGCACTATGACATATTTTAAAGATGTTCGCTTGTATTTTTCCATGAAAAATTAACTAAATGTTTAAATGTCAAATAAAAGCAACAAATACAATATGAAAATGGACAATTGCTTTACAGCCTGTGTGCTTCGTTCTTCAAGAGGCAACGTACAGATGTTACTATCCTCGGTGCCTGTTTTTTTTTTTTCAAATCTCTTTCGCCTGCAGGATTTTCGTGTTGTAACTAGTCCCACACCGGAACACGTACACAAAAAGCACTTGAGCAAAACATGTGAATGTTGTGCTTTGACCTTTGTTAACGATTCATCAAACTGTTTCCGCAGAAATTCCCAAAAAACTGTGAAAAGTTTGCCAGTCAAAGAAGATGGACTTTTAGTGAAAATGAGAGCATGTACACAGAAGGCACCTCAAAACGTGAAAAATTCAGGAATAGTGCACTATATTGTTTAACGTTGCTGCAAAAAAGTGAAAGAAAAGGATGTTGGTGAAAAACCCCATTGAGGGATGCTCGTCAGCCGGCACACACCTCTGGAATGTTCTAGTTTCTCATTATAATTGCAGCTTCATCTCAGAAATTTCGAAAACTTCAAATCAAGTTTTCTAAATAAGTTCTCATTCGATGTGTTTGAAATCATTAATCTGATTTCAAAGGGACTCAACTTCTCCACCAGCAGAGCAAACAAGCCCCTTTTAGCCCAAACATGCTGGTTTCCTGCTGACAAACCCAGCTGGTGTCTCCCTCAGTATTAAATGACTATGGCAGTAGAGCACGCCGCCGCCGCCGCCGCGGTCGCCCACACAGTCAGAGTCCGGAGTTCCAATCATCATTAGTTTATTAAAGTCAAACTAAACTGAAGTGAATCAGCAGACATACAGCTCCTCTCGCAGGCTTTGCTCCAGTGTGTCTCTGGGCTCCGGCTTCATGGGCAGACAGGTGAGGCTGCAGGTGTGCTGCCTCACCTGTCTGCTTAATCGCCTCGCTGCCATCATGGCTGAGGCCACGTTCACACGTACCCAGGTATTTGAAAAAAAAAACTGTGATATTTCTCTGTTTGAGCACATTTACCCATAAACCAGCTGCGACTCTCCACAAACAATGATTCATGAAAACTCCAGCCACAGTGGAGGTCTGGATAAACTCTGTGTCTCCGGTTGCGTCGAAAGGGCGGGAGGCGGAGATTTACGTCACAATCTGTGACGTCATGTTTTTTTTCCAGGATCCTGTTGGCTATCATGGCTTCATGCTTCTCATTGCACTGCCCCCTACGGGGCTGTAAAGATGGTCTTACACACACGTACGACGTAAGTCGACTCAACATATAATAGCGATCATAATCACGCTGCTGTATATAGTTTAATGGCTGGTAATTCTTGAAATTGGACAGTTTCCTGTGCTGTGTTTGATTGTGAAGATGTGCAGAGGTCATGACCCCTCCCGGGCCTGTTTGCCAGGTCTCCAGCTTTTCACAATAGGGGGATTATATCCAATATTAGCCCATTAATCTGATCTACAGGAAGCTGCGTTATCCCACCCTCACCACACCCGCAGGCCAGGAAACACACACACACACACACACACACACACACACACACACACACACACACACACACACACACACACACACACACACACACACACACACACACACAGAGTGTCTGGTTGGATTTTCCCTTCATGTTTCCTGTGTCATCGCTGTATCAGATGAGCTCCTGACCACTATTGTCAAAGCGGGAACAAACTGTGCAGTAATTCATTGTCAGCAGAGTCCAGAGCTTTAAAGGCGCAGTGCAGGACTCGCTCTCCAGCCTGGACTCAACTTGGTGAAAACACGCCAGAGGAAACCAGAGTGAGGCACTCTCTTCAACCTCAGGCCCGCCGCTTACACCGCCGCCTTTCACCTGAAAACACATCGTTTTTCCGTTTTTGTTTCAGAGCAGTTTCGCTTTGAACATTTTGAAAACGATATCTGTTTGTGTGGAAAAGGCAGAAATGCTCAATTCTGTCGTTGGCATGCTTCATGTCGTCTGCAATTATATATCTTCTGCGTGTGTGTGTGTGTGTGTGTGTGTGTGTGTGTGTGTGTGTGTGTGTGTGTGTGTGTGTGTGTGTGTGTGTGTGTGTGTGTGTGTGTGTGTGTGTGTGTGTGTGTGTGTGTGTGTGTGTGTGTGTGTGTGTCCTCCACTGAAGTATATTTAGGTTTAGGGTCCAAGGCTTTTTCATGTTTTTCCAGGTGGTCTTGACCTTTGACCCCTGACCTGGGCTCAGACCCGTCATAAACCCCCAGAGACTGATGCAGATCCAGTTAAACCACCAACATCAATCTAATGTAATAGAAACTGCAGGCTCCCTGCTGGTGTCTTAAAGCGTTTAAAAGCATTTAAAATCAAGGTTCATTGCAATGCCATGTTTTGTCATTAATTCAAAGCTTTAACAAGCCTATAGAAACTCAAAGTACTGGATAATTTATTGGAAATTGTTTGTGGCAACTCAGAATATGCCAGTGGGACCCACAAATAACTTCACACAAATTCAGCACAGTATAATGGAGAGAATAATAGCTGCGGTTAAATGAAAAGCGTATTTGACATTTTTCCTCCTGCCAATAAATCACATGAATAGCAGCCATGAAAGCCAAAAACAACATCATGTTAGTTAATCCCTCCATACGTTTTGCCCTCTCTACTCTGTAGGTGGCTCCATTTCTTCAATTCATCATAAATTACTTTAATTGTGTTTAAAAAAAAAAAAAAAAAAAGCCTATTAAGTTTCTCTGACATTTGAAATGAGTGCATATGATAAATGTTACTTGAGAAAATAGAAGATTTGTTCTGGACCACGGTAGATTAACTCACATTTAGTGTTTCAGGGGAACTTTCCGAATGGTGAGATTGTGACGGACTCAGATTAAAGTGTGTGTGGTCGTATTCATGAAGGAATGTGTGATGGTCCGTGGCAACACACTAGAAAGAAGAGATGATGTCTGGATTCACAGATTGGTCCTGGCTGAATCAAACACTGAGCTGAAGATTAAATAACGGTATATATTTTCACCTCGGCTTGGTGGAGAGTCGTTAAATCCAAAATGTGTTTCCATATTAAAGAGTGTGATGGGCCGCTGACACTAACCTATCGGCTTTATTTGTCTTTTAAACCTGTATGCACTGTAATATGGTTTCATCTGAATAGCAACTGATGTGAATTTCCACTGAGATTATTTAAAAGTATTTCTCTTCATCAAACACCGGAAACTATTTATTTATGAATGCAAGATATAGACAGTGTAGCACTATAATGTGAGCGTAAGGGTACAAACTCAGTCGACTTCCACATACTGCCAACTTGTCAGGCATTAACTCAAATAAATGTAAATGAAATAAACTTAAGGTTACACTGATTTTGTGTAATTATGACAATAATAACAAAGTATACAATATTTTACACACATTATTGACCATGTTACATATGTTCCTTGGCAGCGTTTCAAAGAAGTCGTTTTTTCCTCTGCTTCCCTGGAGCCGGAGCGTTTTCAATAAGTTGCACCTTGGGGTGGTGTTTTCAGTGGCTCCCAGCTCGTCGTCTAAACCAGGCCTTTATCAATCACCCGGCCCTCCTGGTGATAAAGTCTTGGTCTGTGTGTTTTATTCCCTCGTGATGTTCGCTGGGATTGTGTCGGGCGCTGGAACAAGTGACTGTTCCCAAATACTACTGCAGTAATTTCATTACTTTGGTATTTGGAAAGGATCTAAAATCTCTGTGGAGTCTTGAAGTTAATTGACTTCATGAATGCTGGGCTTGTCGGAGAAACCAGGAGTCGGAATGATGTGTGCGAAAGGAAAGTGGCGTCTTTTATGCGCCTGCAGCTGCAACATCTTTGAACAATCAATTCAAGGTAAAGAGCGTTTGATTCAAGAGGCTTCAAGTCCACAGTCCCTCCCTCAAACACTTAATCACACCCCCTCACTCACTGCTGGTCGTCAGTGTCCATTCAGCCTGAATGACCTCTGACCTCTGACCTCAAAGGGTTTCTCCCACATGTGAGACGGAGACGGGGTGCTGTCAGAGGAATGGATGTTTGCAGGGCAGACACACAAACTGTAACAACAAAGACTCCAAGTCGACTCCACATACCGACTTTCTAGCGGAGGTGAAAACCGGCGAGGGAGGAGTTCACGATTTGTCCCGTTAAGACACTGGAGATGTATTAATTATGAGCAGATGTTGAGTTATGAAAAGTACACCAAGGCCCTCGTCCAACAAGGAGAGACTTTTGATCGACGATGAAAAGGAAACACGAGACGGAGTCATGATGTCCAACATTCACAGTTTCTAGCAAGCAAAACAAAAGGCGGTGGAAACACTTCTTGCTCTGGAAGAAATCAGGAATGAAACGAAGAGTATCAGAATGTTGAAAAGGCACTTTGACTGTAGCTTGAATGTTAACTACCGTCTGCCTCGTGCTCAGATGATCTGAAGACGGAGATCGCTCGTTCACCAGCAGATGGTAAATATCAAACACCAGAATAGGCCAGTGTTGCAGACGAGAATAAGTCCATTATTCATAGAAAAAATAAATCACCAGCAGTATAGTTTCACGCAGTTTTCACACTTGTGTGGTTCCTGAAAAGTTTGTGTTCTTAATGGAAACATCAGTGCAAAAGTAGATAAAACATTTACTGGACCGCTGTTGTCGTGATGTGCCTACATTGTGGAGTCAACGTTTTACCCAACGACAGAGTTCTGAACCACTGAAAACACAACTTTCTGAAAAGGCTTTAACTCCGTCTCTGTGGAAACGCTGCTGCTGGTCATGAGCGCCACGGCTGTAGAAAACAGTTCTTCTGCACATGCTCAGTACAGACCATCAGAACAAAGACGTCTCCAGAGTGTCATGACTCCTGGTCCATGTTCTTCTGGACTTGGTACTTTTATTTTGACAGTCACTGTAATAGCAATCTAACTTGGTACTTTTATCTTGACAATCACTGTAATAATCTAACTTTGTACTTTTATTTTGATGGTCACTGTAATAACAATCTAACTTGGTAATTTTATTTTGACAGTCACCGTAATATCAATCTAACTTAGTAGTTTTATTTTGACAGTCACTGTAATAACAATCCAACTTGGTACTTTTATTTTGACAGTCACCATAGTAACAATCCCACTTGGTAGTTTTATTTTGACAGATTTCCTTGAATGACACTGGGGTGGTTTCTCAGAGCGTCTCCACCCACCCTCAGGCCTTAATGACAAGTTGGAACCCAAATCAAGAAGAAAAAGAGCTTTAAAAAAAAAAGCTATTCCACAACCCAAACTCTTCACTTCAAGCTTTTCTTAACAGACTTAAACATTTTGCTGGTACACATGTTGAAGTCAAATCTCTCAATTGAAAAATGTCATTTTAGATTTCATTTCATCATCCTTCCATCTTTCTGCACAACAGACTCACTCACAGCCACTCAAGCTGCCATTGAGCCTAACGAGCTCCCGAGGAGCTTCACAGGCAGAACGACTTGCTCTCTGGCCACAAAACCTACATAAAGCTATAATAAAAGCAGCTTTTGAAATGACTGAAGGATTTGGCTGGTGCGGACGGCCTCTGTGTTCGTAATGCCTGAGGAGCAGCTCTGGATATTTTGGCTCAGAAGAGCAGCGGATTAAAAGAAGCAGAAACATGTGCTTGACTGAAGCTCCGCCCCTCAGCTTGGCGCCCGCCCTGCAATGGATGTCGGCTTTTCTGTGTTGAGTCTGACTTCATTGTCCCCGTGAACCTGCTGAATGTGGGTTACACTGCTGGTAGGGAGGTTTCAGTGACTTCCAGTTTTTGTAATTCACATAAATGCAAAAATGACTGAACTATTACAAATTAAAAGTCGAGGCAATTTTGTCCATGAGGCAGATTCTAGTAACTTTAAATGGCTTCCAGAGTGGAGGGATTGGAAAACGCTGCCTCGGACAAGCTGTACATTTGCTGAAAACAGTGATGTCATTGCCCCGCCTCTTGACCTGTGACCCCGCCTCCCTCTCCGTGGCGTCACGAAACGCCAACATGGAGGACGACCTCCTCCAGGTGGCGCTGCTGAAGCCACTGATGCTCGTCGCTTTATTAAGGCCAGATGTTCGATGCGTCTTGTTTTTTCATGCTCCCTGTCTTCTCAGTTTCTGGTGTCTTTCTGTGGCAGAGCTGCAGCCCCGCCTATAGGCTTGGCATATGTACTACACCATTTACAGTAGTTTTCATGGTGTCGTGGACCAGATGTTTCCTGCCTTGAGGACGGAAATGTTTTAAGAACGACTGGGAGAAAGAAAGATGGTGTGGGCGGGGCCTGGGAGTCACAACACTCCGTTGCTGGAGTCGGAGTGTTTTCAAAAAGTGTGTCAGAGCGCCGTTGTCATGTCAACACAAGATACATAAAACACAAAGAAAGTTATGCGTTGCTTGTTTTGTTTTTTTAAGTTACATTTCCTGCACTTCTAAGAATATTTGAGTGAATAAGCAGCTCTGTTGTTTTTTTGTTTTTTTTTATCACTAATGTGTTTATCTTGACATTTGATAGAAAGAACTTTTTTTTTTTTCCTGGCTTGAGTCGGCACACATTCAGTCGAGCAATGGAGAGGGGGGGGGGGGGGGGGGGGGTTGAACGGCACCTGATGGCTGCAGGACCACCCAGGACGGACCACACCACACACTCAAACTCGCTGGTTCACTGGGACGTATGAAATCCATGCCGGGCTGTAAAGCAGCTCGGATTAAGTGCTACCAAATGTGCATCCGTGAAAAGTCGATTTGAGCCGCGAGGCAGACTGAAGCTAAATGCGCTGCAGTGCGCCGTTTGGCGGTGGAATGGTAGCACTTGTGTCTGTCAGCTGTGTTGTGGCTCATTGTGGTCATGAGTGATGGAGCGTGTGCTCCCGGAGAGCAGCCAGATGATCGTCAGCCTCCAGTGGAGTCGGGACAGTTTATGTGCTCAATCAGCGTTAGAAAGGTTTGATTGTGCTGCTGCAGATTTGTGGTCAAGTTTGTTTACTACCAGCTACTTTTCCACTTGGCACAACATCTACTTAAAACACCTTTTTCATCTCTGCAATGCCAACCACTGCTTTTCTCTCATCTTTGGGTCTTCTCAGGGCGGCCACAGTTTGCACCAAGACTAATTATCCTCAACTCTTTTCGAAAGCAATGAAATTTGCCCCATTTATTTTTCTTTTGCTTTATTTTTTTTCTCCCATGAATTCATTTTGAATGAAGTCCAAAAGTTTGAACTTGCAAAGGCCGGGCCGTGAACACAGCGAGGCTCGCTCTCAGTCCGACATGCAGCTATAATCTCCAGATGAAAGACGACGGAGACGGTCTGAGGGAAAGCAGCGGACGTTTGTGAATCTGTAAAGACGCCTGTAAAAGTTCGTACTAAACCGTAACTGGATCCATGTGTCACATTCAGAGCTCCGTTAAATACAGCCAGAAACAGACCTACGCAGAAAAACACTTGACAAATTAAGAGTGCTTGCACAAAAAGCTTTACAAATTGTTTTACTCAAATGTCATTTAGAATTTCTTTGGCTCAAAACAACTAAAACGGCCAGAATGGCTATAGAAATTGATCAAATGGCTCAAACGACTCAAAAAAAAAGCCTCAAATAGCCAAGATGCAGAAAATTACAAAATAATGCATGAAAAAAGTGCTCAAATTGGTTACAAAAGCAAAAAAAAGTCAAATATATCTAAATTAATGCTATGATACGTCACAAAGACGAGGCTAGCTGTTAAGTATGTGAAGCGATTTCAGAAATCTAACATGTTTTGTGGCTCCAGACAAATTCTATTTTGTGGAATATTTTGCGGCTTGTTTCTGTGTTGTCGTCTTGTTGGTAGGTTGACGAGATTGACGCTGAAGAACCTTGTTTAAATCAACCAAGATGGGACATTTCAGCCAACATGATGCATGAACCCCTGCAGTCCAGTATTTCTTGTCTCCGTCATCCACAGACCCGGTTTGTGGTTTTGTTTCCTGCCGCGCCGCGTCGAGGTCACCTGACGCCCGTGAACTTGGACTCGCTGCCTCTGGCTTTGGCCTCGCTAAGCTTCCCCTCCTAATCTTTCCCCACAGCAGTCTGTCGTAACCTATCTAATCTATCTGCTTCTTAAGTTTGAAACTAACGGCACGTTGAAGCCAAGAACAGTGGCTCTGCATCGCCGTCTGATTGCTGTTCTCCTGGGAGACTTCAGGGTTGGTGGCGTTTGCATACAGGTGTACGTTTCTCTGTAATTCCTTTATTTCCTGCTTATGTTGCTCTTTCGGAGTCACATGAAGCCCAAACACAGTACAGTTGTGTCTTGGTGTGACCAAGTATGCAGCCTCCATTGTTTCAACCTCTGTGGCACAGAGTACATTAAAAGTGCTGACTTGCAGTTTTTCCACACATAAGTTGAATTGAAGTATGAACTCCAGCTGATTGTCAGATACTGAAACCAGTATTTTTACTGGTCTATTGCCATGAACATTGTCCTCAAAAATAACTTCCTGAATGACAGGAGTGACGTCAATCTGTACGTCTCTGATTGTCGATTACTAAAGGCCCCATGTATATCTTTTCAACAGTCATTTACGGTGTCTGTTGATGCAACGGCTCCCAAGGATGATATTCTAGAAAACACTCCGACTCTGTGGGAACGGGAGAAAACACAACTTTTCTCAAACGCAGCTACTGGTCATGCTCACGGCGGCCAGTTCTTCTAGTTCTTCTGCACATGCTCAGTAGAGACAATCAATCAAATTGTCCTCCGTGGTGTCATGACTCCCAGTCCATGTTCTCCTGGACTTATTTTGACAGTCACTGTAATAACAATCTAACTTGGTAGTTTTATTTTGACAGTCACTGTAATAACAATCCAACTTGGTAGTTTTATTTTGACAGTCACCGCAATAGCAATCCAACTTGGTAGTTATATTTTGACAGTCACCGTAATAACAATCCAACTTGGTAGTTTTATTTTGACAGTCACCGTAATAACAATCCAACTTGGTAGTTTTATTTTGACAGTCACCGTAATAACAATCCAACTTGGTACTTTTATTTTGACAGTCACCGTTATAACAATCCAACTTGGTACTTTTATTTTGACAGTCACCGTGATAACAATCCAACTTGGTACTTTTATTTTGACAGTCACCGTTATAACAATCCAACTTGGTACTTTTATTTTGATAACCACCGCAATAACAATCCAACTTGGTAATTTTATTTTGACAGTCACCGTAATAACAATCCAATTTGGTAGTTTTATTTTGACAATCACCGTAGTAACAATCCAACTTGGTATTTTTATTTTGACAGTCACTGCAATAACAATCCAACTTGGTAGTTTTATTTTGACAGTCACCGTAGTAACAATCCAACTTGGTAGTTTTATTTTGACAGTCTGATGGTCAGTCCTCTAGAATGTCCGTGTTGTCGCAGTGTTGATGTTTAGACCCTACACTTTTCTGTATATGTCTGGTTTCACTACCAAAACAATCAACAGCACCCACTAGTGGCCCAACATGCAACCTGCATTGTTTTCAGTGTTTCTGCCGTCCCTATGGAAACACATTGTTTTCTAAAACCTGTTTACACTGATGTTTTTTTCTGAAAGGCAAACGATGCGTTTTCACTTGAAGCCATGTCGTGTAAACAGGACCTTACTTTCAGATACTAAACAGAAGGTTTAAGTGTTTCGTTGTGTATAGCCAATGTGTTTGCTAAACGCACAAGTGCATAAATACAAACACTGGTAATACAGGTTGAGTTTAATGCAATTATTAGTATATGATTATTTTATTTGTCCCACTTTCCTAATCACTTCTCACTCGGAGAGTAAAGAAAACGTTGAGCCTTTTGAAAAAGAAATAAAAACGTCATACTCGAAACAAGGCATTCAAAGTGACAATGCCCTTGGTGAATTAATTCATCTATCAAACTAGCATGAGCCTGAAATCCATGCTGTCTGGGTGAGACAGTAAAAACTCCCACAATGCAACAGCAGCAGGAGAAGGTTCTGGACATTTCACTGGATTTTGCAACAAAGTTTCATTAGAATTGGCTTCATGTTTACATTCAAGTCATTTTCAGTCGTAATTGTTTGGTTTGGTCAAAATATTGACATTTTCATCACATATACTGTTCAACAGCGATGAAAAACTTTAAAGTTTAAATTTTAATTATTAACGGCACTATTTACCCAGTCAAGGTGAAATTGGGCTGAACTGCAAAGTGTTTGACGCTCTGCTCTAGGATGTGGTGGAGCTGTGTGGTTAGGAGACGCAATCTAATGAGGATTTTACAGGAAATGTATGTTTTTGTGCATTAAACATAAACACACCGATAAGTTTTGAATATTAATGTTCTGAGTGATCGATTTTCTTTTATACAACAATACTCTGAACACGCCGGAGCCCGTGACCCGACCCATCAACCTTTTCACAATCTATAAAATATTGCAGCTCTCGCACACATTTCACAAACTGCCAGTGGCGACGGAGGCGAACACTGAGGGGAAAACGGTTTATAATCTAATAGTCTTAAATAAAAATCTGTTTTTCTCAGTTGCATGATTGAAGTATTTCTAAGTATTAAGCACAAAAATCTCTTTAAAAGTACAGGAGTGGAGGAGTTTACTGCATTGTTTGTTATTGAAAAGCTCACTGGTGAAGGGTACCAGGTGTTGGCGTCGGATGGAACAAATAAGGACATAAATACTTTTCAATAACGACAAAATAAGGACACAAGTATCAGTGTGATTTGTTGTTGGCTCAGGTTTGCACACAGCTGCCGATCCTCTAATCCAAAGGTTGGCGGTTTTCATCTCTGGTTTATGTGCCAAAGTGGCCTTAAGCAAGACACTGAACCCCGAGTTTGATGCTCAGCAGCACAGAATCCGTCTGTGTGTGAATGTTAATGGGTGAATGTGAGTACCGTCTATCTGACCAGGCTTCATCTTCTCCAGCGCCGGGTTCTGCTCCTGAGCAGCTGCTGTTGGAGCTTTAGAAAGCTAATCTGCCTCAGACACCATGACGGTCAGTCAGGAGCACAACTTCATATTATAGTTCAGTCTTCATTGTTTTGGCCCCGTTTGGCCAAAATGATGTATTAGTGTTGGACGCCTCATCTTTTTTTTTTTTCTTTTCTCACTAGACGACAAAAAGGGGCCCCGTCTCGAATTTCCTCCTTCGGTTGTTTTGACCTACACCGAGGGCCAAGCGAGCTGCGACTACGCACACGCACACAGAGTTTTCACTGTTAATCACTCTCGTATGTTGAAGGGGCCACTGAAGGCGTGTTGTTGTATCTTGCCTCGTCATCTGCGGGGAGACTTGCCACATGTGTTGCCGGTTAACACTCCAACAATCGAGGGGTGGTGAACGTCTGCGACAGAAGTGAAAGACAAACCCGTTCCACAGACGACTGCAGACGAGTGCGTTTTCAGTCAGTCGGGTCAGAACATCAGTTTTAACTTGAAGATTGAAGTGGATTAAGGGCTTAGAGACACACTCCTCCAGAGCTTAGCGCACACACCCCCTTCATTCCCTCCACAGGATTGGGGTGACTTAATCTCTAACTTCTCCCCCTCCGTGCCAGCTCCCCGTTTCCCTTACTGGCAGAGCAGAGCAGAGCTTTCACAGTACAAATGTATTGAATGGCATATTCCGATCGAATGACATGTTCTCAGGTGCATCTGTATCTGTTACAGATGTGAAGCTTCTCTTAAAGTAACACTGCATCGCCTGCACCTGCAGCATCCTGACCTTCATGTGGATTATTTATATGTGCATGAATCAAGCACTTTATTTCCCTCGAGGCACAAACAGATTGATTCCTGCGAAAATGTCTGGAAAACATGGAACTTCTTGCTGATGAAGTACGACGGAAAAAAATGAGAAACTCAGAGGCCCCGTTTACTTGACACCGTTTCAAGTGAAAATGCATCATTTCAGAAAAGTGTCGTGTTTTAAAAACGATATTCGTTGAGATGGAAATGGTAGAAACACTGAAAACTATGTAGTTGGCATGTTGGGCCACAAGTGGGCAGTGTTGGTTGTTACACACACACACGCACGCGCGCGCGCGCAGCAGCGTGACTGTCAAAATAAAGCTACCAAGTCCCAGGAGGATATGGACTGGGAGTCATGACACTCTGAAAGAAATTTTGTTCTTGCTGTCCATCTACTGAGCACGTGCAGAAACAACCGTTCACTATGGTCGACGTGTGCAGTCGCGGCGTTTCCTCCGTCTACATAGAGACAAAGCCCGAGCATTTTCGAAAAGTTCCATCTTCAGTTGCTTAGAGCACCGTTGACATGGTAACACAGACACAAAACTATGAAAGGTTTATGTTTTCACTTGAAAACTTTGTGTACACTGGGCCACAGTTGTTTGTCTGTGGCCCCGTTTCCACGGCAACGTTTCACGTGACGACACCTAACCCGTTAAAGAAAAGGAGTGTTTACACTGCAGCAGTTAGTCTGCCAGGCCACAGGGGGGCGCTGTTGCTTGATTTTGTAATGAAACCACACAGACACGTGTGCAGAGAGCAAAATGCTATGAAGGTGAAGAAAATGGAGAGGGACCATAAAACTAGAGTACGGACCGCCAGTCAAACCACTATAGGTCGGCCATGTTTGTTTACAAGTGGATGAGCAGGAGGAAGGAGGAGAGATGCCAGTAACGGGCTTTATAGCCTCCATCACTTTCCGCAGGAGGGAATAGAGACAGTGAAAGAATCTTTCCATCTTGGGAGCCGAGATAAAAACTTCACGAATACAGAGGATCAGAACACTGGTGTCGTGGAAACGGACCCCACCACAGTTTAGAAAGTGTCCTGTTAAGGACAACATTCTACCGCTACCAACAATAAATCCTGCTCTCTTCTTCGGGTTAATGTTGCTTTTCTTAGGATTTACAGCAACAACATCATATTCTGTTTTACCAGAAGTCCTTTCAGTTTTTCTGCTCACCTCGTTCACAACACAGCTATATAGGAAAAAGCTGAATGTTTTTGTTAGTGAAGATGGAGAACTGGACGAGCTGTACCTGTAGTGTGGAAGGAAAAAATATATCCTTCAAAGTGTGTGCAGCTCGATCTGTTAGCGCATTTATGTGAATGACTGATGACATCATTAACATTCTAATTAAGTTTGTGCAAAATATGCAAAATATCTGTGCACCTTTTGCATGTCTGTGGCCTTAAACCCAAACATGTCTGTCTCTAATCCCTGCTTCATCCCAGTTGCAAGAATAGAGACAAAATATGTAAATGTAGATGCAATATTGGGAACAAGAAATGGAGACTTTTCAATGGAGAGTACAATATTTTCTTTAACTGAGGCATGAAATGTATTTAGTCATCAGTTTAGACAAAGTTCTGCTGCAGTCCTGATGTAGCAGTCTGAACCCAGTACGTTGTGCAACAGAGTCACATGTAAGCTGCTGGTCCAATAGGAGATCGCAAAACATCCAAGATGGTGGCAACCGCGATAGAGCTTACGGCAGTTCAGAGGAGGAAAACGTGACAAAAACCTTTAACAAGCCATCAAAAATATGCAATAATGCTGAAAAACCATGTAACGTTGCTAACAGTTCGTTAACATGTCAGAAAGCAGCTTCCGACATGTTAACGAGCACCTGAACACATCACTCACCGCCGTAATCTGTGAAGTGGCGGTTTAACTTTACAGCTTATTATTGTGTCAAATATACTGATATCTTATGTTTTTGTGTCAGATACACTTAAATAATCCTTCCAAATGTGTTAAATATACTTTGAAATCCATCCATCCATCCATCCATTATCTACCGCTTATCCAGGGCCGGGTCAGCAGGGATGCCCAGACTTCCCTCGCCCCAAACACTTCCTCAAGCTCTTCTGGTGGGACCCCAAGACGTTCCCAGGCCATCCGAGAGACATAGTCCCTCCAGTGTGTCCTCAGTCTGCCCCGAGGCCTCCTACCGTAGGGACATGCCCGGAACACCTCCCTGGGGAGGCGTCCATCCCAAACAGATGTCCGACCCACCTCAGCTGGCTCCTCTGGATGTGGAGGAGCAGCGGCTTTACTCCTAGCTCCTCCCTGGTGACTGAGCTCCTCACCCTATCTCTAAGGGTGCGCTTGTATCCGGGATCTACTTCTTTCGATCATGACCCAAAGCTCATGACCATAGGTGAGGGTAGGAACGAAGGTCAACCAGTAAATCGAGAGCTTCGTCTTTTGGCTCAGCTCCTTCTTCACCACGACGGACCGAAACAACGACCACATAACTGCAGACGCTGCAGCGATCCACCTGTTGATCTTCCCCCCACTCGTGAACAAGACCCCAAGATACTGGAACTCCTCCACTTGGGACAAGGGCACTCCACCGACCTGAAGGGGGCCTTGGATTTAGAGGTGCTGATCCTCATCCCAGCTGCTTCACACTCGGCTGTGAACCGCGCCATAGCATGCTGAAGGTCCAGGTTTGATGAAGCCAACAGAACCACATCGTCTGCAAAGAGCAGAGACGAGATCCTGTGGTCCCCAAACCGGACCCTCTCCGGTCCCTGGCTGGACCAAGAAATTCTGTCCATATAGGTAATGAACAGAATCAGTGATAAAGGACAGCCCTGCCAGAGGCCAACGTGCACTGGGAACAGGTCCGACTTACTGCCGGCAATGCGAACCAGACTCCTACTCCGGGCCTACAGGACTATAGAGCTGGTCCAGTGTTCCAGGACGAAAACCGCATTGTTCCTCTTGGATCTGAGGTTCGACTAACGGCCGGACCCTCTTCTCCAGTACCCTGGTATAGACTTTCCCAGGGAGGCTGAGGAGTGTGATCTTTGAAATCCAATCCTTCAAATCAATAATGGCACAAAACAGAGTTTTGTGGACGAGTTGTCACCGATCAGCAGTGTTGGGAAAGATTCAGTTTCTACATGAACTAGTTCAAAGTTCAGTTCACAAATTTAAAAATTAACCAGTTCAGTTCATAATTCAGTTCCAAAAATGAACTCGTTCAGTTAGTTTTTTTTTCAATATGTTGTTGCGAGCTATTACCCTCAGAATACTGGCATTTCACTCTTGTTGCCCCCCATTCAGTCACACGAGTGGCCAGCTGAAGCTTCAACCCCCTACAGTATATTCTCCTAAACATGCTGCTTGAAGGGTCTTTTTAATGAAGAAACGGACAGTAGTCTTTAAGGTGCAAAGGAAAATACACCAGGCTGGAGATGAAGACGCTCCTGTATGCCGCTAATGTGATTTGGGTGGTGGAGGATCTGTTTTGGCTCGCCGTTGCCATGTCTTTAGATGTTTTAGTTACTCCACATACCTTGAAAAGCTCGCCGGGTGCTTTAGTTCAATGTACCGCCTCAGGTTTGCTGTTGATGTTGTTGATACACGGAGTTGCTTCTTGAAACCTGGCAGGCAAAGTTTACACAAAAAGGTAAGATGTTTCCACCTGGATCATCACTGACCTTTTCATAAAATTCTTTTAAGTAATCATATGAAGATGAAGTATGAATGGTGGAGGCAGATTCTGAGGTAGTGCTGCTGTCTTCTATTTGTTTTTGCCGCGATGCATCACATGTTGATGACGCATGTGGCGATGCGACTCTGTGGCGGCTGCTGTTGCCAGATTGGCTGTTTTCCCACCGACATGTTAAGGCCCGTTTACGATGTGCTTTAGCCAGGTTTTCCACTGGAAGGCTCTGGAAATCTGGCAAGCCTCTTAAACAACATTAAACTGTTCACAAATGCCAGAATGAGCGGCGTTCACAGTAACGATCAGGCAGAAATACAGTACGTTCAGTTCACGTCCACCCAAAATATGAACAAGTTCATGCACAGCACTGCCAATCAGTGTGGCTCTCGCTCTCTCTCATTCTTTAGTTCTGTCTTCCTCTCTCTCTCTCTCTCTCTCTCTCTCTCAAATTTTGCCTCCATTTTTCTCTGTTCTTTCATTATTTCCAGTGATGGGCAAATTACTTTGAAAAAGTAACTAATTACAATTACAAATTACTTCTTAAAAAAGTAATTGAGTTAGTAACTCAATTACTCTATTATAAAAGTAACTAATTACTAGGAAAAGTAATTTTTGCGTTACTAAAACAAAGTAATATGTCAAAGAATTCGGCTTTTTAGAAGCATGTTTCACACGCCAGTTTCATAGAGTAGAACAGCATAGAGAGATAATTAACCTTAAACAAATATCCTTTGCCATGGGGGGGGATATGAACTTCAATAATTCAATTTATTGCTCATCAACATAATATTTATTGAAACTGACACATCAGCAACTGGCATAACAATCCCTTTCAGACCTGATATCAAATGTAGCTACAGTAGAAATGTCTACTAAATCCTGACTGTTTTCTAAACACATACAGTATGGTTCTAAGTCAGTGGTGCTCAATCTTTTCACCTGGCTGTCAAGGACCCCAAAAGGTATTTAGTCTCTGACCCACATCTGAAAATATTATGTTTCAGTGCAAACAGTGCAAATTAAAGAAGAAACAAAAAGGCTTACATGTTCAGACAACTGTCTTCTATACATACAGTGAGTAGCCTACTTCAAGTACTTTCTTTGCACAAAACTAAACAGTTAAACAACATAAAGTGATTTAAATACTAGCATAAATTAAACAAATCAGCACTTTATCAGAACAATAACTGTTAGCTGGTGTATGCTAGACATAGTACAGCCTACTTCAAGGTGTTCCTTCATGAACAAAAATACAATTATGGTGCATTTAGAAGCAATAGGCATATTGGCCTGCAATGCTTTTAACACTAGTGCAAATGAAAGAAAACAATTTGTTTTGCAATTTCAGACAACTGATCTGGTAGACATACAGTAGCCTCCTTCAAGTATTTTCTTTAAGCAAAGTAAACCATTAATCAAAATAAAGTGCTGTTAACACTAGCATAAATAATAATAATAATAAAAAAATCAAACTGTCTGGTAGACATACTGAAGCCTCTTACAAGTTTTTCATGCATGTACAAAAAGTACAGTGAAACAAAATATGAGGTATTTGTAGTACTGAAAATGTAAACTCAAATTTTAGCAACTAGACATTCATCTTTGCATCCATGCACACTTATGTATTCCTTCATCTATCCAGGCAACCCAGTGATCTAGCCATTCTACTCATCTACTCTACTCAAGGGCATAACGTGCACTTCAAATACAAGTTCTTCCCCTTTTTCTCAACGATGGTGAAGTAGTGTTTACATTTCCACTTGCTAAACGCCGACTTTCCCACTTTATCCTCCTCTTCTGTACTCGCCATTTCTTCTCTGTCTATCACTTTGGTTTTACCGGTCGAAAGTTGTGTGTGTGCGCCGCACAGTAGCTACGTCGGTTTGTGTGTAAAATAAACTCCTACAAGGATTTGTCAATGATGTCACGCAGCTATACATCGTCAAGTCAGTTACTTCCTTGTTCCATCTCCGCAAAACATGACCTGTCTTATCCTTGGTATTTATCGAAACCGTGTTGTACTAGTGTGCTCTCTACTCTGCAGCCCGCTTATGAAGTGAGGAGGAGGAAAGGAAGAAAAGAAAAAACAATAGCCTAGAACTCATGCTGGCTGCAGGCTTTTTTCTTTTTTACCATGATCGCGCTGGGGCCCCGATTTTAGTAACGGCAACACAAGTCATGTTAGTAACGGAAACGGCGTTAGTAACGCTGGATAAAGTAATTCATTAGATTACAAATTACAGAGGAATGTAATGGCGTTACGTAATCGCGTTTATTCTAACGGCGTTAGTCTCAACACTGATTATTTCTCACTTTTTTTGTGGTGTATTCTCTCCATCTCTATCTCGTTCTCTCTCCATCTCCGGGCATTTAATTTGAGTAACAAATCTGAAATCCATAAAGATTCCCGTTTTCACTTGAAACGTTGTCGTGTAAACAGGGCCTTGGACTCAAACATCCAGTAACACACATGATGACAGACGCAGTTAATTGGTACTGTTTTGAGCACATTATGTATTTCAAAATCTTTCATCACAGAGTTTCCCATTGTTTTTCCCAGTTTCTGTACGTCTCCTGCTTTCCTCGCTACATAGTTTTTATGGAAAGCGATGGCGTCCTTGCACACCGGAAACCTTTCTCAAATGTTTCATTGTAACCTGAACTTAACATTTAGGAAATGTCATGTGTTTGCTCAAGTAGAAAGTGTTCTTTTCAGCAAAGGCCAGTGGGACTCGTGAGACTCGGCCAGTCCCTGTTTGGCCTCTCTGTTTCATGGAGGGACTCTGGCATCTGCCACACAGTCGCTGGTGCCAGCAACAAGGAGACTTTCCCCCCAAAGTACAGACGAAATAGGTCAAGTCCCCCGAGAGGTCGAATAGCGACGGTAGAGCTGGAGGAGAGAGAACATGGAGAGAACGGGAGATGGTGTGTAACGTAACATAAACGTGGTGCTTCTGTGTAGCTGGAGTTTGTGCTTCACCTGTGTGGTGGGGCGGTGGTTTTCCAGGTCAGGGGTTCAGGAGGGGGGCTGCACCTGAATGCATCCCCCCTGCTGTGCTCTGGAACATTCCTGAGGGCTTCAGTAATGACTCCTAATGGCACTAATGAGCCTCCACAGAGGAGCGCTGCTCCACATTGGTCCGATCCACAGGAGGGAGGGAGGGAGGGTGGAGGGGGAGGGGGAGGGAGGGCCGAGGGGAAAGGCAAACATCCAAACTGGAAGAAAGATGGAGTCGTGTGTGGGTGACTGAAATTGAGACAGTTGGGAGATCTGTGGAAAGAAGAAAGAAAATAGTGGAAAACAAACGGCTCTATTCTCCTGAGGAATCAAACTAATACAATCTGGACAGAGTCCGGCTGCAGAACATCAGGTGATCAATGACCTGCATGTTGTAGTTGTCTGACTCAGTCGGAGCTTGACTGAGTGCTGAACACGACCCGGGACATACGAGCTTCCATGTGCACATCACAGATGTTCCTGGCAGTGAGCTCCCTGTCCAGGAAATAAACATTTAAATCAGGGGTGTCAAACGTGAGGCCAGAGCCGGCCCCCAAAACACTCCAGTCCAGCCAAACCACCAAGGAAATGTAAAAACTTTAAAGAAAAGTGTTTGGGAGAGATTTTTATGAGTAGCAGACATGAAACAGCAGCAGAACGGCACAGAGGAGAGAGACTACACAGACTACAGTGGAGATGGTTGACAATGTGATGGAGGAAGGATCCAGCTCTGTGCTTTCATAAAGTTCCAGCAGTCTAAACCTGCAGCAGCACAACTCAAAATGGTACGAGGTGACCTGAACTAGCCCCAACTAGTAGCCTCATCAAATGGGGACATTTTAACCTGAAAGTAAAATCAGTCCACAAGAGGCTCCAAGTCACCGAGCAAATGATAAATATTTCAAAGAAAACTTAAGACGAGCAGACAAAACACAATACTGAGAGCCGAGCTGAGATATCAGTGATGCTGCCATGAAAGATGGCTAACTAGCGTTGGCCTCGCAGCCATGCTGTTGAGTTGAGCTTGTAAAATGTCCCAGAATGCAACAGGAGAAGTTTCTGGGCATTTCACTGTATTTTGCACCAGAAGGTTTCATTAGAATTGACTTCATATTGGGGTTATTTTCAGTGGATGTATTTTGCTGTTTTATTTACAGATAAAATGATAAAGCGGCAATATTTTTGAAATCTTTTCTTGGAGCCATCTACCGGTGATAATGTACACAAGCACTGATTGTAATTTCCTCTGCTCTCCTTCTCTACCCATGCTTCCCCTCCTCCTGCTCCCCCGTCTCGTCTTTTCCCTGTGTGCTGGTGGAGGTGAGCTATCGATGGGCGAGCTCCAGGATCCCTTCCTCGTCAGTGTGCACCTCATCGCTGACCCCGGCCAGGCCAAGTTCCTGCAGCGAGCTGCCGACGGCGCTCTGGCCTGGGTTCACCCGGAGCTGCAGCTCTTCAGAGTGTCGGAGCGGGCCTCCGTGTCCCAGCGGCCGCGACCGAAGCGCCTCCAGAACGGCAGCCCGGCCGCGGCCTGCCAGCCGGCGCTAGCGGTCATCCTCTTCCTCCAGGAGGCGTACGGCGGCGAGGAGCAGATCCTGATGCTTCACCGGGCGCTGCAGAACCCGCCTTGGCGCTACCACCACACTGAGAAGGTCAGCAATGGCCGGAGGATGCTTCCTCTGGCGCCGTGCAGTCAGGACTTCTTCACTCTGTCTCCCGGCACGCCGCTCTGGGCCGTGAGGCAGGTCCACTACGGCAAAGAGATCGTGAGATTCACGGTTTACTGCCGCCATGAAAACTACGTGGACATGGTGCGGTTGTACAAGCTGCTGCTTCAGCGGCGGGTGGCCCAGAAGAAGGAGGACTTTTGCTTCTTCGTGGTGTACTCCAACCACGACATGGAGATCCAGCTGTCGCTCAAGAGGCTCCCGCGGGGCCAGAGTCCCCTGGTGCTGGAGTCTGCCGTCATGGAGGTGAGGGTGCGAGACGTTGGCGTGCTGGTGCCCCTCCTGCCACATCCCTGCAGCCCGATCAGCGAGGTGCGCTGGCAGACAGAGGACTACGAAGGGAATAAACTCCTGCTGCAAGTAAGACAGTTTCATCACGTCCATCTTCTTTTGACAATAACTCTGAATTTAAAAGCAAATCTCTGTCTTCTCCATATCTAACTCATATTAATCACTAGCGTTGCACAACCGCCAGGGTCTCAGGGTGTCATGACCCTTCAGAGTTCAAGTTCTGAGTGCAAAAATACCCTAAATACTGAAGTACCTGGTCAGTTACATTGAATCTGCACTATTTCACAAAAAGGACATCGAGGTCTATTTACACAACAATGTTTTCAGGTGAAAAGGCATTTTGGGTATCAATTGCCACAATAATGGTGCTCAGAGCCCCTGGAAAGTTTTTGAAAACAGCTCCCAAGGTGGAATTTTTGGAAAAGTCCATGACTCCATCTCCATGTAGATCATGGAAACACTGCTACTGTGTTTGCTGTGAACAGTTCTGCTGCACATGCTCAGTAGAAACAATCAGAACAAAGTTTCCTCCAGAGAGTCATGACCCTGAGTCCATATTCTCCTGGGACTTTATTTTGACAGTCACTGTAATAACAATCCAACTTGGTGGCCTGTCTACTAGAATGTCCATGTTCTTCTGTTGTTAATGTTTATAGTTAATTATTCTCCCCTGTATGTGTGTGTGTGTTTTCAGATCATCATTTTCAGCATTACTGCCAATGCTGATTAAACTTGTATCATCGTTTTGAGTCAGAAATGAAAAGATTTTCTAAATATACACATTTATGTGAAACATGAATTGAAGCTTGTTGGCATTCAGCCACTGATGATAGAATTTCTTCATCTTCAGACCAGCACATATTTGTTCATAAAAATGAATACTCAAGGACAGATTCGTGAAAAAGGAAATCTGTACAGTAACCAAGTACAAGTGCAGACAGCAGAGCTGTGAGCGCTGCCAGGGAAGCTTGTGTGTGAGCGAGTTAACACACTCCGGTGACGACAGACACAAACAGCCGTTGTTGGAAGGGTATCGCTTTCAGGGGAATATGTGTCCAGGCGGTGGGCGATAAGGAGTTTCTGAAAGTTCAAGCCGATTAAGCTGCACTCCATTAGCGGGATTGAAACCACACTGAGGGAAACAAAAGACTAATCCGGCGTGACAATAGACCATATGCACGACGCTTAACGGGCACCTGGACTGAAATCATGTGGTCGTGACACCTTCACTGTGATGGACGACGTCGGACAGCTCGAGGGGTTCAGTGGCGCCTCGGACTTCATGTTAAAGAAAACAAAAGGTTTATTATGTCTCTGAGAAGCTGCAGTTGTCTTTACATGAGGACAGAAGCCAGGACCTCCGAGCAAATTAGTATAACCTCTGAACGCCTAGATTAGAATCTATTTCATCAATTAACATCATTAATTTGCTCTTACTTTGATTATTTTGCCTTTAAAATTAAGATAATTACTGATGTCTAGTATTACTATTTTTTATTCTCCATAGGTAAACTGATATCTAGTGAATATTAGCAGCTAGGAATGACAATTTTGTTTGGTGTAATATAAATAAAGTTGAATTGAATCCTCAGCTAAAACAAACTTTTTCTTTTGATTAAAGCAACTTGAAGAACAAGTGTTATACTGGTCTGGTTTGAATCAAACATTTTGAAAGTGTACTCCAGCCACTAAATCCCCGAACAGATAATAAATCATATTTTCGTGTCTTTGAGAGGTTGTGTGGTGAAGGATTACCCTGCGCTTGCTGTGTTTGCAGAGGTCAGACCTTCGATTGACCTGCTAACCCTCCCATATCTAAATCGCCCTGTCAACAACCTCATTACCCAGCAGCCGCGGGACTTCACTCGCATCATAGCATCTTGTCATGCCGTAAAACTGGACGCATCCTGTCAGCAGACGGAGGCAGCGTCAAACTCTCTAAACAATTGTTTATGTCAGTGACTATTGTCTGCAGATGATCAGTCGCATGTGTGGAATAAAAGCGGTCCGTGTTTGACGGCTTTGGAGAAAAGTCAGGGTTTAAACGCAGTGAGTGGCGACACCGACTGCTTCTGCCTTTGGAGAGATGATCCTGTATCCAAATACTTTGTGATTGAGAGTGACGGAGAGACGGAGAAGCAGGGAGACGACTTTCATTTCAATTTCAGCATGAATGCGACTGGACTTCCTTGGTATTTTGAAGATGAAGGAGCACATGTGTAATAATCCTGTGGCAGAGGACAAGTGCTCACCGACACCTTTACACAAATAATTGAACAGTATTTGGGAGTAATGGGTCTTTTAACAGACAGTTGAGAGAAAAGTGCCCCATTTATGTTTATATTTAGTGTCAAATTGAACATGAAGACCAATGCAAACCTGAAACTGAAAGAAAACAGCCATTTAGGCAAATGATAAATAAAAAAAACCAAGAAAATTAAATGAAAGGAAAATAAAAACATGTATAGATAAGCCCATATAGAAATACTGAAAATATAGTGAGATGTTTTTGAATGAATAAATGTCAAAAGTCTGACTATGTATCCAGAAGTGCAATGTTGCATTATCTTGAAATAGACAGCGGTTTAAGCGTCTCTCTGCAGTTTGCATGTTGGTCTGTTTCGTCTGAGAAGAAGATTAACAAGGATCACTGTCATTAGATGCAGCCGATGTGTTTCATGCCTCCTTAAATGGTGAGTCAACAATATTTCACAAACATTTCTTTGAGCACTTCAGGGAGTTCAGCTTGAAACACTTATTTATACACGCTGTGCTGGATTTCAGTCGGCGAGTCTATTTTTATATTCTACAAACTCAAGTGTTTCCTGCCCCGACTTTACCTGTGTGCAGAGGAAAATGATAAATCAGCTCTTCTGTAGTTCACAAAAACGTTAACATTCGTGGCTGTGGCGTTTAGAGTTGCTGAACTTGAACATGTGGAAATGTACAAACTCCCCCGCTCTTGGAAATGATTGTCTTGATTCAGCTGCGTGGAAAGTTATTGCTCCTGCCTTGGATGTCTGGTGACATGAGAGCAGAGACCTGGAGAAGCCATCAGCAGCCGGAGGAGGAGGAGGAGGAGGAGGACCTGCGTTTGAGAACACGCCGAGCAATGAAACAAATACTGCAGCCGCTGCTTTACATGTTTGAGACGTCCATGTCCATGTGTGACCGGAGGACTGGAGCTTCATCTGCTCTCACCAGATGACGACTCTGGACTTGAGCAAAGGTCCTCTCTGCTGTCTAGACTTTCTTCGCTCCATAAATGGAGGTGTGATGCACATGGGGCTTGTACTGATGCTGATGACTTCCCCAGCTGTGGGGGGGTTTCATCTGGTGGCCCTGCTGAGAACAGAGGCTGTGGGGGTGGGCGGCTTTGGTGATTGCGTTGATGTTGAATCTGCAACCGCCTTCATTTGTGTCCCATGTGGCTGCAGATTTCCAACATGTAAACGAGCTTCAGCAGTCGGTCGCGTCACTGAAGAGAAGATTTTTATCGAGCTGTTGTTACCAAGGTCAAGAATGAAAAGAAACTTCAGTAACTTACCAGTGAGCCTGAAACTGCGGAGGGAGAAATCTTCTGAGGCCACCTCAAACCTTGGTGGTGTGGGGGGGGGGGGGGGGGGGGTGTTGATACAAAAACACAACTTTTTGAAGGCGACTTCCAAGGTGGAGCTTTTTGAAAATCGTCTGTCTTCGTGGTAAATATTCATTCTGCACATGTGCAAGTAGACAGTAAGAACGTTTCCTCCAGTGTCGTGACCCAGTCTGTGTTCTCCCTGGACTTGGTACCTTTATTTTGACAGTCAAACTTTTCTGAAATGAATAAACAATGTGTTCACCTGAAACGCTGTGGTGTCAACGGGGTCCCATGAGAGTTGAGAGCGAAAGCAGACGACGAAGCACTTTATGACAACACGTTCTGATAACGTGGCCGAATTCTTCTGCTCTGTCTGTCGCTGTTGTTTTATCCGCGTCCATCCCACAGATTCTGATGACCTTGTTTATCTTCCTGCTGCTCAGGTGCAAGGCGCCCACTTCAAGCACGTAGAAGATCCCGGCCACATGTCGTCCTCCATGGCCGAACCCGCCCCGGCTCCGTCCGCCTGCCTCCGCCACGCCTCCTCTCACAAGAATCGCCGTTACCAGCAGCGGGCGCCGTCCCGCCCCAGAGCCCAGCAGGCCTCCCACAGCTCCCTCCCCCTGGCCTGCGAGGAGCTGGAGGAGCAGCAGCCCCCGGAGGGGGTGCACTGGAGGTCCGACTGGAGGAGCCGGCGGTCCGGATCCATCTTCTCTCTCCCCAACCTGGGCTCCGGCAGCTCCCGCTCCGCCTGCTCCTCGCCCGGGCCTTCTCCCGGCCCGCATCACAGGAGCCACTCCCTTCAGCGGAGCTCCTCCCTGATTCCCCCCTTCCGGCTCAACGTGGACGCTCTGATCGGCGCCGAGGAGACCGACGTGGACACGGGGGACAAGGTGAGCCCGGGCGGCGGCGTGGATCTGACCGTGGTGTCGGCCTACCTCAGATCCAGCATGCCACAGACGTGTCGGCCGGTGTCGGCGCCGCCCGAAGACATCGGACCTTGTTTCCCCCCCGTCAGCCCACAGACGGTCTACAGGTCAGCGACGCTGGGCCGGACTCAGACCAGCTTCTCCGTCAGAAGCACTCCCTCCACCTTGCTGGGGTCGCGACCCCACAGCGCTAACACCAGCGCCGCGGCGTCCTTAAGCGACGTTTCCTTAAACCAGTCGGACAGCTGCAGCATCATCAGCGCGCCGGTGGAAGAAGTGGACAAAGAACTCGAAGAGGAAGAAGACCAAGAGTTCTACATTTGATATGCAGCTGAGGTGTGACCGTACGCAGCTCTACTCTGCCCCCTGGTGTTCTGACTGTAACACTACAGAGATCAGAGCTCAGCACTAAGTTGATGTACTTGCGTATTTGTGGATGTTTTGTGTATTCTTGCATGTAGATTTAAGCTCTGTAAATATCAAGTCACTTGTTTCACGTTGAATCGACCAATCACAAAACTGTACAGGAACACTCAATAAAGTTACTTCACTTTCAACCGTGTTACGGCCTCAAATGGATTCTACCCGACGTGTCTGTGTTTCAACTGGAGGCCCACATGTAGGAAGTTCAGTATTATTTTGTTCAAGCTCTATAGTGCAGTCAAGTTGTATCTGTGA
Organism: Blennius ocellaris; assembly: GCF_963422515.1. Taxonomy (NCBI): domain Eukaryota; kingdom Metazoa; phylum Chordata; class Actinopteri; order Blenniiformes; family Blenniidae; genus Blennius; species Blennius ocellaris. The sequence continues at coordinate 27,816,407 of NC_137655.1, read as the reverse complement.
TGGGATGTTTGGACCTCTTTTTTTTTTTTTTTTTCACCAACGTTTATTTCCAAATATCACCACAGGCCTTATGTTTGAACCCTTGATAGTGGAATACTATAAGAATATATAAATGGTCACAGTCCAATGTTGTAAGGGAAATGTTGACTCCCAAATGAGTTTTCATCTTATCAAAGAAGAGAAATGGTGTTAACTCCTAAAATGAGACCAAAGGGAAGTTTGACATGCATTACAATGCTGCCCTCTTGTGTCAAAGAATCAACCTGTGGCTCAAAAACAAGTCTACACATTAGGTCATTTTACTTCCATAAAATACCTTTATTTGGATTTGTAACCAAGTTTATTGAATTCAGACGAGTCTTTAAAGTTGTGTAAAACATGTTGAAAGAGTATCCATGGTCTAGAAGCTGCTTTCTGTGGGTCTGTAACTCACCTGGAGGAACAGAAGCTTCAATGACCTGGGCTAAGGTGGGCCGGAGGAACCCTCCCCCCTGGACGGTTCCTCAGGTGGGCCGGAGGAACCCTCCCCCCTGGACGGTTCCTCAGGTGGGCCGGAGGAACCCTCCCCCCTGGACGGTTCCTCAGGTGGGCCGGAGGAACCCTCCCCTCCCACGGTTCCTGCACGGTTCCTCAGGTGCCTTTTAAAAAGTAAATATGCACATGATGGGCTAAATATGATCTTTAAACATTACATAAAATACACTAGAACACCAACAGCGGAGCTTTAAAGATACAGTGTCGGTTGTTTTTTTATTTGATATTTAGCACAAAGTTAGTAGTAGCTAGTTTATTTGCACAGCTGGGATCGGCTCCGGACAACACAACAACCAAGTTGAATGAATCTGTAAAGAAAATGTTGGATGATAACACACTCATGCTATCTAATGCAGGGAAGGAGCATCTCGGAGTTTCACGTCCTGTCACTGTGCTGCACGAGGCAGTAGGTGGCGCTGCAGAGTCCTGGAACAAGGTCCTGGACCTGGAGGCACACGGTCCTGCTTCAACACACCTGACTGGAACGAAGCCTCGTTATTTTATACTTATATATACTTGTATATGTACATTTCCACACCTTTGACTTAATTTATATAATTTTACAGTTTCATTGACATGTTTTCATATTCATTAAATAAAGGTACAGATTACTGCAACTTTGCTAAAAGTCAAATTATTCGGCTTATTAGGTAATCAAAAGTGTTCGTTTTTTTAAAGGGCAGGTTATTTGTCTATGTATAACTGCAAAAATATTTTTTGTAGTCGCATGAACAATTATGATGCAAATGTGTACATACAGTATAATTATTGTTATTGAAACATGGTGTTGAATACAGCAATTTAACCATTAATTTAAAAAAACAACAACTTTAAAATCTGCCTGCAATTTATCGGGCCATTATATTATACTCATAACTTCAGTCCATATAATATACTTTATTTTTGTCATTTGATTTCACTGTACTTGAATCTGCTCAGAGATGTTGAAAGAAGGAAGGAGTAGTAAGTACAGAGGTTTATCTTACCATTTAGGGGGGGGGAAATAATAAATGAGAAAAATAAATATCAAATCAATCCAAGGTGATTGATCAGCACTTCCCATAAACAAGCGTGCAGCATAAAGTGGTTTGCATGTTGAAAGCTGAGCATTCCTCCCTCAGATTCTCCAGTGAGGAGCACATTTCTAGAGAGAGATTCTGCGTTGCTCCCTGGTGCTTGTGTTCCCATGCAGCCGTGCTCACGTCCCCGTGAGGTGATGCTGAGGAGGGACGCGTCCCCTCACGTCGCCCCTCTCCCAGTGCCAGCACTGCAGGCTCTAATCCGCCGGGGCGTACCTGGCAGATCGCTCTGGCGACACCGGCGGTGTAGCAGCCTGGTCCGGCCCCGCACACCAGCATCCCCGCTAATCCTCCACGTCTCAACTGCCCAAAGGCCCCGGGGCTGCCGGAGGGGGAAGTAGGGCATCGGAGGTGAAGCGGACAGTCAGTCTGCCTCCTGGCCCCAAAGGGCATCTCTGTGCCTTTTACGCACACGGGCTTGTTGGTTTATTCTCTTTTTTCAACTCATGACTTGGTTTGTGTTTGTTCTTGACATCTTTTCAAATTGTTGAAGCAATTGGTTTTTGTTTTAATGTTGCCATTCTCTTTTCGTCAACGTCAAGGTGTCAAAAAGAGATTTTTGCAAGCAACACTACCTGGTATACAAATGCAGAACTGCCAAGACTGATTCAGGGGTGTCGTGGCCCAAAGCTGTCCCAGCATGCAGAGGGACAAATGTCCAAGTGTTTAATTAACTGAAGAGCCTCAGGTCTACTTTACACAACCTTTCAACTGAAAATACATCATTTTTGCGTTTTCACTTCAGAAAAGTTTCAAGTGTACGCAGCAATGTTGTCGTGCCACAAACAGCCCGGCTGCCAGGATCTCCATGGCCTTCCCTGTCACTACAGTTTTTGTGACGTCATTATATTCACAATCGCAAATTAAACTTACAGATTACGATTCTGCAAGACGCGCGATTCTGGCAGCCGGGCTGTTTTTGGCACGACAACGTTTTGAAAACGATGTTGGTTTACAAAGAAATAAGAGAAATACTGAAAACAATGGAGTTTTCATGTTGAACCACTAGTGGACACTGTTGGGTTTTTTTTGTTTTTTTTTAATGAACCCACACACTCATACACAATGAGAACGTTACACTATAAACATTAACAATGGAGAATAATCTCTATCGGATTATATTGTACAGAAACAAGGTAGAAATAAGCAAAACTTACTGATTTAATATTTAAGCCAATATTCAATTCATATATTTAGATATACATACAGCAGTATATATATATATATATATATCACCTGCAGCCTAAAAGTTGTTTTCTTTCTTAAGTAAAATGTTGCTTCACACACAATTGAAATCTCATTTCTTCTCCAAGACTTTTCCCTGTTTTGATTTATTCATAATTTCCTCAGTGAGTGTGGTGGGCAACATAACATTAATGTGGTGTTACAGTCAGGATGGGATCTAGAATTTTACATTTTTCTCTACAAAACCTCTTGTGTGAATCTTGTTCCTCGGTGTTGTTCAGCTCATGTCCAGCTCCGTCGCCTCATGTTGCAAACAACATCCCTCCGCTCACTCTCATTTCCCCATGAAGTCAGAGGTCATACGGCGGAGAGGGGCGCAGGCCAGGGGTCTAACTGGAGAGCCTGGGGATAGTCTCCATAGTTAGGGATTAAGTTGCTGCCGTGTGGAGAAAGGCGGAGGCGTCGCAGGGTCACACAGACACTCTAACGTAACGTAACGTTTGGTTACAGAAGGAAAAACCCTGGAGAAGTCACGACAAGCTCTCGAAAACACTGGCTGACATTCACGTGCACTTTAGGTGTTGAGACCACCGCACTTTTCACTGACGGATGAATTCTGAGTTGTTGTTTATTTTTTTTAAATGTAATATGTCCTTCTCATGTTAATCACAATGCTGCATGTGCGGATTTATGAGTTTTAGTCTTTCGGTGTCACAGTTTTTTTCTTGTTCTCATTATTCATATTTGCTCACGTTTCCTGTTTAGTTTCAGTGATCGTCACATTCTCCTCTCGCAGTGCTGTCAGGGAATTTTCCTATCCTGGTCGGATTCTTCCACTCTTGTGTTGGAGGCCAGAAAGGAAGCTGCTGCAGGGCCGCTGAGTTCCTCCCTCCACCCACATCTGCAGCTTTAACCAGCAGACACATGTTTTGATGGTCATGAATAAACTCCAGAATAAACCTGTACATGTATCAAGATTAATTCTCACGTTAACCTAAAAGCATCAGCTGATTTGTTGCCTCAAACTTGATGTGGCATCTTTATTTGTTTGCTCTCTCTGAAATGAACTGAACATTTCTCATCATGGTTCTTCACTGCAGACCACCTGTGTCTTGGGAGTATTTCCACTGTCGCATGAAGGTGGAACTGGTCCTCGCTGCTAAAGGTTTGACGAAACAACAATCAGGATTCCATCTGGAGGCAGCTCAGTGTCCCAGTTATCACTTCTTCCTCACCGTGAGACCAGTTTCTACTAATTGTCTGACATAAACTGCTAACTTAATTCAAGATATTAAATATATCCACAAAAAGAACATCAACAGTGAAATTACTAGTTCGAGGGGCGAACACAGGCTGCTCTTTACTTGATGAGCTCAGGCTGTCATTTTCTGTGTGAGACTGCTTTAAGTTTACGCTTGAGCGTTTTAATTAACTATACTACAACCTTCTGCTGCAAAGTACAGTGAAATGTTAAAAAACCTTCTCCGGGTTTTTTTTTCCAAACTCCGCCTGACAGTGCGGATTTAAATGGAATGCTAATGCTAGTTTGCCATCTTTCACTGAGATCTCAGCTCACATCTCAGTGTCGTATTGTGTCCACTACTCTTAAGAAAACTGTTAAAAAAAATCGATGCTTTCTTTGAGATTTTCAGAATTGGTGGTTTTGGCCCTGGAGCCTTACCCCCCTGCTCTGGAGACATATATCATGGCAATGCTGTACTTTCTTACACTGTACTTGTCCAGTCTTGTCAGGCTGAAGTCTTCTGTGTCACTGTACAGAGTGACCCTGTGGAGGAAACTGACCTCCGTCCGGACCTCTCGGGACGGCGGCGGCCCTCTGTGCTGCGCGTCCTGGCATCTGAAACAGAGAGCACCAATCATTATTTCTTCCTCGCAAATATTTGAGCCCCACAAACACCAGGATGAAAGCTGCTGTTTGTTGGAGGCATCGTCACTAAACGATTGTCGTCGGTCATCTACCGTGACGTCTCATCTCCTCCGACAACGTCCTTAAAATTCCAGATTCCTGCCTTCAGAGTGCGAGCGTTGGGTTTTAAAGAATGTGGCGACTTTGTTTAATGAAGCCGAGCCGCGGCTTCACTCATTAGTCAAGGCCAGTAATGGCTGGAATCCCCCGTTAGACAAAGCAGCCAAATACCTGATTGCTACCAATCATGCTCGCTGCTTCATGGGAAAAAAATACCCACAACTTATTTTGCTGACTGTCCCCAATTAAGGGGGCCTTCGAGGGGCAGACCCCTCCAATAAGGGACATACCACCATCAGCTGCTGGAAGGACTTTGATGTTCCATCATTGCGTACCATTTGCTTTAAGTTCACTGGCTGAAAAAATCTATCTATTTGAAAATTAATTCAGTGGCAGAATTGTGTTCCTATAGGTATTACTGAGCTCCTGTTCTTACCCACTTTCATTTAATTTCACACATCTGAGGAGCGGAGGAGATGTTTCTGTTGGAATTGAGATGCCACATAATTTGATGATGTTTCATCACCCCTTTCCACTCTTATACGTAAACTCAATTTGAAATTCTCTAAGCGTAGGTTTAGATCAGGCCATGAGTTAGTCGTGTTGCCAAATTGTGTATTTATTTATTTTTATTATTATGGGTATGTTTTGTTTGTTCATTTTGGCATGTACTTTAAATTTGAATAAAGAATCATTCAGAGCTGATCGAGGCACATATTGAGTTCCATTTCGGCAATATTTATGCTTGTAATGTATTCAAAGGTAACAATGTTGAGAGACACTAATGTAGTCAGGGTTAAGGTTGTTTATCTATTTCAGTTTTGAGAGACTGTCTATTCAGCTGCACATTTTTTAATGTTTCACTTGGTGTCTTGTCTTCACATGTTTTTGAGATTTTCAGTAGAATTGATTTCTAAAAGCTTGAGAAGATTCTAACAAAGCATGTTGCAGAAACAACCAAAAGGCAAAGACAAAGCTACTTTTAATACCAGATAATGTATGAAACTGAGGCAATTAGCAATAAACAATGGGCGCCATGATAGCGTAGAATCTAGGAAGGACATGTAGAAGTAGAGATCTTCATGAGACGCAGGTGGAAACATTCCAGTTCTGATCACAAGAGAAGAGGGAATGAAAACCCAGTGCAGGCACGCAATGGAAATGCAACAACAACAACGTAAATATATTGTATATTTAGACATGAATATTTAACCAGAGAATACAACATAAGATTTCATGAATGGGAACATTGGTAACAAGCCAGGCTCAAGGCAAATAATGAACTCTAAACCTGAAAAGCAGCTTGTCAGTCCTCAAGGCTTCTTTAGTTCTATTTGAAGAAAGACACTATTTCACTGGTCCGGTCCACTCAATGTGAAATTAGACTGAATGTAGATCCTGAACTTAATTGTTTGACACGTCTGATCTAAACCATACGACATAGCTGATCGGTCATTTGCCTTGATTTGATTTGATTTGATTTGATTTGATATTATTATTCTTCAAAAAAGTAGTTGCACTATTTCTGCAAAGCAAATATGTCCTCAGTATGAAGCTGTGGAGTCTATTTTGTGTTGCATCTATGTTATGTGGAGTCTACTGTATGTGGAGTTTGCATGCTCCTACTGTGAGTTATCATCTGGAAAAGGCTGCATGGATCATTTGCTCTCAATAGGTTTTAATTTCAGATGCTATATTATAAAATCTGAGTAACATTCGGTTAATTTATCTTTGAATCCTTTTAGTCAACATTCAAAATGTCCATTTGATGAATCTTGGATTACATACTTCATTTATATAAGTGAAATATTTTACCATTATATTTCCCAAGAAATCTCATTCAGCTTGTTGATTTTTATTTGTGTTTTGTGTGACTTTTCACACCACATTATACGTGTGCAAACATTTCAGATAACAATGATTCCTCCAAGCTACATAATGACTTAAAGCACATTCCTCACTGTCACACCAATTAGAGACGCTGACGCAGCAGTGTGAGAGCACAAAGCATAGATTACCTAATTAACAGACTGGACATCACAGTTATCTTACCTTACACCTCTTTAAAAACATTGCAATCACTTGAAATAATTATGCATAAGATATGCAAAACATTACATGAAGTTGCCCCACCTTCTGCCCAATTACAAAAAGATGCTTTACACATATCAATGAGCAAAAAGTATTTATTTATCTATGCATTTTAATTACTCAGTCTATTTAAACACATTTTATGAGATGAAACAATGAATTGATCATTAAATAGAGTTAAAGCACTTATTCCTGCACATGTTGAGGAAGGTTCATCATAAATGACCCACATAATCTACCATATTAGAGTTGCCACGACTTTCCCACCAAATCTAATTTACTTGTAGCTGCAAAACACAGCTACACAGTGTTTTGCAGTACCTTTAAAACGATTCTAACAAAGTTTCATACATCCAGAGGTTTTGAAACAAAATCTGTATCTTATGTTGAATTAATTAAGTTTCAATTACAATTTATGATGGTTAACATTACAATACATTTGAATTGTTTTTGTACCTGATTTATAAGGTTTCATCCTTCTTTTCCAGCATTTTAAGACAATTTTGACCTTTTAGAAGAGAAGAGAAGAGAAATTTAACTTCAGAGGGAAATTGCTACGCCATTGCTCCTCACATAATGAATAGAAAAGAGAGTGGAATATCAAATAACAAAGAAAAATAGGTCATTTTAAATATTGGTATGTACAAGGCTTAACTGTATTAGTTTTTATATTAGTCATAATATAAGCACAGAAAGGCTGAAATTAAGTGAAACACAGGGAGGAGTTGTAGTGTTGTGGCCTCAGGAGGGACACTTTACACATTTTAAACATTTTATCTCTTTTCTAAGCTGCTTAATTTAAAAACGTTTTTTCTTTCCATCCCCCTATTTTAGTTACTGTGCCATTTTTATCCGAGAGGTAAAAGTAATTTCAGAATGACTGCTGTGTAAATAACACTCCACCGGGGCTCGAACCCGCGACTCTCCGCGCCCGCATGCCCGCTGCTCCGTGACGTGCACGCGCGCGGTGCGTGGGGGGGAGTTTTCTCCCCTCTGGCCGGTTCAGGATTTGCTGGCCGCTGACATGCCTCCCTCCGCCTGGCTCCTTATAGCCCCGAGGAGGCAGGAGTCCCGGACGAGTGGTACGGACATCGCCGGCGGAGACCGGGGGAGCGTTCCCCTTTCAACAGTCTTATGACCGCAGCTCCACACAGACAGACTCCCGCGTTGCCCCGCACGGCCCCGCACGGCCCCGCACCAGCTCCCCACGCAGCGGGTCACACAGACACACCAGTCCCCCGCAAAGGCTGGATGGTTGGAGGGTAGAGACGGAACAGGACACTACTTCACCTGGACACAGGTAAGAGTCACAGCTGCAACTCCTTCCACCAAAACTCATCCTCTTGGTCTTCAAAGGTTTTTATTTAACGTTTCCAAGTGAAATCTTTATGTTTTGCAGATACGTGTAAGTAGTTTTCCTGCACACGCAAGAGCAGACTGACAATAACAACAATGGCAACTTGCAGTGTCTCGATTCCATATTCTGTTTATTAGGACAGTCACCGTAATAACAGTCCAAGCAATGGTTTTATTTTGACAGTCACCGTAATAACAATCCAACTTGGTAGTCAACTTGGTAGTTTTATTTTGACAGTCACCATAATAACAGTCCAACCAATGGTTTTATTTTGACAGTCACCGTAATAACAATGCAACTTGGTAGTTTTATTTTGACAGTCACCATAATAACAGTCCAACCAATGGTTTTATTTTGACAGTCACCGTAATAACAATGCAACTTGGTAGTTTTATTTTGACAGTCACCATAATAACAGTCCAACCAATGGTTTTATTTTGACAGTCACCGTAATAACAATGCAACTTGGTAGTTTTATTTTGACAGTCACCGTAATAACAGTCCAAGCAATGGTTTTATTTTGACAGTCACCGTAATAACAATCCAACTTGGTAGTCAACTTGGTAGTTTTATTTTGACAGTCACCATAATAACAGTCCAACCAATGGTTTTATTTTGACAGTCACCATAATAACAGTCCATCCAATGGTTTTATTTTGACAGTCACCGTAATAACAATGCAACTTGGTAGTTTTATTTTGACAGTCACCATAATAACAGTCCAACCAATGGTTTTATTTTGACAGTCACCGTAATAACAATGCAACTTGGTAGTTTTATTTTGACAGTCACCATAATAACAGTCCAACCAATGGTTTTATTTTGACAGTCACCGTAATAACAATGCAACTTGGTAGTCAACTTGGTAGTTTTATTTTGACAGTCACCATAATAACAGTCCAACCAATGGTTTTATTTTGACAGTAACCATAATAACAGTCCAACCAATGGTTTTATTTTGACAGTCACCGTAATAACAATGCAACTTGGTAGTTTTATTTTGACAGTCACCATAATAACAGTCCAACCAATGGTTTTATTTTGACAGTCACCGTAATAACAATCCAACTTGGTAGTTTTATTTTGACAGTCACCATAATAACAGTCCAACCAATGGTTTTATTTTGACAGTCACCATAATAACAGTCCAACCAATGGTTTTATTTTGACAGTCACTGTAATAACAATGCAACTTGGTAGTTTTATTTTGACAGTCACCATAATAACAGTCCAACCAATGGTTTTATTTTGACAGTCACCGTAATAACAATCCAACTTGGTAGTCAACTTGGTAGTTTTATTTTGACAGTCACCATAATAACAGTCCAACCAATGGTTTTATTTTGACAGTCACCATAATAACAGTCCAACCAATGGTTTTATTTTGACAGTCACCGTAATAACAATGCAACTTGGTAGTTTTATTTTGACAGTCACCATAATAACAGTCCAACCAATGGTTTTATTTTGACAGTCACCGTAATAACAATGCAACTTGGTAGTTTTATTTTGACAGTCACCATAATAACAGTCCAACCAATGGTTTTATTTTGACAGTCACCGTAATAACAATGCAACTTGGTAGTCAACTTGGTAGTTTTATTTTGACAGTCACCATAATAACAGTCCAACCAATGGTTTTATTTTGACAGTCACCATAATAACAGTCCAACCAATGGTTTTATTTTGACAGTCACTGTAATAACAATGCAACTTGGTAGTTTTATTTTGACAGTCACCATAATAACAGTCCAACCAATGGTTTTATTTTGACAGTCACCGTAATAACAATCCAACTTGGTAGTCAACTTGGTAGTTTTATTTTGACAGTCACCATAATAACAGTCCAACCAATGGTTTTATTTTGACAGTCACCATAATAACAATGCAACTTGGTAGTTTTATTTTGACAGTCACCATAATAACAGTCCAACCAATGGTTTTATTTTGACAGTCACCGTAATAACAATGCAACTTGGTAGTTTTATTTTGACAGTCACCATAATAACAGTCCAACCAATGGTTTTATTTTGACAGTCACCATAATAACAGTCCAACCAATGGTTTTATTTTGACAGTCACCGTAATAACAATGCAACTTGGTAGTTTTATTTTGACAGTCACCATAATAACAGTCCAACCAATGGTTTTATTTTGACAGTCACCGTAATAACAATGCAACTTGGTAGTCAACTTGGTAGTTTTATTTTGACAGTCACCATAATAACAGTCCAACCAATGGTTTTATTTTGACAGTCACCATAATAACAGTCCAACCAATGGTTTTATTTTGACAGTCACCGTAATAACAATGCAACTTGGTAGTTTTATTTTGACAGTCACCATAATAACAGTCCAACCAATGGTTTTATTTTGACAGTCACCGTAATAACAATGCAACTTGGTAGTCAACTTGGTAGTTTTATTTTGACAGTCACCATAATAACAGTCCAACCAATGGTTTTATTTTGACAGTCACCATAATAACAGTCCAACCAATGGTTTTATTTTGACAGTCACCGTAATAACAATGCAACTTGGTAGTTTTATTTTGACAGTCACCATAATAACAGTCCAACCAATGGTTTTATTTTGACAGTCACCGTAATAACAATCCAATTTGGTAGTTTTATTTTGACAGTCACCATAATAACATCCAACTTGGTGATTTTATTTTGACAGTCACCATAATAACATCCAACTTGGTGATTTTATTTTGACAGTCACCATAATAACAGTCCAACCAATGGTTTTATTTTGACAGTCACCGTAATAACAATGCAACTTGGTAGTTTTATTTTGACAGTCACCATAATAACAGTCCAAGCAATGGTTTTATTTTGACAGTCACCGTAATAACAATCCAACTTGGTAGTCAACTTGGTAGTTTTATTTTGACAGTCACCATAATAACAGTCCAACCAATGGTTTTATTTTGACAGTCACCGTAATAACAATCCAACTTGGTAGTCAACTTGGTAGTTTTATTTTGACAGTCACCATAATAACAGTCCAACCAATGGTTTTATTTTGACAGTCACCATAATAACAATGCAACTTGGTAGTTTTATTTTGACAGTCACCATAATAACAGTCCAACCAATGGTTTTATTTTGACAGTCACCGTAATAACAATGCAACTTGGTAGTTTTATTTTGACAGTCACCATAATAACAGTCCAACCAATGGTTTTATTTTGACAGTCACCATAATAACAGTCCAACCAATGGCTTTATTTTGACAGTCACCGTAATAACAATCCAATTTGGTAGTTTTATTTTGACAGTCACCATAATAACAGTCCAACCAATGGTTTTATTTTGACAGTCACCGTAATAACAATGCAACTTGGTAGTTTTATTTTGACAGTCACCATAATAACAGTCCAACCAATGGTTTTATTTTGACAGTCACCGTAATAACAATCCAACTTGGTCATTTTATTTTGACAGTCACCATAATAACAATCCAACTTGGTCGTTTTATTTTGACAGTCACCTTAATAACAATCCAACTTGGTCATTTTATTTTGACAGTCACCTTAATAACAATCCAACTTGGTCGTTTTATTTTGACAGTCACCTTAATAACAATCCAACTTGGTCATTTTATTTTGACAGTCACCTTAATAACAATCCAACTTGGTCATTTTATTTTGACAGTCACCTTAATAACAATCCTACTTGGTGATTTTATTTTGACAGTCACCTTAATAACAATCCAACTTGGTAGTTTTATTTTGACAGTCACCTTAATAACAATCCAACTTGGTCTCCTGGAGAGCCCTCGTCCTGCATGTCTTAGTCTCTCCCTGCTTCAGCAGACCTGAATCTAACGATGACGTCATCACCAAGGTTGTGAAACATCCAGGTGAGCTGGGAGGAGCTAAACCCTGCAGGACAGGGGCCCTGGAGGACCGAGGTCCATCGTCTCCTGGTCTATACGAATGTCTGTGTTCTCCCTTTGTTAATGTTTAGAATGTTTTGTTCTCTGTGTGTGGTTTCATTACAAAAACAAACAGCAGCACCCAATTTTTCTTCAAATGCGAAACTTTTCTGAAACTAAATTGCGTCGTCACTTGAAACGCGCCGTCATTCTGCAGAAGCTCTGCGTGTTGTGATGTAAACAAAGCTTTCAGCTTTATATGTATCAGTTTGTTCCTCTGAATTTATTTATCTTAAAGTGAGAAAAACAACCAACAGCACCCACTAGTGGCCTGGCATGTCCTCTACATGGTCTATACGGACCACGTTTCCTAAAAGTGTAAACACTAAACCTTTCCTGAAACGAAATGTAAAAACGATGCATTTTCACTCTTGCAGGCTGTTTTTGTTCATGTTTGAGAACAAAGCTTAATATGAAAAGATCAAGCTCTGGTGACTTGACCTCTGTTGACCTCTTCCCTTGTCGCCGCCCAGGGTTCAGAGTCTCGGCCACCTCCTGCACCCTGACGGCGTTTCTTCTCCTCCGCAGCACCGAGGCGATGTGTCGCGTGCCGGTGACGTCGCTCTTGGTCTGCTTGTGGCTGGCGGAGAGGAGCCACTGCAACAGCAGCCTGCAGGACGGCATGCGACAGCTGCACAACCGCTTCGCCGTGCGCCTCTACCAGACGCTCGCCGCCACGGAGAACAACTCCAACCTGATTGCGTCGCCAGTGAGCATCTCGCTGTCCCTGGCTCTGCTGCAGCTCGGCAGCAGGGGCAACACCCTGGCCCAGCTGGAGGGGGCGCTGGGGTACAACGTCAACGGTAGGGCTCATCCCTGGTAGGGTTTCTCCTGGTTGTGCTCATCCCTGGTAGGGCTCCTCCCTGGTGGAGTGCAGCGGGTGCAGCTTGTGTTCAGGTAGCATTAGTGGCTGGGTGAGGCAGGAGGGCCAGCCGGTGGCCTTCAGGGCTGTTGGTACCAGGTGGCGCTGCTGCGGCCGCCGCTGGCCTCCCAGAGCACACTGGTGTCTGGAGCCATAATACCTGCCTGAAACACCAGCTCTAATCTCATTAACCACTCCTGCAGCTCGGCCTGCGGGGTCAAGAGGCCGCCGCGTTGAGGTACAAACAAAACCAGAGCCGCTGTTTCTCCTCTGAATGAACAAGAAGCATCAGGTTTTGATCCTGTGTTTTAAAATGGACCTATTTTCCTGTTAGGTTGTGGGTAAAATATAAAACATTGACAGCTAAACCTTCAAATATCAGAGCTGCTCAGCTCAAACAGCTGCACATTTAAGAAACTGAAACTGAAAACATGGTGATAGCAAATTTTTCATCTGTATTCGCAAACGACTAATGATCAGTGGCAACTGGTCATTGGGGCAGGTGGGGCTGAGCGCCACCTGGTGTCATCAGAAAGGACTGCATGCAAAGTCTGTTTTTAATTCTTTTAGATTATCTACAATATATTCTTGTCTGTGAATAAAATTTCCTCTTATAAATTAAATAGTTTCTGTGTGAGGACAGAACTCCCTGGTTATTGGTCTCCTCTTGCTGCTTCAGGTTGTTTCCTCCTGATCCACACTGATGGTGAATTAGTGTAGCTCGCCCCTCTCTCACCATGCAGTGTGTATTACATTAGTGTAGCTCGCCCCTCTCTCACCATGCAGTGTGTATTGCATTAGTGTAGCTCGCCCCTCTCTCACCATGCAGTGTGTATTGCATTAGTGTAGCTCGCCCCTCTCTCACCATGTAGTGTGTATTGCATTAGTGTAGCTCGCCCCTCTCTCACCATGCAGTGTGTATTGCATTAGTGTAGCTCGCCCCTCTCTCACCATGCAGTGTGTATTGCATTAGTGTAGCTCGCCCCTCTCTCACCATGCAGTGTGTATTGCATTAGTGTAGCTCGCCCCTCTCTCACCATGCAGTGTGTATTGCATTAGTGTAGCTCGCCCCTCTCTCACCATGTAGTGTGTATTGCATTAGTGTAGCTCGCCCCTCTCTCACCATGCAGTGTGTATTGCATTAGTGTAGCTCGCCCCTCTCTCACCATGCAGTGTGTATTGCATTAGTGTAGCTCGCCCCTCTCTCACCATGCAGTGTGTATTGCATTAGTGTAGCTTGCCCCTCTCTCACCATGCAGTGTGTATTGCATTAGTGTAGCTCGCCCCTCTCTCACCACGCAGTGTGTATTGCATTAGTGTAGCTTGCCCCTCTCTCACCATGCAGTGTGTATTGCATTAGTGTAGCTCGCCCCTCTCTCACCATGCAGTGTGTATTGCATTAGTGTAGCTCGCCCCTCTCTCACCACGCAGTGTGTATTGCATTAGTGTAGCTCGCCCCTCTCTCACCATGCAGTGTGTATTGCATTAGTGTAGCTCGCCCCTCTCTCACCACGCAGTGTGTATTGCATTAGTGTAGCTCGCCCCTCTCTCACCATGCAGTGTGTATTGCATTAGTGTAGCTCGCCCCTCTCTCACCATGCAGTGTGTATTGCATTAGTGTAGCTCGCCCCTCTCTCACCACGCAGTGTGTATTGCATTAGTGTAGCTCGCCCCTCTCTCACCATGCAGTGTGTATTGCATTAGTGTAGCTCGCCCCTCTCTCACCATGCAGTGTGTATTACATTAGTGTAGCTCGCCCCTCTCTCACCATGCAGTGTGTATTACATTAGTGTAGCTCGCCCCTCTCTCACCATGCAGTGTGTATTACATTAGTGTAGCTCGCCCCTCTCTCACCATGCAGTGTGTATTGCATTAGTGTAGCTCGCCCCTCTCTCACCATGCAGTGTGTATTGCATACATGGGAATGCCATGGAGGAGGACTATCAGTCGACCCCGAGGAAATTCTGGCAAACCGTCCAGCGTCTCAGGAGGAGAAGTAGTTTTTCTCCAACACTGTTAGAGTGGAAGTAGGGAGATGTTGACCTCAACTGGAGATGTCATCAGGCGGAGGATCCTTCAATGGGGATCTCCTCAGCGAAGTCACTGAGGTAGTTGCTAAGCTCCTCGGTGGCAAGGCACCAGGAGTGAATGGGATTCGCCCAGAGTTCCTTAAGTCTCTGGATGCTAATTGTTAAGGACTGTCCGGTCCCTGTACGCTGTTGGGCTGTCCTTTGTCTCTGGTTCTGTTCATAACTTTAATGGACAGAATTTCTAGGCACAGCCAGGGCTTGGATCTCGTATTGGCTCTTTGCAGATGATGTGGTTCTGTTGGCTTCTGTTGGCTTTGGCTCGAGTGTGAAGCAGCTGGGATGAAGATCAGCACCTCTAAATCCGAGGCCATGGTTCTCGACCGGAAAAAGGTGACTTGCCCCCTTCAGGTCTGTGGAGAGACCTTGTCCCAAGTGGAGGAGTTCCAGTATCTCGGGGTCTTGTTCACAATTGGGGGGAAGATGCAGCGTGAGATCGACAGGCAGGTCGGTGTATCGTTGGTCGCTGAACGTATGGCGGTTGTTGAACGTATGGCAGTCGATCAATGTATGTCGGTCCCAGAATGTGCGGTGGTCGCTGAACGTACGACGGTCGCTGAACGTACGGCGGTTGCTAAATGTTCGGTGGTCGCTGAACATACAATGGTCTCTGAATGCACAGTAGTCACTGAACTTACGGTGGTTGTTGAACGTACAGTCGTTGCTGAATGTACAGTGGTTGTTGAACGTACAGTCGTTGCTGAATGTACAGTGGTTGTTGAACGTACGGCGGTTGTTGAACGTACGGCGGTTGTTGAACGTACGGTGGTTGTTGAACATACGGTGGTTGTTGAACGTACGGCGGTTGTTGAACGTATGGCGGTTGTTGAACATACGGCGGTTGTTGAACGTACGGTGGTTGTTGAACATACGGCGGTTGTTGAACGTACGGCGGTTGTTGAACGTACGGCGGTTGTTGAACGTACGGTGGTTGTTGAACGTACGGCGGTTGTTGAACGTACGGTGGTTGTTGAACGTACAGTGGTTGTTGAACGTACGGCGGTTGTTGAACGTACGGCGGTTGTTGAACCGCTGCTTTGCATCTCGTGTCTCTTCTCTTGCTCAAGCTCAGATATGCACAGCGCCCCCTGGTGTATTAGCAGCGCAGCACAATCAGAAGAAATAGAGTCGCCTCTGACGTCACTCTCCTGCGCCGTTTGGAAATTATAAGTCGAATTGAATTGTGATCCTTGTTTTGCGCAGCAGACATGAAAACAAAAAAAACAATTCCCTCTTTAGGTTTTCTTTTGAGTTCTGTTACAAGATGTTCAACCTGAATAAGGATATGAAAATGCAGTTTGGATGATGCATTAATAATTTTATTCATGAGTCAAACTATGCAGCCAGAACCTTGAACTGAAAAGGCATTTCTGCTAATACATTTTTATTTAAATTTTCAAATTTGACATTTCTAAATGAATTTTAGTCACTATTTGCTGGAGTGTCTGTTGAAAATTAAAACTTAAACGTCATTTTCTTTTTCATTTTAATTAAGTCACCGAATAAGCAGCCTTGTGTAAGAAAATGAAAAAGCAGTTTGGATGATTGATCATTCATTTTTATTTATGGATCAAAAATGCAGTTTAATCTGAAAATGAAAAAGTATTTCTGTTAATACATTTCAAATAGATTTTTGAGCCACATTCACTTCCATATGAATCAGTTCCTGGGCGCCACCTCATGGAGGAGCGCTGACAGTGTTTTCTCTAATTGAGTTGTATTTCCTATTAAATGAGCTACGATACAGAAACTATGTGGGTCCATTGGCTGTGGATTGTTGTGTTTTTGTATCCTGAAGCACTACACTCTGAACATAAATAGAAAAACTAGAAGAAGAAACATGTACAGGGTGAAATCATGAAAGAGAAAAAGGAAACAAATTGTAAACTGAAGCGGCTCTGGATCGAAGTGGACTAAAGGAGTGCAGTGTGGACCGGGTTATGGCAGATCTTCAGAGGACCCCCTCTGGTCTGCAGCGTTCGTCAGGCTGGGCCAAATATGCAGAACTCAAAATAAGTCACATCACACCTTGTTGTTTTGCCTTCCTTTAGGGAAACAGCTTGAATTTCAAAATGAGATTTTTACTCTGCTCCCCATACATTTAAAAAAAGAACTATAAAAACTATAATAAACTTAAGCAGTAGAAATATAACCCAAGACATTAAACTGAAAAATACAACTAATATATACAATATACACTTGACGAAAGAATAAAATGCTACAGTCTGTACATAAGTGTGTGAGGGAGTCAGCAGTAGATGGATGAGAGGCGAACTATACATCTGAAGTATATGTCCAGTACACAAGTTGTGTAAAGTCTGTGTAAATGAGAGGAATGGGGGCTGAAGAGTCCACTGGACTCCTGTTTAGGAGTCTGATAGCAGAGGGAAGAAAGACTTCTGGAGTCTGCTGGTCTCCAGTTCACACTTCTGTCCCTCCAGCCTCAGGGTAGAAGTACAAGTAGAAGTACGAGTGTGAACAGTCCATGTAGGGTGAGTGGGTCCTTGATGATGGAGCAGCTCTCCTGTGGACTCTGTGCTGGTAGCTGCTTTGTCCTCAGAGGGGACAGTCAGTGGAGTCCTGCTGGTCTTTGCAGCAGTCCTCCCAGATGTGGACCCCAGATGTTTGAAGCTGCTCCCTCTGTCCACTTCCACCTCCCGGATGGCTGATGAGGACCCCTCTCCGTCCACAATCAGCTCCTTCGTCTTGTCCGTGTTGAGGGTGAGGTTGTTGTCCTCACACCATGTCTCCAGACTGGACACCTCCCTCCTACAGGACGCTTTGTCTACTCCAGTGATATGTCCAATCACTGCAGTGTCTTCCTCAAACTTCAGGATGGTGTTGTCCTTATGGGAGGACACACAGTCGTGGGTGAACCGGGTGTAGAGGACGGGGCTGAGGACACAACCCTGAGGAGCGCCGATGTTGGTGATAATGCTGGCTGAAGTCATGTCCAATCCTGACAGTCACAAAGTCCAGAGGGGGGGTGAAGTCCAAGGGACCCCAGTTTGTGGGGGACGACTGTGTTGAAGGCTGAGCTGTAGTCAGTAAAGAGCATCTTGTTGTAGGAGTTGGGAGTCTTTCCAGATGGGACAGGGAGAAGTGAAGGGCGGCAGCAATGAGGGGGAGCAGTCGGGGCGGTAGGCGTCCTGCAGGGGGTCCAGCGTGTCGGTACACTGCTCTGAATGTGGGTCAGAGTATAAACCAGCCTGTTTTTGCCCCTTCGACAGTCCCAACCCTTGACCCCGCCTCCTGAAGGTGTGTTGTCTGTCCTGCAGACGCTCAGGTCCAAAGCTTGCTGCTGCGCTGGCGAGGCGACTTGGCCAACGGCAGCCGGGCCGGCGGCCTGTGGCTGCAGCAGACCTGCACGCTGTTCATCCAGAGCGGCGTCCACCTCCTGACCCACTTCACGCAGCACGCCGCCGCCTGGGGCGACACCAGCATCGTCCGGGCCAACTTCAGCCAGCCGGAGCGGCCGGCGCAGAACCACGGTAATCCCTCAGGTGCCTCAGATTGAACTCCTGAAATCAAATGTGTTTAACACCTCTGATCTAAAGCCTTGGATTGAAGAAATGAATACAACGATAGTGTGTTTGTGTCTGAATGATCATGTGA
This sequence comes from Blennius ocellaris, assembly GCF_963422515.1. NCBI lineage: Eukaryota > Metazoa > Chordata > Actinopteri > Blenniiformes > Blenniidae > Blennius > Blennius ocellaris. Next base: position 27,797,665 of record NC_137655.1, on the reverse strand, counting down.
TCACCGGTGTGTGAAGCTCAGCCACCAGGTCTTTTAGACCCGCCACATCTCCGTCTTCCCACTGATGAAGAGGTCAATTCTTCAGCTTTACCTCTTTAATCTCAGTTCTCAGATCAGAGTGTGAAGGTTTGGCAAGTTTATTTCTGGAGCACCATCAGACAAAATGCAATCCAGCGTGGTTTACTGAGCAAACAGACAAATGTGAATACATTCAAACAAAGCAAGTGAGGAAGACATGGAAAGGAGAATGAATAAAGTCAAAGCTTTGTTCAATTAAAGGGGATAAAAGAGGTGGAATCATTTGTTCTGGTAATGTTTTGAGGGCGATCCCAGCCGGCAGGCCTGTTCAATCCTCCCTTCTCCTCCTCTCTCCTCCCTTCTCCTCCCCTCTCCTCCTCTCTCCTCCTCTCTCCTCCTCTCTCCTCCTCTCTCCTCCCCTCTCCTCCTCTCTCCTCCTCTCTCCTCCCTTCTCCTCCTCTCTCCTCCTCTCTCCTCCTCTCTCCTCCTCTCTCCTCCCTTCTCCTCCTCTCTCCTCCTCTCTCCTCCTCTCTCCTCCTCTCTCCTCCTCTCTCCTCCTCTCTCCTCCTCTCTCCTCCTCTCTCCTCCCTTCTCCTCCTCTCTCCTCCTCTCTCCTCCTCTCTCCTCCTCTCTCCTCCCTTCTCCTCCCTTCTCCTCCTCTCTCCTCCTCTCTCCTCCCTTCTCCTCCTCTCTCCTCCTCTCTCCTCCTCTCTCCTCCCTTCTCCTCCTCTCTCCTCCTCTCTCCTCCTCTCTCCTCCTCTCTCCTCCCCTCTCCTCCTCTCTCCTCCTCTCTCCTCCCTTCTCCTCCTCTCTCCTCCTCTCTCCTCCTCTCTCCTCCTCTCTCCTCCTCTCTCCTCCCTTCTCCTCCTCTCTCCTCCTCTCTCCTCCTCTCTCCTCCCTTCTCCTCCTCTCTCCTCCCTTCTCCTCCCTTCTCCTCCTCTCTCCTCCTCTCTCCTCCTCTCTCCTCCCTTCTCCTCCTCTCTCCTCCTCTCTCCTCCCTTCTCCTCCTCTCTCCTCCTCTCTCCTCCCCTCTCCTCCTCTCTCCTCCTCTCTCCTCCTCTCTCCTCCCTTCTCCTCCTCTCTCCTCCTCTCTCCTCCTCTCTCCTCCCTTCTCCTCCTCTCTCCTCCCTTCTCCTCCTCTCTCCTCCTCTCTCCTCCTCTCTCCTCCTCTCTCCTCCCCTCTCCTCCTCTCTCCTCCTCTCTCCTCCTCTCTCCTCCCTTCTCCTCCTCTCTCCTCCTCTCTCCTCCTCTCTCCTCCTCTCTCCTCCTCTCTCCTCCCTTCTCCTCCCTTCTCCTCCTCTCTCCTCCTCTCTCCTCCCTTCTCCTCCTCTCTCCTCTCTCCTCCCTTCTCCTCCTCTCTCCTCTCTCCTCCTCTCTCCTCCTCTCTCCTCCTCTCTCCTCCCTTCTCCTCCTCTCTCCTCCCTTCTCCCTTCTCCTCCTCTCTCCTCTCTCCTCTCTCCTCCTCTCTCCTCTCTCCTCCTCTCTCCTCTCTCCTCCTCTCTCCGTCCAGACGAGCCGTGGCCCTTCCAGGCGGGAAGCAGCAGTGGCGAGCTGTCGGGCTCAGGCGAGCTGCAGCCAGAGGCCGTGTGGTGGGGCCACGGCCTGCAGGTGGCGCTGATCAACACGGTGGCCTTCAGGGGCGTCTGGCAGAAACAGTTCCAGTTCACCAACACGCAGAATCTGCCCTTCGTCCTGGCGGACGGAACGCCGGTCAAGGTGCCCATGATGTACCAGGCTGCTGAGGTCAGCTTCGGTAAGCTTCTCTTTCATTCTGTCCTCCATCCATCCATCATCCATCCATCATCCATCTGCCCATACGTCATCCATACATCCATACATCCATACATCCATCATCCATCCATCTGCCCATCCATCCATCATCCATCCATCAGATCCAAATCAACAGCAGTTCAAACAGCTCATTAAAGTCTTAAAACTCTCTTCTTTGAAATCAGGACTTAAAACAGTGTTTTTTTTCCGCAGACTTTTGAAGAATCAACAGACTTCATTTGATTCTTCATCTTAATAAATGTATTCTCATTTGTGTGGGTTTTATTTTTGTTTAGCTCACATCTGGATCAGAGAGAGTTGCTCCTTAATGAGAGGCAGATGAGTTTTGAAGTGAGGCAGTGAATCTGGTGGAAATGACCCGTTTGTGGAACAGCGTGACGGGAGGGTTTCTCTGGCGACACCACGGAATCTCTGTGGGTGATTTGGGAAATCAAATCCCAATACGGGAGAAGCTCAAAGCAAAGTCGATGCGGTGTGAGAGGTTTTAAAGTCTGTCACGCTGTTACTCTTCATCGCTGGAGCTCAAGATTCTTAATCACTTGCTTTAATGTATTTTTGGAACGTCCTCGCCTCGTGTCTGACCGGTGCTCCATCACTGGACTGTGCGTGTCGCTGCCCCCCGCAGGTCAGTTCCGGACGTCGGCGGAGCAGCGCTACACCGTGCTGGAGCTGCCCTACCTGGGCCGCTCGCTGAGCCTGCTGCTGGTCCTACCCAGCGAGAGGAAGACGCCGCTGTCCTCCCTGGAGGCTCGGCTCACCGCACGCCAGCTGGCGTCCTGGGACACGGGCCTGCGCAGGACCAAGATGGACATCTTCCTCCCCAGGTGACTTTAAAACACACGGACATCTTTTTTTTTTTTACCCGAACACGACGTTCAGGCGAAGAGCCGAAGCTGAAGCACTCCCGCTGTTTGTAGATTCCAGATGCAGAACAAGTTCAACTTGAGGTCGGTGCTTCCGGCGATGGGCATCAGCGACGCCTTCAACCCGACCGCCGCCGACTTCACCGGGATATCAGGTCCGTTCAGCACTTAGTGGAACGTTCAGTGTTCTGCATTCTCAAGGCAGCTGACCTCTTTCTTTCTTTGTCTTTCCGTCACCAGAGGACGGTCTTTACGTGTCTGACGCTTTCCACCAAGTCAGAATGGAAGTGACAGAAGACGGGACGAAGGCTGCGGCCGCCACTGGTCAGTTCCGTCTGTTCCAGAGTAAAAGGGAAAAATTACCAGAGGAAAAGCCTCAGGTTCAAGTTTATAAATGACTTGTTCTCCCTTGTAGCCATGGTGCTTCTCAAACGGTCCAGAGCTCCAGTCTTCAAGGCCGACCGGCCATTTTTATTCCTGCTTCGACATGTGAACACAGGTACTGTTTGCAACTGCCGATACCTTCATAATGTGCTCTTAAATTGGGATTTATCACCTTCCAACTCTGACATCAACATTTATTTATGTTTTTTTTCTTTCTATGCAGTGAAATAGCCACTGGCTTCATAATTACATCCAACATTTAGGTTACAAAAATACAATAATGACCAACTGGAGTTGAAATATTTAAAAATATTTGTGCAAATTCACTCCCGAAAACACACACAGCACTTAATGCTCATACACGAAAACTGGGAAACTTGACAAAACTCAAAAAAGCAGAGAAATAATATTTTCTACTGCTGCGCTTTATATATAAATAACCAACCGTAGGCAAGTTTCCAAGGTGGTAACTCCCCAAAAGACCCACAGAATGTCCATGCATGCGTAACACTGACTTGATGAGCATCATTTCATCCAGGTAGTGGACATTTTTTTTTCCCCAGATTCATGTGGAGCTGACCTTTTGACCACTTCTCATGATATGAATAACTTTAAACTGGGAGTTGCGTTTCAGGTTCCCACCTGCAGGAATAGTATAGTATAGTATAGCTCTTCTGCTCACTCTGAGCAGCTCCCTGAAGCTTTCCTGAAACTAGGTTTAAACCAACCTTATGAAAAAAACAAAAAACATCAAAAGAACATTTATCTCATAAAAAAGGGCAAGAAAAGTAAAATAACTAAAATGGCTAAATTTGCTCGGAACTAAAAAAAAGAAAAAAGATGGAAAAAGTAAACCATTAAAAATAACAAAACAACATAATTGTAAAAGTGGCTAAAAAGCCTAAAACTATGAGAAAATGTGAAAAAGAATAATGTCCAAAATGTTTAAAAATAGCCGACATTCCTTAAAACTGCTAAAAGAGGCAAAGTGAACGAGCTTAAACAGCAAAGGTCAAAGGTCAAAAAAAAAAAGTGGCAAACACGTACGTACAGTGACTAAAACAGCTAAAAGATTAAATCCACTAAAATAAAAATAAAAAGCATGGTAAAAGGTTCAAAACCTTTAAAAAGAGTAGAACAGATTATAGTTCTGAAACGTGGGCGTGTTGAACTTGACGGGCTGTGAAGGTTGGACATGTTTTGTGGCTCCAGGTGAATTTTATGTGCTTGATTGTGAAACGTTCCCACTTTGGAAATTGCTGCCTTTGGTTGGGAGTGTTGACAACAGCCACGGAAAATGGCAGACACATGACAAACATCTGTCTGTGGAGTCACATGTGGATGAGATGATGCTTGTAAAGTGAAGATTTTAGAATCAGCCGCGCTGCTGGCCAAGACGATGCAATGTGGCTATTTTCATGTACATTTTCACTATGAGAAGGTTGGTTGATTAGAGAGTGCGTTATTAACAAACATTACTTCTCAATGCAGTTGTGGGACAGAGATCATGTGACAAGGATTGCAACAACTTTCTGTTAGCTTCTTAGTAAATTAATAAATTAAGAACATTAAAGGTGTACAGGAGGATGTTCTTTTTCCGGGTGGATCATCAAGATTATTGGTACTCCCAACTGTCAATCATTCTGGTGATATATTACGTAAGGCCGTCGTACGTGCTCGTCCCGAGGTAGCGTGGATCTATTAGTTTTCACTTTCTGTGCATGCGCGCTTTCAGGTGTCTATGGTGAGCTACGCCTTCAGCGAGCTCGCAGTTCTCACCGGGTACTTTGAACATGGCAGAGGGTCGCAAGAGAAAAAGTGTCTTGGAAGTGTATGAGAAGAAGAGAAAGGCTTCGGAAGAGAGAAACAAGACCAGAGTGTTTTTGGGAGATTGTTTCACACGATGGCGCTGAAAGCCCAGGTTGGGCTTCCCACTGACGCTTCAGTCGCAAAGTTTCTACTCCACAGGTAAAGTTTGGCTTCTATTTGGAGACTTGTAAACAGAGCGTGCACGAGGAGAACTGGGCTCGTCACGTCTCTCGCACACGTTCTAGTAGGCGTTCCGTCTCGGGAGCAAGTAGAGCGTTGCGCATGTGCATTTTTTCAAAAGGTGGAGAGGGAGGTTCTTTCCTAAAATTCTGGAAAATCCTCCTGTATACCTTTAAGACGGCTCACCATTTAGGACAGCCACACACAACCACTCCTCTTCTACTTCATCATTTAGGATTTGTCACCCCCTAGTGGACAAATCAATGTAGTCCATTTTAAAAAGGCCGTCTGAATTACGACGAAGATAAAGTTGAAACGTTTGTCTCTTCTTGGCAGGATCGATCTTGTTCATGGGCCGAGTGATGAACCCTGCAGCCCACGAACCCTGAGGATCACACACACACACACACACACACACACACACACACACACACACACACACACACACACACACACACACACACACACACACACACACACACACACACACACACACACACACACACACACACACTACTGGTATTTATTTGTGGACCAAAAGGAGGCCCCGCGGACATTTCAGGAAGAGGGACATCATTTTTGTACATAACTGTAAATAAAATTTTAATATGTTTTTACACAGCAGGTGTCTTCATCCTTTCTTCTGCAGAAGATTTAAAGTCACCAGTTTATCATCAACCACAACTGCGAGGAAACCAGTTACCTTTAAAGGTCCTATAATCCAGTGTTTTTCAACCTTTTTGAGCCAAGACACACTTTTTTCTTTGAAAAAATGTGGAGGCACACCACCACCACCCGGAAATGTTAAAATGTGAAACTCTGCAGCCTCTATTAACAGTATAAAGTCTTTCTCATCAAAGTTCTATCAACAGAAATCAAATAAATACAGAAAAAAAGTTTTTCCCAATTTCTTTTTTTTCTTTTTACTCCCTCAGTGTGAAACCTGGACCTGATGGATGAAGAGCTGAGATCCTGGTTCACATTCTTCCTTTTCAAAAACTTCTCCATCACTGTCACTGACACAGTACTTTGATACAAGATGGGAGCAGGAGGTGGAGATGAACCACACTGACTCTGTTTTGTTGCTTCTTCAAGACAAATGTGTGCTGCCACCTATTGGCGAAGAGTATTTATACATGATTACTCTTCAACACACTGAAATTGGATAATTTCCCACGGCACACCTGACGAGATCTGGCGGAACACCAGTGTGCCGCGGCACAGTGGTTGAAAAACCCTGCTATAAGAAAGCGTATTTCCCCAAATCTGGCCTTGGTCCTGAACGTCAGTCCGTCTCAACGTCCCTCTTCTGAACACGTTGCTTCACCTGATAGGACTGCATGTCTGCGCTTTCTTTTTTATTCTATTCAGTGCAGTTGTGTGCTTGTGATGCAACAGTTTGATGGTTTTAACACGAGTTTGTACAGAGGCTGAAATGTGTGCCGGTTAATGATGAGGTGGTTTGGCTTTATGTTGTGTTTGGGCTGGAAACAGTGAGCCAGATCTGGCAACCCAGGGGAAGACTTGGCTTTCTGGCAACATGTGCTAATGTTGCAGAGTTAACGTTACGGCTGGAAGAAACAGTTTTCAACTAGTTTGAACCAGAATCCAATCCAGAAGATGCAGTTAAACATATTGTGTGTCTCAATACTTTACTTACTTTAGTCGTGTGTTTTGTTACGGTTAAAATCAAGTAGCTAATGTTAGCTTATGCTAGCTGTTACGGTTTTTCACATTATGCTGAATTTATTCAGTATATCAATAATCTTTATAAGTTTATCGACTTGTGGGAGGGTCAAAGTGAGTTCCACTCCCAGATGGAGGGGTTATTTCCCCTCATGATGTCATGAAGGGAAATGTCTGATTGGCCTGTACAGCACATGATCAGAGAAAGAGAGAGAGAGGACCAATTTCCTTCATTTCTAGGGCGTCCTACAGGCGATGGGGATACAGATTATTGTTAGAAAACCATGACACAGTGGATTTGTGTGGGACTTTTTAGAAAACCTATACATGACGACAAAAAAACCCACGCAACCGCCAGTTGTTCACCGTCGCGCTGGAATCAAACAGACAGTCACAGTTTTATCGAACACTTTATTTACATGGCCCTTCACAGTGTAAAATAGAAATTTTATTCATGGAAATACTTACAAAAAGGCCATTTTTAATTCATTGTTCTCTTTAAATAGTACTCTAGGGTTATTTACATCTTTACAGTGTATTCAAAATACTCTTTTGGTAGCGGCCTCTTCACAGAACAAAGACAAGTATGGCAGATTTTTGGTCCCTGTCCAAGGAGAGAGGGAACGGAAGAGGACTGCCCTCCGAATCAGGAACCAACTCTCGACCTCTGGACCGCGCTCTGACTTTATTTGTGTATATTTGAGAATGTTTGACAAGCCTACTGGAGGACACTTCTTTGAAAAAAGAAAGAACAATGCAACAACAGGTAGATTCGCTTCTTTTAAATAACATTAAATAAGATTTTCTCAAATGTACACAAGTGCATTCATGGTGCAGCGACAAGAAGTTGGTTTGAGATTCACGGCAGAATAAACAGGGGAGTAGGGTGTGTGTGTGTGTGTGTGTGTGTGTGTGTGTGTGTGTGTGTGTGTGTCTGTGGGGGGGGGGGGTAGATTTATTTGGCAGCAGCAGCCCGTTGGGACAAGCTGGTATCCAAGACTTCAGTTCATCAACACTCCAACAAACAGACGGCGGTTTGTGTTGCATATCCGATGATTCAGGCGGAAACAAAGAGAGGGGGGGGGGGGGGGGACGAGCGGGGGAGGGGCTCCAGTCTTATTGCTGATTAAGATGCAATAATGTCGATTCCTGAGCTTTTATGTCCCTGTATTTCCACATATTGAACCGGATCCATTCACCTTGTGTCGATCACGCCTAAAACACAGTTTTTACCCTGCTGCTCTGTTTTTCCTCCATGGAGGGAAACGGAAACACTTTGTTAAACAAGTGGCTTCTGGGTTAGGTAGACGACGGGTAGAAACACTGGGTGTTGGAGCCCAGCCGTGTGGGAGCACAGCAGTGGAGTGCTCCTGTTAGTGGAGTGTAGAAAGTTCATTCAGACTGATCCTCATCCTCCCACCAAGCAAAGATTAAGACTCAACATGAAGGGCGAAGTGAATTAAAGACGAGGTGTGAGGGGAGGCTGTGTCACCATGAGCATCTCCTCCGGATCCCGTTTGACCCTGAGTTGTGTGAAAACGCAGACACGAGCCCAACCCCCTCGCAGGCGGTCACCGGGGGGGGGGGGCGCTCTCAGAGCGAGTCCACGTGGTTCATGTTATTGGCTCGATTGTGGATCTCCTCCAGGAAGTTCTCCAGCTGCTCGATCAGAACGCGCTTCTTGAACCTTCAAGGAAAGAAACAGCAACAAAACTTCAGGCTGGAGTTTCAAACCTCCAACAGCGACAAACAAAAAAAACACATTTTAGAGGCACATTAAAGGTCCCATATTATATTAAATCGACTTTTCTGTGCTTTAAACATCATAAAAGTATTATTTGGGGTTCATATACTTCCCCAAAGTGTTTTTTTCATTGATTCCCTCAAGCTTGAGTTCACAGTGATCTTTCTCTGTTCTACCTGGTGGGGGAGCTCAACACCTTGATTCTATTTGATGACGTCACAGAGCTGGAGAAGCCCCGCCTCCAGGAAGATTGGCATGAGGAGAAACCAAAACAAGACACGCCCACCAATGTGCAACGTCTCTGCTGCTTCACATTGAACGCTGCTGTTTTTGTTGCCGTCCATAACTGTTTTCACCATCACGTCCACTGGAGAAAATGTGTTTTCACCTTCATGTCCACTGGAGAAAATGTGTTTTCACCATCATGTCCACTGGAGAAAATGTGTTTTCACCATCATGTCCACTGGAGAAAATGTGTTTTCACCTTCATGTCCACTGGAGAAAATGTGTTTTCACCATCATGTCCACTGGAGAAAATGTGTTTTCACCTTCATGTCCACTTGGAGAAAATGTGTTTTCACCATCATGTCCACTGGAGAAAATGTGTTTTCACCTTCATGTCCACTTGGAGAAAATGTGTTTTCACCATCATGTCCACTGGAGAAAATGTGTTTTCACCTTCATGTCCACTGGAGAAAATGTGTTTTCACCTTCATGTCCACTGGAGAAAATGTGTTTTCACCATCATGTCCACTGGAGAAAATGTGTTTTCACCTTCATGTCCACTGGAGAAAATGTGTTTTCACCATCATGTCCACTGGAGAAAATGTGTTTTCACCTTCATGTCCACTGGAGAAAATGTGTTTTCACCATCATGTCCACTGGAGAAAATGTGTTTTCACCATCATGTCCACTGGAGAAAATGTGTTTTCACCTTCATGTCCACTGGAGAAAATGTGTTTTCACCATCATGTCCACTGGAGAAAATGTGTTTTCACCTTCATGTCCACTTGGAGAAAATGTGTTTTCACCATCATGTCCACTGGAGAAAATGTGTTTTCACCTTCATGTCCACTTGGAGAAAATGTGTTTTCACCATCATGTCCACTGGAGAAAATGTGTTTTCACCTTCATGTCCACTGGAGAAAATGTGTTTTCACCTTCATGTCCACTGGAGAAAATGTGTTTTCACCATCATGTCCACTGGAGAAAATGTGTTTTCACCTTCATGTCCACTGGAGAAAATGTGTTTTCACCATCATGTCCACTGGAGAAAATGTGTTTTCACCTTCATGTCCACTGGAGAAAATGTGTTTTCACCTTCATGTCCACTGGAGAAAATGTGTTTTCACCATCATGTCCACTGGAGAAAATGTGTTTTCACCTTCATGTCCACTGGAGAAAATGTGTTTTCACCTTCATGTCCACTGGAGAAAATGTGTTTTCACCTTCATGTCCACTGGAGAAAATGTGTTTTCACCATCATGTCCACTGGAGAAAATGTGTTTTCACCATCATGTCCACTGGAGAAAATGTGTTTTCACCTTCATGTCCACTGGAGAAAATGTGTTTTCACCTTCATGTCCACTGGAGAAAATGTGTTTTCACCATCGTGTCCACTGGAGAAAATGTGTTTTCACCATCATGTCCACTGGAGAAAATGTGTTTTCACCTTCATGTCCACTGGAGAAAATGTGTTTTCACCATCATGTCCACTGGAGAAAATGTGTTTTCACCATCATGTCCACTGGAGAAAATGTGTTTTCACCATCATGTCCACTGGAGAAAATGTGTTTTCACCATCATGTCCACTTGGAGAAAATGTGTTTTCACCATCATGTCCACTGGAGAAAATGTGTTTTCACCATCATGTCCACTTGGAGAAAATGTGTTTTCACCATCATGTCCACTTGGAGAAAATGTGTTTTCACCATCATGTCCACTGGAGAAAATGTGTTTTCACCATCATGTCCACTGGAGAAAATGTGTTTTCACCATCATGTCCACTTGGAGAAAATGTGTTTTCACCATCATGTCCACTGGAGAAAATGTGTTTTCACCTTCATGTCCACTGGAGAAAATGTGTTTTCACCATCATGTCCACTGGAGAAAATGTGTTTTCACCATCATGTCCACTGGAGAAAATGTGTTTTCACCATCATGTCCACTGGAGAAAATGTGTTTTCGGGTACCAGTATGGTTCCACATTATTTGTCTTCCCGAAAGAAGAAGCACCGCGGCGAATGTAGCTGGACTTTTTTTTCTTTTCCACAAAGAATCTGTTTGTTTGCTTCACCAAAGAAGCTTCCAGAACTACGGTACTTTGAAACTGGACTTACTCAGAAGCTCATCTTGAAACCTGCTGCTATTACAACAATAAAAGACTAACGAGGCACAGAGATCTGTAAGAACATTACTACAACTACCAGCGTGAGCTGCTGGCTACGTCACTGAGAAGCTGAGAACCACCGGTTCATGAGAGGTGACGTCAGCTCAATCCAAGAAAGCTATAATTTCACAAGTTTTGAGTGTTTATACTGTATCACCCACATTATTCTCCCACATGAGCATAAGATGGACTGTGAAACATGAAATATAGACAAATATGGGTCCTTTAAGTTCCTGGTGTAGGAAACAGAATTGTGTGCTGATAGAAAAACACCGGCAGACTTCAGCACGAGACAAACAAATGTGATTTGTGGTTTTGTTTCCGCTGGTATGAGGAGGAACTCTGTACCTGGCCGCCTCCTTGATGATGTTCTGGAGGAAGATGAGCCGCGTGTCCAAAGTGCCCTGGATCTGCTTCAGGAGGAGGAAGATCTTCTCGTAGTCTGAAACAGACCAACTCTTCCTGGTTACCATCATCACCGTGTTTCTGAGGTTAATAATTCAATTGTGTCGACAATTAACAAGGTTAAGGGTTAATTTATATCACAGCTGCAGGCACGCAGTATTTCTATTTCTATCTTGATAATGTCTGACGGACTTTTCACGGTTGTATTGAAATTTGTTTCGATCCAATTGTGTGTGTGCAAGAGGCTCCACTCCGTCCCAACGCCCAGGAACATGGTCAACAAATGTTCAAAAGAGTCGCAACACAAAAGTTATTGGTGATGCTGCCATGATGGCGAGCCACCTTGTTCGCCTCGACGCCGCGCTGTCAAACACCCAGAATGCAACAGCCACACGAGAAGTTTCTGTTGATATTTCACTGGATTTTTCACAACAAGGTTTCATTAAAATTGACTTTCTGTTTAACTCGTGTTAAATATTTTGCACTGCTCTGTTATTTTATATTTTATTAAACTTTATTCTATTTTCTTGTGTATATACTTATTTATTTATGTTTGTCGGCACCAGGGTAGACGGCAAATTAAGAATTTCATTACACTGCGAAACCTGGCTTTTACTGTTGAAATGACAAATAAAACACCTTGAACCTTGAACCTTGAACCTTGAACCGGACCTTTGCTTGTTTTTATTTTTATAGTAGCAAAGCTATATGGAACGAGTCAATGTCTCCCTCTGTTCGTTCTGTTAGGAGTGAGGGTGAGGGTGGGGGTATTTTTGTAAAGTTTCATACATTCATGGATATATATATATAGAATTATATTTTGTTAATGAAAAAATAATAAAACAAACAAATAAAAAAAATGACTTTTTGTTGCGATTGTAGTTATTTTCTATATTAATTGTTTGGTTCTGTGGAAATATTGACATTTTCATGCACCACAGCAAAGACGACATTTATGAACGTTTACTACGACACTATTTTACTGTTCTGGAGACTCTGGAGGAAACTGGACTGCACTGAGATGTTTGTGAAGTGACTTTCACACTGATATAACCCAGAGCAGTGAGTGATGTGGAGTGGATGGTGAAGAAAATCTATTTAATGTGAGCAAAGCAAAGCGAGTCGACACAAAGAAGCCAGTGTTGTGCGTGGAGCTGTGACGCAGTCGAAGCGGTGGAGGGAGCCGGTGCGATACGTACGTCTGCCGGGTTTCCTGATCTCCTTGGTGATGAGCGCCCTCAGCTCGTTGTTGACCTTCGTGGTCTCGGCGTGAATGTGCTTCTTCAGCGCTGTGGGCGACAGGTAGCGCGGCGGCTGGTCCTCTATCAACATCATCTCCGCCCCTTCCTCGCTGCCCGGCGGCGGCGGCGGCCCGTTCTCCTCCTCGTCCCCGAGCCGGAGGACCTGCGTGTCCGCCGCCGTGTGGTTCTCCTGGAAGTCGGCGGGAAGGTCGGCATCCGAGTCGCTGTCCGAGCCGCAGTGGTTCTGGTCCAGGTGGTTGAGGAGGAGGACGTCTGCTTCTGGAGCTCCGTCGCTCACGTCTGCCTCTGGAGATTGAGGAGACGGTTGTTTAGCACGTTCATCCGACACAATTTCTATCGTCGGCAAATAATCTCTTTACTTGTCATCAACAGTACGTCAGGTTTTCCTCGCACCGTGAAACACAAAACACACCGATTCTAATAAGAAGCATGTCGTTGGACTGTGGCTGAAAGCTCAGACACTGTGTTCAAATTGTTCTACTGGGAGGGAACGTTCATCACAACTTCATCTTAAAGGAGCCGGATATGTTTTATATATCAATGACTGACTCTAAACTCTCAAAGTCTTTGTTTTGTGCAACAAAGTATTAACAAGTTCATTCTTCAACAATGTTCTGCCTCAGTTTTACAACTGACAGTGAAATAAAGTTCCAGTTAACTATTTACTTCTTCAAAGTATAAAACATTTGGCCACATGTGTCTGGAACTCCAAAATATCATAAATATCATGTTATAATCAGAATTAGGGTTAGGGTTAGGTTAAAAAAAAAAAAAAAAAAAAGATCTTTAATGTCGACAAATTTCTATGTGTGTGTGTGTGTGTGTCCCTGACCATCTGAACTGATTCAGCACATAATGTAGACCAGGGGTCGTAACCCACGGCTCCTTGGTCCTCCACTGGGCTCCTGGAGCCTCCGTCCCTCTGCACTCCATCCTGGAGGGACGCAAGGAGGCAAGGCCACCCAGAGAGGGACGTAAGGAGGCAAGGCCCCCCAGAGAGGGACGCAAGGAGGCAAAGCCACCCAGAGAGGGACGTAAGGAGGCAAAGCCACCCAGAGAGGGACGTAAGGAGGCAAGGCCACCCAGAGAGGGACGTAAGGAGGCAAAGCCCCCCAGAGAGGGACGTAAGGAGGCAAAGCCCCCCAGAGAGGGACGCAAGGAGGCAAAGCCACCCAGAGAGGGACGTAAGGAGGTAAAGCCCCCCAGAGAGGGACGTAAGGAGGCAAAGCCACCCAGAGCACAGTCCCGCTACAAAGAGTGGTAAAATGTAGGGTCGTGAACGAGCAGTGATGTAACGTCATTACAACAATAATGGATGAAGAAGGTAGAATCGCGGCTGCAGGTCATGACAGCGGCTCAACTGGTGTCTGAAGCTGGGAACTTCCTGTACCTTTCACAGTAAAAGCCGACAGTTCCAGGAGGTTCGTTACAGACTTGTTGAGAGTGACGGAACATTCTAGTGAATTACACAACAACTACAGGACATTAAAGACACACCATCACACTCATGGTTCTAACAATCCACATCTCCCACATTTATCTTCCATTTTAATAATGTGTAGCAATAAAGGAGCTGAGAGCTGCAATGCATTATGGGAGCTTCTGTTTGTCGTGTTTTAAATGCAATTATTGGGGGTTATGTTAGGTTTGTAGTGTCGGTAATAATTGTGTTTTTGTTGCTTAGTTCATGTAGTTTAGTTTATTAGTTGTAAGTTGTCAACCAGCAGTGAAGAAGGTTTTGTGTGTCGTGTCCTCCTGACATGGTCTTCCTGTGGGACTGTCAAAATAAAAGACTGATGTGCACGTCTGTTGTAAAGTATAAGCTTTTTCTCTTGCGTGTTTCTTTGACATTACCCACCATAATATCAGTGATATTGTGAGTGACAATGTAGGTGTGTGTCTCTCTGGGTGTTGTGTTCAGTGGGAAACGGGACCAACTGGCTCTTTGAGCATTAAAGGTTGCCGACCCCTGGTGTAGACTAAACTGCTCCCCTGCTGGTCAAATAAATACATTGCAGTTAATGGTCATAATTTGTCACAGCCGTGAAATTTCCTCTTGCAGGTCAGGCTGGACGGTGGGACGTTGAGCTTAACGCCACTGAGACGGAGTGACTGGAAGAACTCTGCAGTGTTCTGGGAGAACATGGAAACTTCAGAGAGAAACACTAAAGTGGTTCAACCGTGGAAATGAACTCGAGTTCCCGTCGTCACGAGGCAACGCAAACTCCTATCCACCGTACAGCTTTGTGGTATTTGAACCCATGACCGTGTGATGTGAGGCGGGAGCACTATCCACTCCTCCACCATGCAGCCAGCATCACACAAATACAAAATTCAGCTTTGGCTTCACATTTAGCCAGTTCTGACTCGTCATTCCAGTCTGGATGTTTGCGTGTCAGTTTATTGCAACTGCTCCAGTTTCCTTCCATAATCTAAAGAACCGTCTGATGGGTTACATTTTGCTTCTCAAGGTGAGCGTGTGGGTCCCCCTTGTGGCCAACAGGGTGAAGTGCAAACTGAGTGAGGGGATGTGGGTTAAAGCCCCAGTTGCAGCAGGAAGGATTGCAAATTTAAGGAATTAGTATGAAATCTTGTAAGCATCTGCTAAAGAGCTGCAGCTGATTGTGTTTAATGGAAGTGGAAAGTGGTGTGTGTTCGCTTTTAACTCAGGGCTCTTTGTGACCAAAAGATCCGCTTTCACAGTTTTACTAAATTTGTCCCGAGCAGCAAAAACTACAAATTACATGAAATGCAGGGAAACAAAGAAAACAATTGCTATAAATACAATATATAAGCTTGCATTAATGAACTGTCACTGGTACAAATTAGACCGTTTTAGCTGTTGATGTTTTTTTTAATGGATTTTCTCATTTTATACATTTGACCTATTTTAGCCTCTTCAGCCGTTTATCACCGTCTGGGTTTCATAACAGGTAGAGCCGTTTTACTATAGGAGCAATTTTCCCTATTTGTCTTATTTTTTCTGTATTTTTTCACTTTTGATTTCATTTCCCCCATTTTCTTTTTCCCCCTTTTTACAATATTTCATTTTTCCTTTCTCTTTATTCCTTTCTTTTCCTCAAAGCGATGGCTGGCTTTGCTGTTTTCCTTTCTTGAGCTGTTTTTAGCCTCGAGATGAGGTCATTTTTGAATGTCAGTGTGAAATCAAATTTAAAAAAAGAAAACAGATGTTTATTTCCATGACGCTGTGAAAGCTTGAGGGAGCCGCTGCAGAGCAGCTGAGGAGCCACACGTGGCTCTACAACCGCAGGTTTCAGACCTCAGGGTTAATCAAGAGTCGTATTATCCGTCTCTCTGAACAACATCTGGGCTCCGTTAACGACTCCACCGTCACCCCGAGGTGGAGGAAGCAGGTCGAGATGCTGGTAGATTTGTTCTTTCATGATTGGCACCAAAATAATAGAAATACATTCATTCGTCAACTAATTGTGATTTGGATTGTCTGATTTAATGTCCTTTGTTCTGACGTTGAGGAAGAAGAGTCTTCTTAATCTAAAGTGGTCATTATGAAGCCCAGAAGCTTGGCTTCACACTCTTGCATGCTGCTGCGAGGAGTTTCATCCTCAGTGGTTCAGAAGAACCGCGTCAGCAGAACTGGTAGACCAGAAGTCGCTGAACGCAATCAGTAATAAAGCGACTGAAAAGTGAGCAGCTCAACAGTTTCGAAACAACGGGCGGAGAAGAGTAGGAGTTCTTGTCCCGTGGCGGTGAGGCTCACCTGCAGAGGGCCGGGGGCTGGCGGGGGGGGATACGGGGGGCGTGTAGGCCCGGCCCAGACGCAGCAGAGGCGACATGCAGCGCCGCCTCTTGGGGCCGCCTCCCGGCATGTTGCTACTGTCTCCGGGGCGCTTGCCCTGTTTCTGAGGGCCGGTCACAAACTCGTCCGCCTCGTCGATCATCATGCCCTGCAGGGGAAAGTCCAGAGAGCCTCAGGTCAGCCTGCGCTTCCCCAAGCAGCATTTGTGGGATCATTAACAAACAGGCTGGTGGTTTGTTTTACCTTCTTGTCCAGTTTGAAAGGATTCCCGAATGTGTGCAGGCGCTTGGGCTGTTCGGGGTCGGCGTCCCGGAGGGGCTGGGGAGCAGCTTTGAGGAAGTCTTGGTAGTTTCCCATCTGGGCGATTGGCACACTGTGGAGCTGATCTGAAGGACGGAAGCACACATTCAGCAAAGCAGGGAGACTCTAATTCAAACACTATTAGAAAGGTTTTGATTCTGATACGCCGGATTTATTGTTGGATTTTTAAGTTTTCTTCTCAGTACCAATGTACCAGACTCAAGATAGTATACCGCTCACGTTCCAGCAAAACGACATGATTCTCACCACCTTCACTACTGTTTTACATACTGATATATATATATATATATATATATATATATATAGAGGTAATGTTTCGAATTTTAAGGAAGAATCCATCTCTGAGCTGAAATGACAAAAATCTGGAAAAACTCTGTGAATGTTATTTTTCAAGCTTTCTTATCTTTGAATTTTGAAAATGTCTGTAGCTTATAAACTATAACGGCTTTTTTTTTTTTTTTTTTTTAATGAACCTTTTCTGGTTGGTTGCTGGTGACATATGAAGATTCACCGAGTCATAAAAGTCCAGTCACTTTAACTGCAGGATGAAAATGAAATTCATGTTTCACCACCTTCTAACCAGGCTTCAATGCAGAACATCGGAAATGGAAGCATCATTGAGTTATACAACATATATGATGCATTATTAATGAGTCTGGAGCCATATTTCAAGCTAAATAAATGTGTGCGAGTGATTTGGTGCAGCATGTTACCAGAGTCCTGCCCCCTCAGCGTGCACACGCCGGTGTTCAGCAGGTTCCTCCTCATGCGACTGAGCTGGTCCAGCAGGTGGCTCCGGGGGATGTCGTACGGGTTCCTGAAGCTTTGAGGTTTCAGGCCCTGAAGACGGCCACACACAAATGGGATTGTAAGTCAAGTTTAAAGTCGACCTCCTTCTCAGGTCAAGGCTTTTGTCTCGCTCTTCGTGGGGGGGGGGGGGGTATGAGATTTGGTGGGGGGAGAGGAGGCGTGGAGGTACAGTGAAACATAAAAAGGTCTGAGGTGGGCTGAGAAATGAAGTCTCCTTAAAAAAACAGTTCAGGGGTTGAGGAGGAGAGTCGCACAGAGAGATGGAGAGGAAAATGTAAGCAACAGTGGAATTTATATCAATTATGTTCCTGTTGCAGCACAGCTGCAGAAGCTAAATTAGTTGTAATGATTCATGGATGAAGTGGAGGGGGGGTGGGGGGGGGGGTCGGGGTGGAGGGTTGTCAAGGCGCCGTTTACACCTTTTCAAGTGAAAACACAAAACTTTTGTCACTCTAAGTCACTGAAACTTTTTGAAAACGTTACTACTGTACATCCAGAGCTCAGTAGAGCCAATCAGAACAAAGTTTCCTCCATGGTGTCATGACTCCCAGTCCATATTCTCCTGGGACTTTTATTTTGACAGTCACCGCAGTAACAATCCATGTGCGGATTCTCCTGTTGTTAATGTTTCTTCTCTCTTGCGTGTGTGTGTGTGTGTGTGTGTGTGTGTGGTTTCATTACAGAAACAAGCAACAGCGCCAACATGGCCCTACATGCAAACTACATCGTTTTCAGTTTTTCTCGTTTCCATGCAAACCAACATCGTTGCCGTGTAAACGCAATACTTTTCTGAAACCAAAATGCAAAAGCAGTGTATTTTTCCCTGGAGCACTGCGGTGCAGACGAGGGCTAGGCCCCAACCGCTGGATGTTTTTTTTTTATTTTTAAATTTTTTTACATATTCTATTTTTTGTGCTTTTTTTGCTCTTGTTTAGATATTTACATATGTTTACATATTTTAATTCCTTAATTTGATCATTTCTGCACCTTTTTACCTTGAGCTGTTGTAAGTTTGTGTTTCCACCCTGGGGAGGAATAAAGCTCTCTACTCTACTCGAAAATGGAAAAGCTGGAGGGAACGTGAAAAGCACCTTGTTGAGCAGCGCCAGCTGAAAGCCCTGAAACTCTTTGGGGTTGAGCTCCAGGGGCAGAGCCGGCCCCTCCCCGCTGAGGCTCTGCAGCTGCTGGATGAAGTCCCGGCGCTGGGCCAGCGAAATCCCGCCGCCTCGCCACCGCACCTTGATACCGGCGTCCTGCGGCAGCTTCTTACCGATGGAGGCGATCAGACGGTCGTACTCGATTTTGGTCTGGAAAGACAATTTGGAAGTGTGACTGCTGTGAAAGGATTTCCTGTTACTCGGCTTCACGTCCCCGTAATTCAATGTTCTTGATTATTGAGGAATGGATTTAAACAGCGAGAACGTGCTTCACAGAAAACTGACGAAAGAGGGAAACATACACTCGGACTCATACACAGATATAACATGTTCAAATACTCAGAGTAAAACAGTGAATGAGATATAAAATCTAAGGAATTATCAAGGACAGATTACTTGTATACACGTATTATTGTACTCGGAATTTAATGTCTGTAATACAAAATACAATGAACAGCTGAACTAACATAGCATACATGCTACATTTGCCAGTTGTTGCTGTGGGTTATTTGTGTCAAACTCAATTGACTTCAGGGGCCACCTCTCAAGTGGGTCGGAGCGATAAGCAGCATTATACCTATAAATAACAACGAGAAATCTATGTCTTTGTTTTAGTGCAAACAAGTAATAATATTTCATTAAAGAAGTCCACATTTAATGAACTATCTTTTTACCACACAGGACAAAACAAATTTGAATAAAAGAACTGAAAATCCACAATATTCTGCCTCAGTTCACTGTGTGCGACTTACAGATCTTTAATTCAGCGTGCAAATCTTCAGAAGCATAAAACATCTGTCCAAATGGAGCTGGACCTCAACAATACAGTCATCTAGTTCAGTGTTTTTCAACCTTTTTTGAGCCAAGACACACTTTTTTGTTTGGAAAAATCTCAAGGCACACCAACACCACCCGTAAATGTAAAAATTTGAAAGTCTGTAGTCTATATTAACAATATAAAGTCATTCTCATCAATGTTTTATCAACAGGAATCAAATAAATACAGAAAAAAAGTATTTCCCAATTTCTTTCTTTTTTTTATTATTACTCCCTCAGTGTGAAACCTGGACCTGATGGATGAAGAGCTGAGATCCTGGTTCACATTCTTCCTTTTCAAAAACTTCTCCATCACTGTCACTGACACAGTACTTTGATACAAGATGGTAGCAGGAGGTGGAGATGAACCACACTGACTCTGTTAAAGTTTCATTTCACCGCCAAATTTATGTGCTTCCATCTATTGGCGAAGAGTCTTTATACATGATTACTCTGCAACACACAGTCGGCTGTGAGAGCAAATGTTTTTTAAGAAAAAAAATGTGAAATTGGATACTTTCCCACGGCTCACCTGACTAGATCTCGCGGAAACACCAGTGTGCCGCGGCACAGTGGGTGAAAAACACTGATCTAGTTCATATTACCATCAGAACAACATGTCAATTCCTAGAAATTATTTTGAATGTGGATACATTTCTACACCCGAGAGTAAAACTGATCACATGAACCGACTCAACACTAAAGTGCGCCCCCTGGTGGTCAAACACATACACTGCGGTTCATGTCATAACTTCTCACAGCTGGAAAATGTCTGGTGGAGCTGCAAACTGCTTTTCTTTCATATATTTGATATTAAAAAAAAACAAAATGCAAACAAGACAACAACAATAAGCGGCACACAGATGATACAAACAGGTAAGAAGAAATGACTTATAGTAAATGAGCTCAGCGTGAACAGACCTGCTGGCTGAGCTTCTTCAGGTAGGAGACGACGCTGTAGCTCAGACCGTACTCCATGTTGTCTGCCAGCAGGTTGGGTGCTCCCATGATCCTCAGCGCCTTCCTCAGAGACTGGGAGGAACACAGCGGGCGTTAAACACTGCACACCTTCGTATTTGATCACTAATCACTGAAGTGATGAAAAGTGATGCACTGACCCCGATGTAATACGGAGGCATGGTCTTCAAGTAGTTCTCGAAGGACTGCCTCCATTTCAGCGTGGGCTTGAACTTGTGCACTTTAATCAAGTCGTCTGAAGTGAAGCAGGAAAACACAGTTAGACAAAGGAAGAAACCTTTCCTGTGTGTGTGTGTGTGTGTGTGTGTGTGTGTGTGTGTGTGTGTGTTTTGAGATCCTGAGGGTGCTTGATCTGCTCGGCTTTTAGCTTACTCTATTTATTCATCTTTTTTCATTGACCGCTTTAACATTATTTCCTCTTTTGAATTTTTATTCGGCCTCCAAGTCTGTGAAGCTCTTATGACAGCATTTACTCACTTCCAGGTTTTTACGGTATCGTTAATCTACATTACATCACAGTTCTGTCTGTGCATGCATGAGTATGGATTGGTGGAATTACCTTTTTGGTTCCACTGTAATTATTGGCTTCATTACATCTAAAATGACTAAAATTATGACATTAGCCCGAATAAATTCAAAATGGACAAAAATATTACAGTTTAGGCTTCAATACATTTAATATTGACAGTTTTGGCTATAATACATTTAAAATGACTAAATGATTACTTTCTGCTTCTGGAACAAAATTCATATTAGTTTCATATTTCAATCAGACTGCAGATTTACAATTGTATGACTTTAAAGTGAGTTGAGGAATTATGGAGTTTGGGAACAGTTGGTATAAAATATAATTAGCATTACAATCAAGTGAAGGTTTTGTCTATTACATATGATCCCAATAAAATATCTGAACGTTTTTTGGGTTTAAAATGTAAAAAGGTTGAAGAGGCCATTGCACTTGGTGAAGCATGTGTGTTCTTGAAGCTGCTTCATAATAATGTGTCTCACAATTATTGGTTTAACAGGTTATTGTATGTTTGGGGCTATTTTAAGCCCATTTGAACCTGTATCGATTGATTACATCTCCTGAAGTCTACTTAGTCTATTTTACAGAAAAAAATTCTTCAACTGTAGATTAAATCAATAAACATGTAAGTGGTTAATTTCTTTCTATTCCATGAATGTAGAATCCCAAGTGACGTCTTATATGTATTCTCTTTGTGAAGCTGGTTGTTTTTCATTCAAGCAAGTCAAACACATGAAAATATGAGCAGCGACGGTTCAGCCATCATTGTGAGAACTGCAGAATTCCTGTTTTACAGGAAATACGTCGGCCTGTAGAGTCGCATCAGAACCACAAGCTGCAAGATTCAACTGGTCTTTACCCAGAAGTGGCAGCAGCACGGGGTAGTTGTAGGGCATCACAAACAGGTTGACACAGTTGAGGGCCGTGCTGGCCTTCAGGTAGCCGAACGGTTGCCCCAGGTCGCTGTACTTGGCACTGTTACACATGAACACCTGGACAAAAAAAATAACAAAAAGAAAATCAATGGTGGAGGGAGTGGAGCTTGAACTCTTGGCTCAGCACACAGGAACACAGCCTGCGGAGAGTGGGCTTCAGTTCAACTTGTTGCTTCGGCAAACGCTCCACTTTAGATGTTTACAGTCATTCTAGTTGACAGACTGTGGCTGACTGGAGGCTGATTCACTCGTTTTGGGAACTGATGAGGGCACAAGAAGCCCAGTGTTTCAGAGACTCGTCATTAAGCTCGGCCACAGCATTTGGTGTAGAAAGGAAAAGTGACGGTGATGTTGAGGAGGGAGACATTACGATCAGGGAGGTGGAGGAGGTAAAGATCATACATCAAACCTGTGCTGAACCTTTCTCTTCTCCGCTGGTCTGGTTACTTTAACATGAGGGCAAAATATAGGGATGCACCCATACAGATACCAGCATGTACTCGTACTCGTGAAGGCTTCCCGATACAACCAGGCAGGTTTTACAGGAAGTGACGTGTCAACGTCGCCTGCAGATACGAAAAAGAGCCTGAGCGATCTCTGCGGTTTGGAGATTCTTTAACATTGATAGGAATGATTAACGTAAGACAGTCTGGAAACTGTCCTGCCATCATCTCAAGAGGAGAAAGACGGTTCACACAACAGCAGCAGCTAAAGGCCGATACTCCCTTTTTGAAACCATAAGAACAAGACGAAGGTTCTGCAGTGACGTCAGCAAGCTGCCGGAAAAAACGTTTGTTCAGCAGGACTGATCATACTCTGCAAGTCGCTGGCGAACTCGCAGGCCACGCCCCTTGCAGCATGTGCCCATCTTGACCAGTCAAACATTTGGATGAGACAGCGATAGGGTGCGACAATGGTGGAGAGAGTCGTTTGAGTTGATGAGAGAGGAAGAGGAGGAAGAAAGACAGACGATCAAAGCTGAGGAGGGAGAAGAATTATTAAAATACGCTCCAGTGGAGGAAATGAAGAAAAGGTGACCTCAAGACGCTGCTGAACTCGCAGGCCACGCCCCCCACAACAGGCCACGCCCCCTCACAGCAGCCACACATCTGTGAAGCGGCGTTTTCACTTTTCAGCTGCACAGTTTATTTCTCGCCTTCTGTGCTGTCAGAAATACATTTCTCTGAACGGTTTCAGTGATAGAAGAGAGAGTTTTTGTACGAGGCCATGTTTGTCTGGTTTTAACTGCAGGAGCTGACCACTTTCAGTGATGCCTTCAGGTGCATCACGACATTTTAACAAGCTGCGGCGCTCAGACAGTAGCGATGTTAGGAGCTAAATATGACTGATAGTGATCAGTTTGCCCAATTTGTTGGGCCAGAAGGAGCCCGCCGGCGGAAGTGACGTCATTTTGTTCAGCAGCATGTTCGGCTGTCGAACCTTCATCTTGTTCTTATGGAGTATGAATTGGCCTTTACTCTGCAGACATCTGGACCCGCAGAGTTCAACTGATGTCGCTCAGTAGCTTATCTGCTCAGTGCGCAAACTCAGCTGTGCTACATGCTACATGCTACATGCTAAAGCACCCCAACGATGCTGAACATGATTAAAGATGGATACGGCGTTCCCAATGAGCTCGGTCCCTCGGTCTTCAATCCACAGTCCACATTGCATACACACATTGTATATGAAGTACTAAATTAGCCTAAGTACTCCTCACGATACTCGGCATCAGAAAGTAGTTAAAGGTCAGTACTCGTCCTTTAAAAAAGTGGCATCATCCCGATCCTAAATTGCACTGAGCAGTGTCATAAAGACAAAGAGCAGTGAGACTGTGGGAGTGCACATCGCAGGTACAGAATCAGGAAGCCTCATGACGTCATTCCCCGGGATTTTTTGGCGACATTTTGATGTTTTTCTGCAAACATCACTTGGCAAAACCATTCGTAGCTCACTTGCTCGTCAACGTAGCAACACAAATAATACATCATTTTTAAGCTGAGCGAAAGCTCTGTCCCGTGGAAACCTCATGGAAAAATTATTATTTGCTGTTTTATATCTGTAGATATAGGTATGTGAAGACCACGGCTGCTATTTTCTTCCTGGTTTGTGATCCAGATTCTGCGTCTTCCCTGGAAGATCTGCATTTTCTGCATTAAATAGCGTCATGTAATTTCTCGGGAACCCCTTGAAACTCCTCCTCGTCCGCCATTTTGAATTGTTCACTTCCATCAACATTCAGATTTTCATCGGAACATATTAAGAGCTCGGTCAAATTCAAGACATAAAAACAACTTTAACGGATTAAGTGACACTTTTGAAAGGTAAAGCGAGCAGGAAGAGGAGGAGGAGGAGGAGGACGACGAAGAGGAGGAGGAGGAGGAGGAGGAGGAGGAACAGGAGGAGGACGAAGAGGAGGAGGAGGAGGAGGAGGAGGAGGAACAGGAGGAGGACGAAGAGGACGAGGAGGAGGAGGAGGAGGAGGAGGAGGAGGAGCAGGGACAAGATTTGATTTGTTATTGACTAATATAATAAAAATGCATGACACACGTTTACCATGTTATTAAGAAAAAATGAGTAATGCAATAAATATGATGAGGCAGTAGGTAGTATATAGTAGTATGGAAGTCGGGTGTGCAGCTCCAATCTTAATACTATCAAATACATTTCAGGCCGAGAACAAAGTTAAAATCTACATTATTATTCCTTCAGATTGAAGAGTATAAAGAGATACACCGTCCTTGAAAGTTTCACTGAGATATCTTGATTATTAAATAAACTACAAGAGTTTTTATGTCAAAAGTTATGTTGGTTGAATTCATACATTACCCAAGCTCATACATTTACATTAAATCAGAATTTGTCTGGGCAAGTTAAAAGTTGCTCAAAATCCTGAATGTCAAGGCCTGAGTGCTCCTGATGCTTCACTGCGTGACCTCGTCACTTGACTGTGGCGAGAAGAAAAACCAGAGGCGGCCCAGAGTCGTATGGAGGTACAGGCTGGGTTTCCCTCGTTGTCTGATGCGTGTGAGGCGACGCCTGTACCTGCCAGCAGGTGTGCGGGGATTTCCTCTCCAGGATGTACTGGGTGAGAGGCGACGGCTCCAGCTCGTACTTGTCGAATGGCACCTTGTCGATCACCATGGGCTCGGCGTCCAGGCAGGAGAAACGGACGTGTGGGTGGGCGGAGCGCGGCGGCTGGAGGGGTGGAGGGGCGGAGGGGTGGAGGGGTGGAGGGGAGGAGGGGCGGAGGGGCACACCGTTCATTCACACAATACATTTTAGTTCGTGTTTAACAAACACTGTTGTAATGGTTTCACACCATAGCTTTGCTTTTTGTCGTCACATTTATGAGTTTTACTCGAAAAAGCTCAATTTTACGACGGATAAATAGCAGTTTCACAATGGACTTCAAACTTGTTCACCGTGACATTTCTACAAAAGAGGACAAGAAACAAGGCCTGCTGGGAAATACTAGACTTTTTATCGAATCTTCTTCCTTTATAGCGTCTTCACACACTTAAAATGTAATTCATGTTAGTTTGAGGACCACACAAAGTAAACGTGTCAGCCCAGTAAAATGATAGACGCATTTTCTTTACTTTAAGTGTAACAAGGAATATCTCGTATGGTTTTAATAAATATATTGTGTATGAGCAGATAGTTAAAAGCATGTCAAATCCCTCATGTGGCATCTAATTGGTCCTCATAGATTTTAGCTTTACATGTTTTCAAGTGAAAAACATCACGGTGCTCAAAGCAACTTCAATCCAACTTGGTAGTTTTATTTTGACAGTTACTGTAATAACAATCCTACTTGGTAGTTTTATTTTGACAGTTACTGTAATAACAATCCTACTTGGTAGTTTTATTTTGACAGTCACCATAATAACAATCCAACTTGGTAGTTTTATTTTGACAGTCACCGTAATAACAATCCAACTCTGTAGTTTTATTTTGGCAGTCACCATAATAACAATCCAACTTGGTAGTTTTATTTTGACAGTCACCGTAATAACAATCCAACTTGGTAGTTTTATTTTGACAGTCACCGTAATAACAATCCAACTTGGTAGTTTTATTTTGACAGTCACCGTAATAACAATCCAACTTGGTAGTTTTATTTTGACAGTCACCATAATAACAATCCAACTTGGTAGTTTTATTTTGACAGTCACCATAATAACAATCCAACTTGGTAGTTTTATTTTGACAGTCACCGTAATAACAATCCAACTTGGTAGTTTTATTTTGACAGTCACCATAATAACAATCCAACTTGGTAGTTTTATTTTGACAGTCACCATAATAACAATCCAACTTGGTAGTTTTATTTTGACAGTCACCATAATAACAATCCTACTGGTGGTCTGTCCATACGAAGGTCTGTCTTCTCCTGTTGTTAATGTTTATAGTGAATTGTTCTCTGCATGTGTGGTTTCATTACTTTATATTGGCCTAAGAAGTAACCGACATCGTTTTCAAACCATTGCAGTGTAAATGCAAAAAGGATGCATTTTCACATTAAACTTGTTCGTCACATTTGAATGTCACACTTCCCGTCTTCACCTCCATTAATTCTGCAGTAACAGTGTGTGTTGTGTAAACAAAGCTTTTAGCGTTATATCTATAGTTTTTTCCCATTTATTTTCACAATGTTTTATTTTAAAGTATTTGCAATTTAAAACAACTACAACAAGAATATTAATCAATAATACATCTTGGAAGGAAAACCTATACAGCAGCCAGCCGATCGAAACAGGTTGAACGTTCTGCAGGGAGCGACTTGCTTGTCAACAAGTCCCTTACCAGTGTGGGAGAGTTCTGGTCGGGCCAGAAGGCCTCGGGGACGGGCCAGTGGCCGATGGGGACGCCGGTTTTGGGGTTGGGTCGCACATAAATCAGCTTGTGACAGCAGTGCCAAGGCTGCGGTCCGGCCTTCACTGTCTCAGCTGGAGCATCTGTGCAGGAAGACAAAGAGAGCAGCTCCAGTTCAGGAGAGAGACGACATCCACCCACCCACCCATCCATCCACCCACCCACCCACCCATCCATCCATCCATCCATCCATCCATCCACCCATCCATCCATCCATCCATCCATCCTCTGTCCGGCTTCCTCCCAGAGCTGATTCCAGCTGAGTGTGGGCGGAGGCAGGTCACACCCTGAACGGGTCACCAGAGCATCACAACGAGCAGCAGAATAAGCCATCACTAATTTAGAACCAATTTACCTCAAAGTCAAGTTTATGGACCAAATCCACACTGGGAGCTCACGACTCATTCTGAATGTAATATAGTTAGTAACATATTAAAATGTTATCTACAATGAATGAATATGATGCCTGTCCCATTCACTATAGCTACTTTTTTCATATGCAAACTGTACAAATAAAAAATGCAGTCCTATATCTGTATTATTACAATATTGGCTTCGTCAATATCACTTATGCTTGCTCATGTGGAATTGTTGGGCTTTTCTCGATAACGTTGTCTTGAAATGACTGTGTTGTATTTGGCGCTATATAAATATCGTACTTCCCGGACTATAAGAGGCTATAAGAGCTCTATTCACTTTTCACAGAGCTCCATATGACATAATTATATACATGACCATAGGCTCTGATCATTTCATTGTAGCAAGGAGGACAAAGTGCAAATAAGAGTCGTAGAATTAATCCAAAATAGAGAGAAATCTACTGAAATAGACTAAATCTTGTGTCATACTGTCACCACTTCTGCATCATTAAAGAGGAACAACAAGCAGCTGTTAAAAAAAAGAAGCTCAAAGGAATAACATGTGTTGAGAGGGAAAAGGAAATCCACTGCTAGTCAAAGTAGTGAGACGCAGGTGAAAGGTTTTCCTCTTACCCTCCAGAGGAGGAGGATCAGGCCCCGTCTTCTCAAAGTTGATCACAACTCCACTTTGGATTTTCTGCACCAGAGACTCCAGACACTGATTCAACATTCGCTGTGAGAACACGCTGTAGGAACGACCTGCAACGCAAAAGACAAACGCATTGTTTAGAAGAAACGCACAGAAAACACACAACCGTCATCCCGTCGTTAAATATGAATCCTTTCAAGTAGTTTGTTTTTCAAGAAAGTTTTTGCGTTTTCACTTGAAAAAGCTTCATGAAGCTGCTGAGGTGGTAAACCAACGTCAAGTTTGTTTCATATCTCGTGAGCATTCCTTTACTTTAATCATTAACCTTTTCATGAATATAAGAGGTGCATTCACGCAGAATGCAAAGCGAGACACATGTACAGTCAGTTAGTTGCATGTAGAAGAATGAGGTTGAACATGAAGCTCAGCTCTGCAGCAGTCCCAGGTTTTCATCTCTCCACCTCTTTTCTACAGAAAGTGTCATCAACAGTGATGCTGGTAACGCGTCGTTAATTAGTAACACGTTACTCTCATATGACCACTTTATTTCAGTAAGCAGTAATCTAACACGTTACTATTTCCAAACCAGTAATCAGATTAGCTACTTCTCCAAGTCACTGTTGTAGTTTCTTGTCTGCAAAGCTGCTTTATTAACAAACAGAACCGACTGCTCTCCTCCGTTCTCCACACACACACACACACACACACACACACACACACACACACACACACACACACACACACACACACACACACACACACACACACACACACACACACACACACACACACACACACGGTCACCTGACCCGCCCCCTTCTCCACTCTCAGCCAATCACAGGCCAACCTGCTCTAATGATGCGTTCAGGTATCAGAAAAGAATTGGAATAAATCATTTTCATCAATAAACCTTAACATTGCAATAAGGCCCCTCTTTTTAAATCAATCAATCAATCAATCAATCAATGAAATACTTTATTTGTACGGGAGGGGGAAAATGCAGTCGCATAGAGCAGGCAGTGCAAATAAAGATAAATAGTGCAACTACATCTCTTGGCAAATAAATTCCAGTAATAGTAAAAATCTGATAATAAAACTGTGAGTCAGATATAAATACAAGAAAGAATGAAGGTCAAAGGTTACATATGTAAGTAAATATTCTTTGAGAAAATGGTTCGGCAAGCTGATAATATGTTAAATCTGAAGATTTTGTTCCACCAGTGTAAAAAAAAAAAAAAAAAAAAGCTGTACATTTTTGTGAATGCAAAGAAATGAGTTCAGTTAGTATGTATGTGCAGCTTGAAACTAATTGGGATTTTCTTGTGAGCATTAGTTTGTCACACTACTTAAATGTACAGTTGTAGTAGAAGTGCATTAATGAAAATAAAAGTTAATTCTGCATAATGTCATATAACCTCACAGTGCTTCAATCTCTTGAACAGCCATCCAGTCAAAGTGTCTCACTTGTCTAAGTTACCCCTCTGACCTTTTCCTGCCTCCAACTTCACCTGGAGTGACCCTGTCCTGCACCCATTCACTCGCTCACTTCAATAGCCGGCGGCTTTGTGTCAGCTCTGCCATCAGCAGTAATGGACAGGCAGCTCGCGCTGCCGACCGTCACTGACAATGGAGCTGCGTCATGTTCTGCATTCAGCGCCTCTGACTGCCACATGCGGCTTTGGCCGTGCTCACTTTTCTATGCAGTTCATCTTAGTCCGCCGCCCGCACCTTTCCAGTTGCTTCCTCCGGCCCGCTGCTTCCAGCGGTTGTTGGAAGTCGCACATTGAACGGCAAAACTAGTTTTTTTTTTCAAATCATGTGGCTCAGTGAGACCTCACTCTCATCATATTGGCAAAGGTTTCGAAGAACCTATGGCCAAACGAATCATGAGGATTTAGCTGAGCTGTTCAGGTGATTGTTGCCAATCGGACAGTTTGGAAACAACCGGTAGTTTGTAATCAGACACATACAGGCCAATTTCCCGAGCAGTGCCATAAGCTTTACATTTTTCTTCGCAGAGTATACTTGATGACAGTGTCTATATTTTCATAACACCAAACGATTACTGAAAACAATTACTACATTCTCAACATAAAGCCAATTTCAATGAAATCTTCTGGTGACAAATACAGTGAAGTGTCTCCTACAGCAGTTTCATTCTGGGCGTTTTTACAAACTCCCCCTGACAGCATGGCTGTGAGCAATGACATAGCTAGCTGTCATGCTAATATCTCAGCTCGTGTTGTGTTTTGGCCACCGCTCTTGAGAAAAAACTGAAAAAAAAGTGAAGGAAAGGAAACGGTTTTCTTTGAAGTTTTTACAATCTGCTTGGCAGTTTGGTCAGATTGGAGCCTCTTGCAGGCCGGTTTTGTCCCACGGGCCTTATGTTTGGTGTGAGAGGTCAAACCAGGCTTAAGGCTTCAACGGCTCTGAGTTTGAACAAAAAAACCCACAATGTAATACGTAAGACACTGACAAAAATGATAGCAAATGTTGCAGACCCTAGACGTAGACGGTGGAGACCTCGACAATCCGGTTCACGTACAGGTGAAAGGGCTTGATATTGATATGTTGAAACTTGTCATAGCCGACAATGATATAAATTTGTTTTTGTGTCATGAATAAAGTCACTAACAAAACCAGGCAGTGTGAGGCCTCTACAAATGACTATTCTGTAAAACTGAGAGGCTTTGACTTCCTCCAATGTCGATGGAATTACAGATCTAAACTACTAGCAAGGAGAGTATATTGATGGCACACCAATGCTGCCCAGTAGGGAATACCCTGCCTTTCAAACATCAATGAGCAATTTCTACTTGCAAGGCCCTTAACCCTTCCACAACGGCTCCAGCACAGTGACCCGGTGGCCGAAACAAGAGCGCCCTGTGTCTGCGCCACATTGTTTGGGGTCCCTGTGGCCAGAACTGTCCAACACGACTCTGATTGTTGAGCGAGGCGCTGCTGAGACGGAGCTGCAGGGCCGCTTCTCTCCAGCTGCCAAGACAACCTTTATCTCCAAAAAGAGCTCGCAGCAGATCCCTTACTCTGCTTTTCCTTTGGATTGACAAGAGATGATTCACCGGCGGTGCCGGGGAACGCGTTTAACAAATAGCTATTTTGATCTGGTGTTATAAATACTTTGTGCTTGTCCAAGCACGTCACACAGGGCTGTACTGGAGAACACAGGCCACTTTCTCACACAGGGGGAGGATGATTACAATGGTTTAAAAAAAAAAAAAAGCTCAGATGACATTCATTTACTCACTAGTAACATGATATGAATCATACATATCAACACTAGATGCCGCACGGCCTATCAGCGCCTGTTGACGTGACGTGCCTACAGCGCCGCCATCTTGGAGAGGTCTCTCGCTGCTGCTGAACATATAGATCCCACGCTAGAAAATCCACAAAAACATTTGTAGCATAGCAACACAAACAATTTTAAAGCTGAGGAAAAGCTCTATCCCGTGGAAACCTCATGGATGGTCAAATTATTTGGAAGGGGAAAAGTCTTCCACTCTTCCATTCTTCTTTCTTTATGTTTAGCACCAGCGGGTGACCTCTGCAAGATGGCGGCGCTGTGAGGCATCTGGTGTTTTATATCTATGATATGAACAACAACAATCTCAAATCACTAACCCCTTGTTGGGGGGGGGGGGGGGGGGGTGTCCTCAACTACTTCCACTGAGCACAACCTAAAGAAAACTATAGAGGTTAACTTTCTGTACTCCGAAAGTGGAAACGCAAAACTTTTGTTGCATTTTGTATGTTCGGAGCCAATGAAAAGCAACATTTAGAAAATGGCTCCCGAGGTGGAATTTTTTTGAAAAATGCAGTTTCTGTGGAAACGAGTTGCAACTTTTGGAAAATGCTCAGGCGACATCTCCCGTGTAGACGGCGGAAACTCTGCGACTGTGCATGCACACCGTGGCTGCAGAAAAGTTCTCCTGCACATGCTCAGTAGAGCCAATCAGTTTTCTCTGCGGTGTCATGACGACCAGTCCATATTCTCCTGGACTTGGTGCTTTAATTTTTGACAGTCACCAAAATAACAATCCCACTTGGTGGTCTGTCCACTAGGATAGTGTTCTCCTATTGTTCATGCTTAGCACATATTGTTCTCTGCGTGTGGTTTGATTACAAAAGCAATCAACAGCACCCACTAGTGGCCACAGAAGAGAAGTTTTCTGATGTGTGTGGGGCCTTTTTCCTCATTCTCGTTCTACCTCACAGTGCAAGTCCATGCATTTTCAAGTGAACATGAATTAGTGCATCTGAAGGTACAAGTGTTTGTTACAGTATTTCTGTCAGCCTTGTGAGGGATTGGCAAACCCCCCCCCCCCCCTCCCCCCCCAGGGTAAAGTCCGTCTCTCAGCTGGGCTCTGACCACCTGAAACCATCACTTGGAAAAGGTGTGTATAGAAGACAAAGGACCTCCTGAGATGATACACTAGTCTGTATTTAGACACACAATTAAGGTTCCATAATGCCGGTAAATGTCTGGGAAATGTGTGCTACCAAACCAAAAGAGCCTTCAATCATCCCCTCCTCTGAAACGACGTCCCACCAACTTAGAAAGCAGCACTTTTTTTCGTGTCCTCTCAAATTGGCTTCAAGACAATGGGATTGTTTCTCGTAGCCCTCAACAAACACTCGACAAAGCTCCTCCAGAGGACATTTTTCCAACTGCTCAGTATTGTCAGGCAACCAAAACCCCCTTAAAACAACCGATCTGATCTCTACAATCACCAGATACTTCACAGTGCAGATGTATTGTAGTCCGTCCACCTACCTCCTGTGACCTCACACATGGGTGTGATGGGGGAATCGTCGGGCGGGACGCCACCGAGGGGTTCGGGCTCCACGGAGGCATTGCCTGAAATGCGCAGCACCAGAGCGAACAGGCGTTGATCCCAGCGAAAGGGCTCCTTGGTCAACTCGCTGCCGGGCAGCGGTGTGGTCAGAGGCAGGTGGAGCTGGACGAGGAGACAGAGGCAAGACAGGCCTGAGATGAGACACGGGTTTGAGACTTTTTACCCAGACGCCATCCCTTGGTTCTGATTGATGGTGTATAAATATGCTAAACCAACTTTTAACAGGAGAATTTTAACAGGAATATTGATAAATATCACATTTACAAGATAATAATAATAATAATAAAAAAAAACATGGGAAAAAACCCCCACAACAAAAGGCTTTCTAGAATCTGGAATAGACCTCAGAGACGCTCCGCTTCACTTCATAGCAACAATTTAGCTCATCAGTGATTGATGATGGGGCCTGTGGCCTTTTCGAGAGGCAATCTGAGGTAGCTCCAGGGTAAACAAAATAATAATGTTGGAAGCCACACGTGTACTACTAAATAAGAAATACGAATGAATCCAATGATTGATTATTAAAGAAAAATCAAACATATTTAACCCCATACAGGGTACATATAGAAATTGGGAATCACAATAAGGGATGTGTCGACAAAGCAAATCAAAAGTCCTGTAAAAAAATAAGAAATGTGAAAGAGGAATATCAGACATCAGGGCCGTGGGCCAAAGCCAGCCTGGGAAAGGCTCCAATCTGGCCAAACCACCAGGCAAATATAAAAAATGCAAAGAAACCATCAACTTTTTAAACAGTTTTCTGCAGAGTAGCAGAGTTACAAGAGTTTTTTTTTGGACATTTCACTTAGTTTTGTAAACATTTTGTAGAAAAAAAAATCAATGCAAAGAAAAAGTTAACATTTTAAGGTTGTTATGGTTTTTATGAGTTCTTAAACAATTCTCCACTCCCTACACAAACGCCACATGCAGCCAAACTATTCATTCACGTGTTTTGAAATTGACTCATTAAAGTTCACTCTGAATGAGCAGGAAGGGAAGTGTCACTTTCTCCATAAAGACCGAAAGATTGTAGCGCTGAATCATCAATTTTCACCATTTTCCTTTTTTGACATTTCCTCAGCAGCTCAAATCTTTCAGCACAGACACATTACTGTTACAAGAACTCCAAATTAAAGTCAAACATCCACCACTTCATGTGGTAACTTGCGCCTGGTGTCAACAGGCACAGACCTGAAATTACCTCAGGAGCTGTAAATTATCGTGTAGCTGCAGAGTTACAGTTATTTATTTGTGTGTTTTACTGAAACTTGCAACACGGCTGAATAGATGTGTCTCAGTTTCACAGGGAGGAGCAGCATGAATGCTGACCGCGAGTGATAATGAGGCATGGCAGGCGACAAGTTGGAGCATTAAAAGACTAAAGTCAGATGAAATGAGTCAGTGTGGAGAGAAGTACAGAGTTTGATAAATGGAAATCATCTGCAGCCACGAGGATGATACATTTATTGGGAATTTAATAAACAGTTTGTGCCATTTATTCAAAAGCTCAAGAGATGAATTAAATGATTAAAGACGCTGTAATAAAAATTGAATTGACTGTGGCTTCACAGATATGACTATTTGCTAGAATTTATGTTTTTTTTTTATATAAACTTACATGTTTTAAACACAAAACAAAGAAACAAGATGACTTATTTTAGGCCAAAGAGAGCAGGTTTGGTATTTTCAGTTTTTCTTTGAGGCCATTCAATTTGTCTTCTTCTCACAGAAAATGGAAACGCAAATCACTGCAACTTGCGTCTTACTGCTTAGCTTGTTATGAATGTTTTTTTCCTCAACACTACGGGGATGTCAACACAAGTTCCTCACACTCAATGTCAAAAACTGTAGTATGTGTTGTCCATATGAGGGTAAAACCTTCACAGAGCACCTATTGAAATACTTCTCAAAATATAAATCTGGGGATTCATGAAAGGATGATCAAAGTTCATGATCAATGACTCTTTTGACCATTAATATGTAATAAAATTCATTTTGAAGTTGAAAACTGACCAAAATCACATTCATATTTAAAGCTTTAAAATGCACTGCGTTTCCTGGTAGATCTCTATGAAGAAGACAGAGTTCTGGGGCGACAGCAGATGAAAACTCGCCACAGCTAAATCAAAGAACATTTCTTTAAGATTAATGTTTTCTGTACATGGTCCCTCAAAAATAAACAAACTACACTAAAGCCCAACAATCGAATGTGTTACTTATAATGACGACCGATTCATCGATTTGTTCAGCAGCTGTCAGCTCGATAAAACATTGAAAGAAATGGTGAAGTTTTAAAACATTTAGCTGAGAAATCGGTTGGTTGCAATTTATGGTAAGAGGAGGAGCGTCAACAGTCTCCTCCATGTTTGTAGTTGTTTAGTGCCATACTATCTCCTCCATGTTTGTAGTTGTTGAGTTCTGTAGCTATGTTCCACTCATGTCTGCATGGTGTCAGGGCAGGAGGGAAATCTTCTCCATTCAACACACACAGAAAACCTCCGGGAAAGCATATTTAAAAAAAGGCATTGATCATAACACAACATGTTGCAGACCTTGTTTCTCTGTATACAACTTGTCTTACCTCTTCTTGGACGCCGCCGGTGCTGGTCAACTTGTTGCCGTCTGTGATTGCAATTATGATGGCCGGTTCAAGGAAAAATGGATTTCTTCCCTGCAGAGAGGAAAAAAACAACAGGTATTCGTTCATTTTGAAGCCATGTCACGATTCCTCTTCAGAAATGTTCATTACCAGAAACAAGGAAGTGTTGAATGTGTGTATTTATGGCACATAATTATGTGAGGCATAAATAAGCACATCATTGTGTGGAAAACTTACCAAGGACCTATTTAGGAGAGTCGGTGAGTGAAACAGAGATATTTGACTCAGGAGAATAATAAATGGAAGCAGTAAGAGTGCAGTCTTTAGTAGAGCCTGTGTGGATCCCTGCAGTCGATGTTCACTTCACACTCAACGATGCTGAAGTATATTACCTTCTGGGCTACATGGAACCCTTTTCCCCTGCTGCTGGAACCCACAATATATCACCACTGCACACTGATAAAATGAAACTGGAGCAGCGCTACATTTATCACCTCACATCAGCCTTGTGGGATCTCCACAGAGGCCGCCAGTAACTGGTTGTGTTAACGGCGTGAAAACCTCAATGCAGGCCGACGAGTCCCGTCAGCAAACTCACGCATGCACACCGAGATCACTAATGGACACTCCGACTACCCGTAGGCTGAACGTGCTGAATGATGGATCTATAGTTACAGTAAACACCGCAGGATACCGTTGACATTGCAAATTGGTGCCTCTTTCTTATCCGACAATCTCCTCATGGTATCAGATCTCTTCACTGGACGCTAATGAGTTGGTGGTCGTGCTCACCAGCCAGACGACTGACTGTTTCATTTGTGTCCCATCGGCTTACAACAACAAGTTCCATTTGAAAACAAATAGTGTAGCGTAGTTTTCACTGAGTGGGCAGGATTAGGAAGAAATACATTAGAACTACTCATGTTGGACTATTAAACAGTGGAGACGAGGTGTCAATGATCATAGCTACGTAAGAGCAAAACAGAAAGTCAATGAGGAGTCGGAAATACACAGGACATGGATAATAGTGGAAGAAGACAACTTTAACAAGAACAAGCCAGAGAAGGAAACAGAAGAAGAGAATCCCAGTTTAAAATACATGTGGCTTGTAAAAGTGTTAATCACGTGAAGCCCTCAACAATGTCACCGTCACATCCATCAGACACGGTGCCGTTATGATGGAGCTCTATTAGATCTCTTTTTCTCACCCCTGCTGACACTTTAACCTTCATTCAAGCGGCCCCATCGCTTCTCTGGCCCTCATCCTTCCACTCCTCTATTTCTCTCCTAATGAGACTGTGATCGGTGTCAGGATTACCCGCGGGCCGTCTCCCCCTCTAACTCCAGAGCCGGCTTCATCTCCCTGGGGAGACTCATCTCAGATGCCTGGCAACCTGGAGGGCTCTTTGTTACTGTAGCACACACACACACACGCACACACACACACGCCTGCTCCCCCTTTGTCTCGCTGTATTTGACACCCCTGAACATCTTAAACGCTCTGCGCTCAACATGAATCAGATTCCACTTTTCCAAATGGTTAGTTGCATATCAAGTTAGAATACTGCCAATGAAACGCACGCCGTCGCTTCACTTGGCTTTGATTTATAGTTGACGCAGAGACTGAGGCCCCCGTTTCCACGACAACGTTTCACGTGACACCACCTAACCCGTTGAAAAAAGGAGTGTGTTTCCACTGCAGCAGCAGACCCCACCGACAACGATGTAGTTAGTCTGCCGGGCCACTGGAGGGCGCTGTTGCTTGATATTGTAATGAAACCACAGAGGCGTGTGCAGAGAACAAAACACTATAAAATGGAGAGAACCTGACATCCTAGTGACTGATGAGGAATCAGATGCTATCAGGGAGAGTCTCAACTATTAAACTACTGATATGGACCATAAAACTAGAATACTGATCGCCAGTCAAACCACGACGGGTCGGCCATGTTTGTTTACAAGTGGATGAGCAGGAGGGAGGGGGAGAGATGCGCAGTAACAAGCTCCGCCTCCATCAACCTCTGCAGGAGGGAATAGAGACCGTGAAAGAATCTTTCCACCTTGGGAGCCGAGATAAAAACTTCACAGATACAGAGGATCAGAACACCGGTGTCGTGGAAACGGACCCCCAGAAGTGAAGAAAGTTTTGCGGATACACTGGTAATCGTTGTCGTGTAAATGGGGCCTAAGCAACATGAATCAGATTCCAATTTTCCAAATGGTAATTTGCATATTAATTTAGAATACTGCCAATGCTTCACTTGGCTTTGATTTAAAGTTGACGCAGACAGAGACTGAAAAACGCAACGAGCCGATAAATCCTTCACCGACTTTGAAAAACCTCCAGCATGACATCGCCTCTGCTTGTACAATTTCAAAAAGACAAAACCCAAATGAAACCAGAATGTCCTAAAAGCTCCACCACACGCCCAGTTTTGAGCACGTGATAAAACGTCCTCATATGCAGAAAACATGCAGGATTTGCATATGTTGTCCAGTCTGTCGCCACTTTACTATAAACAAGTTGTTTTTAATGCAGAAGCGCCCGGGTTCCCTTCCCTCACAAGCTTCACCGAGAGAGAAACTAAATAAAAGATATCACCAGGAAAAGCTCAATTTAGTGCCACATCTTCACGCCAATAATGACTGTCAGCATATCAAAAGTATTAAACAATAAAACTGAACACTTACTAAGATTTTCTTAAAATCTTACGAGATAGAATTCACCATTATAATGGCAAAGTATTAACCCCAGTAATAAATATGCAGTTAAAAGTATCAGACACAAAAATGTGCTAATTAATAAGTTATCTTGTTCAAACATTTTTTTAATTTTCTAACAGAGGCATTTTTTTTAAGATTGTAAGCTGAAGAACTTGTGCTGTCAGTTGAGGAGTATGAGACAGTCCCAGAGAAAACAATGATTACATTTCACAGAAACAACTCATCATTAAATATAGAGTAAATAAAAGAGACCTACCTCGCAAGAAAGTAAAACACTAGTATTGTGTCAAATTATTAACCTAAAAAATTTTTTTTAACCAAAAATCTTGATGGATTTATTTAATTAATAGTTTTCTGAGTTTCTCAAATATAAAGATGTGTTGCTTTTGTAAGATTGTGAGCCAACTATCATAAAATAGGCTGAAAAGAGTGGAGCTTCGTGTAAAAGGTGACAGTAACCACCAGAAATGAATGAGGACTACAGTAAAAGACGATAGGTGATAGAAACACACTCAATTAGTGTTAAAGTCTTTCTTAAATAACAATTGTAAGCTGAATATATTTTACTGTCAGAGACGATAAGAAGTATGACTTATATACAATAGAAAATAAGTATTATAAGACTGTACCTGATGGGTTATGGGGAAAAAAACTGTTAAAGCTTCACAAAGAGTAAAACAAGGACAAAGTAACTAAATAAATAAGTTTATCGTTTCAACGTTTCCATTTCAAGAAAGTTTCATGTTTGCGTGTCAACATTTTAAAAAACCGTCTGAAAGATGATGCAGCTTTCCTCTGGAGCCCCTCGGGGGCGCAGTTCGTTTTTCACTGGCTCCGAAACTGACACACAAAACACGCCAAAGGTTTTACGTTTTCACTTAAAAACGTAGATGGGGCCTCAAGGCATTTAAACAAATTCATAGATTGTAAAATTGCAAGCTGAATATTTAGTATCATAAATGTAAAAGGGAGTACAACGGCCTTTTTAAGGTATGAGGAAAACTGGTTAACCTGCACAATAAATACTAGTAAAGAGTAAAAAAACAACTAAACAAAACAGTAAAGATTTATAAAAGTAGATTGTTGAATTCGGTGACTAAATTGTCCAGATTTGAGGTCGACTTGTTTCTCAAGCAGGTTGATCAGTTGCTTTTGTAAGTTGAAGAGCGTCTGGTGCGATGAGGAACGACATGTTGTAGCTCACAGGCTCAGTTCTGGGGAAACAATGATCAAGCTGCACTGCAAGAGTAAGAGAACAAAAGCAAAAAATCACTAATTGAAAGATTCCAAAAATGTGATGTGGAGACCAATTATAAGAGACTAAAAGTACAAATATTATGCTTCAGTTTGAAAAAGGATTTGTAAGTTGAACGTCCTGGGAGAGTGTGTCCACACTGATCAATAACAGGAGAGTGTTGCTCCATTTAGCAGTAAAAATGTGCTTCCTCAGAGTAAAAAGTCAATCCTATCCACAGCTCTTTAAATGTGGCCAATGCAACACTTTTTCTTTGTGACGGCCATAAAAGCAAACTGCTCTTGTTCTGAGTAATTACATCTGTGTGCCATCTGTTCAGTAACAGACCTCCTCTGGTTGTACAGACTTAAAAAAAACCCCCAATAAAAACAAGGAGGCGCTATCAGTATAACTATGGTTAAGTTGCCTTGTCATTTGAGGTGGAGAGGAGCAGGACACAGTAACCTTGACCGTGACAGTTTGCATTGGAACCGCCGGTCTGACAGCGTGGCTGCTATTTGATATTCAAACTCCCCGAGAGTGTTTGACCTGCATTATGTATGTTGCATGTATGCATTACGCCGGGTGGTGGGGAGCCTCCATTTATTACCCAGGAAATGCTGGTTAAACATTCATTACCTCTTCACTTCCCTCCTCACCAGCAGATCTTCCGTCAAGCCCCTCGCCAGTCAGACCAGGTATGAGCCAGGCTTAGTGATATGTATTCAATTCACTTGCCAGACGCCGGCGCGCCCGGATGAGCATGAGAATTCTCCCGGGGAGAGGCGCCGCCACTCCTCCGAGTGGCTTTCTGTTGTTTGCCATTTCTAACGACACTAAACGTTTGTGTAGTAGTTGGAAAGCCACTGCGTGTAACACTATATGTGAAGCTTAATGACGGGAGGAGACTGACGGCTGACGAGTCATAAGGCCGTCCCACAGAACGCACTCTAAAATAGGAAACAGAAGCTATTTATTACACTCCAGGTCACAACTTTCTACGACTACAACACGACTTAAATTAGTGATGTCATGAGGCGTCACGGGCTGGAGGACATCCAGCCACACTGGACTGACTTACAGGCTCACAGCTGGGATTCAGGACATTCAATTCAAACTTCACTGTGTGACAACTGAGGTCAAAAGAAGTGTCCAGCTTAAAGACTACTTGAAGAGCTTTCAGTAAATATATGTACCACCATTCCTCAATGTTGCAAGCAAAGCGTTTCAAAGCTTTTCACTGGAAGAAAATGATGCACCTTCAACTAGTGACTGGATAAAGAATATGGCACAATGCATGTCAATGGAGAGAATAAAACAGACATAAAAGAGCTTCTATAAGAGGAAACTCATTATTATGACATTATCTCTGTAATTGTATTAATTTATCAGTGTATTCTTGACTATTACTTCTTGTTTGTGCTCGTTATGGTCCCAGCAAGCTATTTATTACTATGTACTCGAGGCAATGACGTGCGGTACATTTATACTATCTTCAAACCAGAGAGATGCTGACAGAGAACTTGGTTTGTGTGGGAGGGGTGGGTTGTGTTTGCTCAAGGAAAAAAAGAAAAATATAACACAGAGCAAATGCTAATCTCTGTACGACTGTTGAAAACAAAAGACAATCACCATGTACAGCTAGTAAATGTGTTTTAACGATTTGACATCCTTCACAGGCAGATCACTTGTTTTTTGGATGAATAGAAAGTGAAACTATTGTTGTAGCAGCATTTTGAGTTCCCATTGTGTGGAAACACAGGAACTCAAATAACCATAGCAACTACTTTACTTACAGAAGCATCTTAAAGAAATAATGACAATGTTTTTTCCTCTCATAATTTAAACATTAAGATCATTAAGATTTATTAAACAAACTGAAAAAAAGCCTTTTTTTTATGTATTCTTTATAACTCAATATTTCTAATTTAATTAAATAATTAAAAAAAAGTATTTCAGTATGGCCCCTCTGCCATTTTTATTACCAGAGGCCATAATTATCATAATCACAATTTAAGAAATGTATGGAGCTTTAAAGTTTTAATGAGTGTATAAAAAAACTGAAAACAGAATTTTTTAATGATATTCTCTTTTCTTCCGATTCCTGGTTCTGGCTGACCTTTGAGAAAGACGCCATTCTGGCAGCATAACGGAACGTCTATTTATGGAACAGAGGACGTTGGGACATAACTATATAAATAACTTTTATATAGCACAAATAGTTTGAAAATATGTTCATCCTGAGTTAATATAATATCTATTTAGTTTTATTAAACAGGAGACATTAGCGTCACAATTAAAATCTGTAGTTTTGGTATGTTGGAGTGACAACTGAAAAACAAATGTTAGATTATTTTCTTATTTTAAGATGCTCGTGTCTATTTGCTCTGCTGCTGATCGACGACGCGGCTCTGCAGCCTTTATGGCCAAAAGAGCCATTTTTGTAACTTTCCACCACATCAAAATTTGACTGGAGCCACAAAACATGTTTAACCTTTAAAATGAGACTTCGGAGCTTCTAAAGTTTCACGTCCACAGAAGTTTGGAATCACGTCCAAAACACTGGGTCTTCTGCTGCATTTATGACATTTCAACTACAATTTAGAATAGATAACATTTCATCACATTTGACCTGATTTTAGCAGTTTCACTCCACCCTTTAAGCATTTCTAGACTATTTTGAAAATGTAGCTTTGTTAACCTGTTTTGGTTCTTTTTAAGCAGTTCTGCATTTCCCCTCACCATTATCAATTCTTTTAGGTTTTTTAAAAGCCATTTTACCCCCTCCTACCTGTAGTTTGAGCCATTTTTACCCTAGAGTTAAGAGTCCTTTTGAAAATGACTCAGGTATG
Organism: Blennius ocellaris; assembly: GCF_963422515.1. Taxonomy (NCBI): domain Eukaryota; kingdom Metazoa; phylum Chordata; class Actinopteri; order Blenniiformes; family Blenniidae; genus Blennius; species Blennius ocellaris. The sequence goes on along the minus strand of NC_137655.1, from coordinate 27,755,641 downwards.
TAAATACATTTGTATTTGTAAATTATTTTGTGTTGATAAGGGGCAGACATAAGTTTTACTTCTTTCTGCTCCTTTTCATCCATATGAAATGCTGTTTTTGCATTGTTTTAAATGAATGAAATAAATAATAAAATGAAAAAATATATAATGAAAATACACTTAATTAAAAACCTGACTTGAATATCATTATGCACATTTCCGTTTAAACTACCACGAGGAAGAATTCATTTGATGTTAAAGTTCATTTGACAGTTGCTAAAAACTGTCCAGACCTTTTTCCCCCACCCCGGTGGTCTAAATAATTTAAATAGCTGTTTAGAATAATACAGCACAACAAAGCAGCCTCTTGAAAGTGGCTATTAAGCTTAAATGACAGTAGTAACAACCACACCATGTTATATGTTTGTGCCATATGACTGAAGATGTGAGGGGTCACAGTATGTGGTTGATGCTTGTAAGACTGGGGAGAGAGGGTAACGGGGGGGGGGGGGGGGACTGTGGCGGGGCACTTGATGAACCTGACTGCCTCTCTTCAGAGCTACATACCTGTCCATAGTTGTCTATCCCAGTGACTAATCTATTGAGATTGAGTAAATCAAAAGCGGTCCTCAAGGAATGGCCAATAGTTGTGAGTCCGGTTGCTTGGAGGTTCCTCAGCTCGGTCATGAATGTGGCGTGGCTCTCCTTCCATCCAGCCTGCAGAAACACAACAAAGAAAAGAGCTGACTGCTGAGGAAAGGCTGGAGGAGCTGGAAGGAATCCACTGGACTCCAGGACGATGCAGAGAGTTGATTACAGATGAAATTAAGATATGTATCTTGGAGGATTTGGAGAGCGTAGTACTACACCGAGGTCTCCACGTATCCGTGAAAAGACCCAAAGGATATAAAATGTGCAGAAATGAAATAAGGATGTGTATGTACTGTTTGCAGATGCTTTCTCAGTCTGGACATGATTACATGTTTTGAGGAAAAGAGATGATGACCTTATGACTGTATGATTCCCGTCAACGTCACAGAGAAGCAAATAGTAAATGGATTGGGGTTTCGAACCTGCAACCTTCCGAGTGAGTGATGACCACTCTACCAACTGAGACACAGATGCCTGCAAGACAAGCAAACTGTCTTTCATGTAATAAACTAGTTGAAAGACCTGAAAGTAAATGATGTGACCGAGCTGCATTGGAATCTATAGAGGAGTGAGAGAGTTCACTTTTCCTCATCACACGCATGGAGCAAAGATAGCCACATACACATCACTTGTGGTCTAATTAATGTTTAACTATTTTTTATTATGATGCGATTTCCCCTCGGAAATCATACAGTGGCATTGTTCTCGGCTCACAGCAAGAAGGTCCAGCGACAAATACTAGTCGGAGCCTTTCTGTGTGGTTTGCATCACCTCACTGTGTGTGTGTGTGTGTGTGTGTGTCCCAAAAAAAAAAAAAGCATGTTAGTTGGTGACCCTAAATTGTCCCCTCGGTGTGAAAGTGAGTGTGTGGTTGTCTGTGATGGACGGGGGACCCCCCATGGTGTAAGGTGGGACGAAGCAGCACAGAAGACAGATGGATGGAGTTCCTCTCTATGAAGTAGTTTGACAGCACTGCAGCCGACTGCTTCATCCCTTTTCAACCAGGCCACTAAAGCCAGGCTCAGAGATGACAAAGGTCACAATATGTGCAGAGAATAAAGTGACAATTTAAGTCTAAAGAAGTAATAAAGTAGACTACCCCCCCCTCCCCTGATATCACCTCGCTGTATAAATAACACCCAGAGTTCCTTGCTGCTCACATTGAAACAAAATGTCGGCCATGTTTTAAAAGGAGTATGAAAGCTCCTCCTGAAGATTTCCACTCTACACAATCGATGTAGTGATCGCAACGTGGCGGAGCGACGGGAGAGGACGAGTCAATCTGCGCAATGTAAAGCCGGACAAAACAAACTCTACCTTTATCCCGTACGGAACGTCTTCATAATTTACCAACATGTACCGGTCCCCTCGGCTCGCCGGATCTCTCCCTCTGAGCTGTGGGGGGAAAATAAGAGAATTATTTATCGGTTGTGACAAGAACGATGATCTGAACTGCGGGATCCCCCCCACAATATGCGAGCGTGTCCCGTGGTTTACAGTACCTTCATAAAAGTCTCAACAGCGCCTTTTGCTATGTCCAGATAGGTAGTGCCCAGATGGGTGCGCTGGTTCATTGAAGCGGACGTGTCTATCAGAAAAAGTAAAACGGGCATTGTGATGGTAATGACACGTTCTGCATGGACTTGGTGTCAGTACAACCGGCCAAAACGCGAAAAAAAAAATCTTTTGTCTCTCCTGCCGCCTGTATCACCTCTCAGCTAGCTAGCTTAGCCGGCTGGCTAACTGTCTGTCTCACACATTCTTTCAAAAAAAAGTGTAAGAATAGTGAGTGTAGAAGCCCTTTCCGGGCAAACTAAACCTAAAACCTCAACTCCTGGGGGCCGGTTGTGGATTCACGAGGGAGTTTGGTAATTTTTACGATATTTTGTAAATATTCCTAAGTTTCATAGTAACAAAGTTCCCCTCACAGTGAGTCCCTGCTTCTCCCTACACTGAATGCGCTGTGTCTTGCCCACTGCTTTTAACCTAAGCCTCGCGCCTGACCCCGCCTCCCAAGCGGTCCTCCGCTGTCACGTGCGCGCCAGGCTCGCCTCTGATTGGAGTGCCGAAGACACTTATTAACATATCCAAATAAGGCAAAAGCCGAAAGTGGACTGCGCGTGCGCGGGCTCTCGAGAAGCAGGAATGCGAGGAAAATATTCTGTACTTATATACACACACTCCGTGTGTGTCCCCCCCCCAAAAATTCAACATATACGACGATGTGCAGATTTCTCTGAGCCCCGCCGCAGTTAGTTGCGGGGATATTAGTCATTAGTGTTAGTCTTGGGAGCGTATTACACAATAAACATGTAGTTCATTCTATGCAACGGGCGTGGGCTACTGTGAAAGACAAGCCCTATGAAGACTATGAGGGAGGAAACTGAGGATAACATCAGGCAAATAAGCAGTGCGCAGAAACTACTGGCACCGTGACACTTGTTTTTCATGAGATGACCAAATAAAGGCACCCCCTTTCTGGAAAACAGGTTTAGCTGAAGAGGATTGACATGCGCGCTCGCGCGCACACACACACACACACACACACACACTGCAGCTCGAAGATGGCTATACTTTGTCTTTCTCTGCCATAGCACATATACATAGGGATCAAACCCTCATTAAACAATCTTTCTGTAATGACATTTGTTTATTGTCAACTTCTATTATTGCTCCCCATCAGTTTTGGCCTGGTCATAAACATGATGATCTGTAGTTATGCTCGACTAACATCCTGCAAATGATCATTTCATTGCCTCACACATCATCCCGCATGATAAGAGTTTGCTCGTGGTGACACATGACACTCATCCCAGTCGTGCACGATTGTGCAACAACAATTTACATAATGTAGCTCCTTGGAAAACAGCATCACTTCCGCAGAAATGAGGGGAGACCACCCGGTGGATCTCGACAGCAAGGCGGAGGAAGGTCTACTGCCCTTTGTTTGATGGACTTCTGAGTAACACACATGCACTTCATTTTCCGGGGTGTCACTAACAGCTTTTTCACAGTAAAACCATGAACGTAGTTGCGCCTGTGTTGACGTCGTCTCTGCAAAGCTTAAACAACCTGCAGGCAAGCGTGTATGTTTCACATAAATGTACAAATATTGACCATGTCCATGTACACACCAGACATGGTATTCTTCCACTATCGTGAAAATATGTTGCAATCTAATATATGTGGAGAATAACATTTGCTTATTTTGGAAAGGTAAACATGAATTTTACTGTAACACATTAGTCTGGAATTCAGCTGAAGTATTTTTTCTTCTTTATGGCCTTGAAACTTTGCTCAGAATTGTATCGGGTATATATTTTTTAAATTGGTATATGTTGTTATCTTTTGTAATTTTTTTATATTTCAAATAAGACTTTATTTGAAATATAATATGTAGAGAAGGAATGTATGAATGTACAGTAAATAATTACTTTCCGTTATAAGAATGAAATTTGTGAAGTTGCCAAAAACATTAAAATGCAAACATCAAGAGCTTGTGCAGAATGTATATTACTACAACACAGAGGAAATACAATGCAAAAATGAAACAGTGTGCAACGACAAGACTGGAGCATTTTATTAGGATGGACAACAGTTTTTATCAGTGAATAAGTCGACATTCCGATTTTTGACTTTTCTCATAGTAGTAACAGATCTTTTTAGATAGCCAGTCTGATATTAATTAATTAATGATTTTTCCTTTGTAAAAATCTGTACTCTCTTCTACACAAAACTGCACAGTTTCACATAAAACATGAAGGCATAGTTGATTGTCAAATCTGCGCTCAACAGCATTAAAATGTAATTAAATTTTCTGAATTCTTGTGGAAGAGATAGGAGTCAATACTGACCATTATCGGCTTTTGAGACAAGCCACTTAAATACAATGCAAACGTTTTTGTACTAATATCAAACGTTGTTTTATGTTGACGTAAAAGATTATTGTCATGTTCAGTTCTGGTGCCACTCTTATTTTGGTCAGCGGAAGTGTGCGTGAAGGCGTCAGCTGACTGGCGGCAGCTCGCGCCGTCACAACAACACACGGGAGCGCGCGTGCCTGCCTGACAGCCAGCTAGCAGCCCGCTAGCAGCCCCGCTAGCCTCCCGTGTAGCCCCCCAGTGTAGCCCCCCCGTGAAGCCGAGGCGCCGCCGCCGGACCGCGGTGGGTTATGCTTCCCGGAGCCGGAGCCTTGTGCACCAGCAGCTCATGGCGGCCGAGGTCCAGGCACAGCCGCAGGCTCGGAAGCCGTGTCTGCTGAGCCGAATCGAGGCTTTCCAGGAGGTGGTGAACACCGCGGTTATCATCCCCAAAGAGGACGGCGTCATCAGCCTGTCCGAGGACAGGTGAGCAGCGAGCAGCTCCACCAGGGACGCGAATTAAACACAACGATGAGAGAAATGAGGATTGAAATTCACCGGTTGCCGACAGATAATGATTTAAAGTGTCCAGGCTGCATTCAAACGTGTTTTTATTCTAAGTGTCAGCTGGCAGTCACACCATGAACCTGCAGGGGAACAACAGTAACCAGAGCTCTTTTTTTATTATATATATTTAAAAATGACATAAGCTAATGCAATTCCACTTTTATATTTAATATCAGACTGATAACACCATTTCAAATAAACCCCAAAACAAACCCATTCAGAAAATAGTAACATATATATATATTTATATCTTTCCACTTATTGGTATTTTGTTGCATGAAAAGCCCTTTTCTTTGAATTCTAGTATCTGCTGTTGTTTCTCCCTTCAGGCTGTGTATTCAGCCTTTTCACAAGCCTGCATGTCCAAAGGTTATATGTGTGTGTGTGTGTGTGTGTGTGTGTGTGTGTGTGTGTGTGTGTGTGTGTGTGTGTGTGTGTGTGTGTGTGTGTGTGTACGTACCCAGTTTAACTTGTTATACATTGTTTTGCAACTTGGATTTCTGGTCAGTTACTTTTCGGCAAAAAAAAGAATTTAAATGTCTTGAAAATGTTTTCAGGAAGCGTGGTGGTGCGAGCACAAAATGTTTTCTCAATGAGACGGTGGGTAAATAATCACAGTGACATGAGGTGGGAGAATTCAGACAATACTTGTGAGTAACCTCATGCCACATTCACAGAGATGCCAAAGCAATGTTGTTTTTCCACCAGAGGTTCTCAAGAAAAAAGAAGTTAGATTGTGTTTCACCTTAGAAACTGCAATGCAAAGAAATAAATCTCCTTGATGGAGATGAAATATGTTAAAGGTATAAAATGGAATGCATTGTGTTTTAAAACATATTTACTCAGCTGTCCGAATCGTTGAATTTGGGTGTTCCCATCTCTTCCATGGCTGCAGGTGTGTCAGATGAAGCACCTGGGCATGGAGACTAAAGACTGTGTGGCTTGAGTTGTTCCATCCATGTTCCGCTGGTGGTGATTTAATGGTCCTGCTGCTCATTTCAGCAGGACGTCCCCACAGAGGACGCGTCTCTCTTCCAAACGCTTGTTGAGCTGCTGTTGTCTTCATTGTGTGTGAACATGGTGCATTTCAAACGTCCAGCACTGCCACTCCTTCAGGCCTTACCCTTTTAGACCAACACTTTTTCTCCACTTGCAAACACAATTTTGAGAATGCTTGTTAAAGTTTGGTTGGTATGAGTTGTCGTTCTCTGGGAGTTTATCAGAGTGGATTTTGCTTCCCGTGAAGCTGTGAAGTGTGCAGTACTCACAGACTGAAGGGGCTTTGAAACACCTCACATGGAGAATTTAGCTCATTTCAGAGGGAAACAAGGCTAATTTTCTCTTTTTCATCTCCACAGGACGATTCGAGTATGGTTGAAGAGAGACAGCGGTCAGTACTGGCCCAGTGTGTACCAGACAATGACATGTGAGTCTCCTTTATCAGGTTTAAAGGTTTATCCATATCATGTTGCTTGTATGTCCTAAGAAAGCATCGCCTGTGTCTGTGAACTGAAAGAATGGCTTCTCCGGTGTAAACAGATGAGTCAGGAATTTATATTCCTTGTTGTGACGTCTTTCAGCAAAACGATCCAGACAAGCGCTCACTTCTCGGAACAGGATTTAGTTCATTCCTCTTTTTGTGCGCTCTTCGTGGGTGTGACCTTCTCTCCAGCGTAACTGTAGAAATAGTGAATCACTCAGACTAGTCGGGTTGACACACACCTTTACATGTCTTGAATGCCACTGAGTGTTTGAGCTGTTGTAGCTCTGCTGCCTGTCTTTGGCAGTTTGTCTACAGTTGTGCAACTGAAGGAAATCCCATGCTGGAATCGGTAAGATCTGTAACGAGCAGCATTGAACCTAAAGCTGCATGTGTTTGACATTACAATTCACTGATACTGAAATGTGTGTCACTATGTCGGAGTTTTGTACTTGGAGTAAGATTGGCTCGTGTTCATGTCAAATTTTGACAGAATTGGGCAGCTTTTAAAATAAAGTAGAACAGAATAGAAGTTCTTTTATGTCACTCTAGCAATGTTAAAACAGTGTTAGCAGTGAAATGTTGTGACGGCAACCTCAGGGTGGGCGGGGTCACTGGAGATGGAGGTGGCCTTCTTCTAGAGTCGGCCGCTGTAAATGTCTTCATTGGGACCACACCCTGATGATCTACAGGCTCTCCACCTGCAGGAGGAGGTCAGGAGGCTCTCCGCCTGCAGGAGGCTCTCCCCTGTAGGAGGAGGTCAGGAGGCTCTCCGCCTGCAGGAGGCTCTCCACCTGTAGAAGGAGGTCAGGAGGCTCTCCGCCTGCAGCAGGTGGTCAGGAGGCTCTCCGCCTGCAGGAGGCTCTCCCCTGTAGGAGGAGGTCAGGAGGCTCTCCGCCTGCAGCAGGTGGTCAGGAGGCTCTCCGCCTGCAGGAGGCTCTCCACCTGTAGAAGGAGGTCAGGAGGCTCTCCGCCTGCAGGAGGCTCTCCACCTGTAGGAGGAGGTCAGGAGGCTCTCCGCCTGCAGCAGGTGGTCAGGAGGCTCTCCGCCTGCAGGAGGCTCTCCCCTGTAGGAGGAGGTCAGGAGGCTCTCCGCCTGCAGCAGGTGGTCAGGAGGCTCTCCGCCTGCAGGAGGCTCTCCCCTGTAGGAGGAGGTCAGGAGGCTCTTCGCCTGCAGAAGGAGGTCAGGAGGCTCTCCGCCTGCAGGAGGCTCTCCCCTGTAGGAGGAGGTCAGGAGGCTCTCCGCCTGCAGAAGGAGGTCAGGAGGCTCTCCGCCTGCAGGAGGCTCTCCACCTGTAGGAGGAGGTCAGGAGGCTCTCCGCCTGCAGCAGGTGGTCAGGAGGCTCTCCGCCTGCAGGAGGCTCTCCACCTGTAGAAGGAGGTCAGGAGGCTCTCCGCCTGCAGGAGGCTCTCCACCTGTAGGAGGAGGTCAGGAGGCTCTCCGCCTGCAGGAGGCTCTCCACCTGTAGGAGGAGGTCAGGAGGCTCTCCGCCTGCAGGAGGCTCTCCACCTGTAGGAGGAGGTCAGGAGGCTCTCCGCCTGCAGGAGGCTCTCCCCTGTAGAAGGAGGTCAGGAGGCTCTCCGCCTGCAGGAGGCTCTCCACCTGTAGGAGGAGTTCAGGAGGTGAACCAGGTTCCTGGTGTGGATGACAGGCCAGAAACATCTGGTTTAGGTGAACCAGGTTCCTGGTGTGGATGACAGGCCAGAAACATCTGGTTTAGGTGAACCAGGTTCCTGGTGTGGATGACGGGCCAGAAACATCTGGTTTAGGTGAACCAGGTTCCTAGTGTGGATGATGGGCCAGAAACATCTGGTTTAGGTGAACCAGGTTCCTGGTGTGGATGACAGGCCAGAAACATCTGGTTTAGGTGAACCAGGTTCCTAGTGTGGATGACGGGCCAGAAACATCTGGTTTAGGTGAACCAGGTTCCTGGTGTGGATGATGGGCCAGAAACATCTGGTTTAGGTGAACCAGGTTCCTGGTGTGGATGACAGGCCAGAAACATCTGGTTTAGGTGAACCAGGTTCCTGGTGTGGACGACAGGCCAGAAACATCTGGTTGAGGTGAACCAGGTTCCTGGTGTGGACGACAGGCCAGAAACATCTGGTTGAGGTGAACCAGGCTCCTGGTGTGGACGACAGGCCAGAAACATCTGGTTGAGGTGAACCAGGCTCCTGGTGTGGACGACAGGCCAGAAACATCTGGTTGAGGTGAACCAGGCTCCTGGTGTGGACGACAGGCCAGAAACATCTGGTTGAGGTGAACCAGGCTCCTGGTGTGGACGACAGGCCAGAAACATCTGGTTGAGGTGAACCAGGTTCCTGGTGTGGACGACAGGCCAGAAACATCTGGTTGAGGTGAACCAGGTTCCTGGTGTGGACGACAGGCCAGAAACATCTGGTTGAGGTGAACCAGGCTCCTGGTGTGGACGACAGGCCAGAAACATCTGGTTGAGGTGAACCAGGTTCCTGGTGTGGATGACGGGCCAGAAACATCTGGTTGAGGTGAACCAGGTTCCTGGTGTGGACGACAGGCCAGAAACATCTGGTTGAGGTGAACCAGGCTCCTGGTGTGGACGACAGGCCAGAAACATCTGGTTGAGGTGAACCAGGCTCCTGGTGTGGACGACAGGCCAGAAACATCTGGTTGAGGTGAACCAGGTTCCTGGTGTGGACGGGCCCTTAAGGTGATCTTGGGACACTTTAGGGCCACAAAATATTGTTGTTTTACGCAACAATATTTTCAAGTGAAAACACAAAATGTTTGTTGCATCTTGTATATTTGGAGCCAATCAAAAGCAACATTTAGAAAGTGGCTCCCGAGGTGGAACTTTTTGAAAAACGCTCCCATCTTTGTGGAAACGTTTTGAAAATGCAACCGCTGGAAAATACTCTGCACGTCTCCCGGGGAGAAACTCTGCTACTGTTCATGCACAACATGGCTGAAATAAATAACTTTTCTGCACATGTCAGGACAATCTGGACAATGTGTCATGACTCTCTGTCAAAATAAAACTACCAAGTTCCCAGGATAATTTTGACAGTCACCATAATAACAATACAACTTGGTAGTATTATTTTGACAGTCACCGTGATAACAATACAACTTGGTAGTTTTATTTTGACAGTCAATGTAATGAAAATTCAACATGGTGGTCTGTCTACTACAATGTCTGTGTTCTCCCAGTGTTAATATTTATTGGGTTTTGTTCTCTGTGCTCATGTGTTTGTGTGGTTTCATTACAACATCAGACAACAGCGCCCACTTGTGGCCCACCATGAAATCTACAGTCAGGTGTAAATCTTTTGAGAGGGCAGCAAGACGAGCGGTGAGGTCCAGGGCGCATGGCGTCTTTTAAAAATCTCGGAGGGGAAGGAAGCATCTGCTTTGGTCCAGAATCATGAAGCTGCTAGTGAAGCATATTGTCATGTGAGAAATGATTGATGTTTAATCTCATACAAGCGTGACTCAATACATATTGAGCCAACTGAAGAGGACTGAGATGTACACGAATAGCTAAGTTGTCATTGGATTTGTTGCGTGTTGGTCACGACAGAGACTTGGGTTTCAAGATGTGTCGTTGATTGAAGGAACCTGGGAGAGAGTGCACTGTCATGTATTTATTTATTTGTCTGTGTTTGCAGCGTCATGCTCCTGTATGTCCTTTAACCCAGAGACCAGGAGGCTGTCTGTGGGGATGGACACTGGAAGTATCTGTGTAAGTCCAACCACCGACCTGCTTCCTCTCTGAGTGGACACCCCGTGACCTTTCCTTCCTTCCTCAGCTGAGAACTCGCTCAGCTGGTTACTTTTCTTGCTGGTTCAGGAGTTTTCAGGTCATAGGTTTTCCTGGAATTTCCTAATTTTGTATTGCATACACTACGTACTAAGATTATGGATCAAAACCAAACAATTACCACAGAAAAAAACTCAACATAAAGCCAATTTTAATGAAACCTTTTGGTGCAAAATACAGTGAAATGTCCACGAAATGTCTCCTATAGCTGTATTATAATGCATGCACTGGGAGCTGTTTGTTTAGGAACGAATCAACTCAACTCAGTCAAACTTCTATACAATGGAATGTTTTCAAAGGTTTTTTGTTTTTTTTCAATCTCGGCCCGACCTGAAAACAGATATTTTTATTCTGGTGCCACGCCCAAATGACAGAACAGGAACTGCTGCTACCTATATTAACTAACTTGCAGCGTACTCAGCTCATTGGCGTGTTTTACCTTAACATCAATAAGTAATGTATTTCTCAAGAAATTGTCTTTTTAAAGAGTTGTGCTGCCTCGTACTCTGCACACAAATGCCACATGACTGACCCTGGACTTTACCACCTACTTGGAATCATACACTTCTTTCAAACCTTTTTTTAGTTGAATTAACTTTTTTCATGCATACATTTTAGTGGAAGTCTTTAGTCGGTGTGTGAATAACAATTATCTAATGTTCTTGTCCTGTAGGAATTCACCCTGTCCGAAGATTACAACAAACTGAGTCCAGCACTCACCTACCAAGGTCAGTTTGAATATTTTAGTTTCTTTCAACCTCATCTTATCAATAAATGCTGGAATACTTAATGAACTGTGGTAAATATTATCCTATATAATTGATGAAAAAGTGTGTCAGTTCTTAAAAATCCCCCCCAAAAATGACTGGAATTGCATAGATTTATTGGAAATGACATAGGAAAAGTAAGTCTTAATGTAAATCTACGTGAAGCCTCAAATCTTCTGACTGATGTTTCTCTTATTCAGTAAGTTAGTTTATTTAGTCAGATAAGGTAGTAAGTCCATAAATATATTCCAGTAAAAGTCAACTGACTTGATTCAACATATTGATGTAAATAACGATTGAGCCTCTTTAAAAACACATTCTGCAGCTGTCGGTCTGAACATTTCGACCTAAAATGGATCGTTTGGTACTCAAGAATTGTAAGAAACATGAAGCCTAAAACCTGCCAATTAATAAGTTAGTTTAACATGTCTGATATCAAAAGATTCAGGACAGCGGATGACCAACACAAGGCTTTACAAGACAAACAGTGAAAAGTACACCGTTATCAGCTTTTCTGTGTAAACGGACATCGTTTTCACAGCAATGTCACGTTCTGAAAGTTTTCTGAAACGAAATCACAAAAACTATGTTTTCACTTGAAGTGTTAGACTTACTGGGTATCTTCAGATCAGATGTAGAGTATTTAGTGAGGACGACTGAGCTGTAAACTCGCGTATAACCTCCAATTAGATAAACCACCGGTTTGCTTTGTATTATTACTCCGTTCAGTGCTGTGTTGTTCTTCAAGCCTTGAAAAGCTCTGCAGCCCGAGGCACATTTGCTTACCACCAGTCTTTACACATGTATTCAGTAGATCCAGTCAACTGCAGTTTTTTCCAAAGCACATAGATGCAAATGATAATTGTTGAAATGTAGATTATTAAACGAAAGCACAGGAGTATTTATAGTGGATCACTTATGTTGATTTGTCGTGGATGTAACATGTAAAGGCCTCTTAAAATCTGTATATTTTATAATACTTGTTACTGTACTGATGTTTTAAAGTCCTAGTGAAATGAAGATTCCACCTCCAAAACACTCTGGCTGTCGCTTCTAGGGACATTTTTATGCTAACTGGTCCAAGGGTAAAATGTTAAAACATGGCAATCTGTGAGAAAATAGCCGATAAACAGCGCTATTTTCGCTGCTGGGCGGAGCTTCTGACAATAACAGAGTGACATCACGAGTTGTGCACACGCCCAAGTTGTGTTTACATTATGGAGGATCAGAGTTTTGACCACGAAGAGGCTGAATTGAACCATATTTCATCATCATGGTCATTTCAAACCCAGTGATTGATGAAGAAGACACAGAAGGTGGTTCTGCCATCGGTGACCCCGTCTGGAACATGTTTGAGGAAGCAGAAGACGCTTCGTCCTCCATTCGTCCTCGTCTCCTCGCCTCAGCAGCCGCCACTTTTCACCTTTCACCACCAGCCACGCGAGCTAGCGGCTCCCGCCGCCTGTGCTCCTTTCCTCCTCTCTCGGTCTCTTCCAGGCTCAATCTTTCATCAAGGCTCATAAAACGCCGACTATAACTTCAAAACACTGTAAAAACGTGGATATTTAAGAGGAAACAAGCCGATATAAACACAACAGATGGAGATCTGCACAACTCTTGACGTCACGCTCACGAAGAAGAAGGATTCCCCCGACTTCCTCGGCTGGAGAGTCAAAATTCAAATAACTTTGTTATGCGACAACAGTGGTGGGGCAGAGTCGGAGGAACCTTAGAAGTAGAACCCAACTATCGTTTTTGCAAAGTAGTGTTTTACATTTCACTAGGCCTTTAATGTGTTTGTCACTCTCGCTGTCTTGGCCAGGGCTCATTGGAAGATAGATATCCGATTAAATAAAAGTAAAAAAAACAAAACAAAACAGAAACATGTTGGCTTGACTGATGTCCAAGTTTTCAAAGTCAAACTGAAACTTGCAGGTAATGCGGGTGAAAGCAGGTCTCGTCTCACATGTGAACAGATCAGTCTGACTGCAGGTGGCGCTCTTTGACCTGTGACCTCTGTGCCAAAGCCGGACCTGACCAGGGGCTGGGACAGCATGTAGGGAAGGAGTCAGGAGCTCCAACAGGAGAAGCGCCTGACGATGATTGTTTATTGTGATCAGAGACGTCATCGGTCAAAAAAGATAATGAAGCCATCCATTAGTTGCAGATTTAACATGTTAAAAATAAATCAACTGCAGAAAGTGATGGATTAAAGAGAGATCACGTTGCATTAACTATACCTGAATGCCAAAAGTTCCATTTTCAAGAAGAAAAAGAAATAGCTTCATATGGTATTTGTGTTGTTTTATTTTATTTTGTTAGTTTTTAATAAAATGTTGACATTAGTAACGCAAAACTACTGTACTGACCAATGCAGACACATAACTATAGTTAATGTAATAGTGTGCACAGGTTTGTGCTTACACACTCAAAAAGCAGAGTTTTCCTCAAAACAATTGAAAACTGATGTCGACTTTTAATCAACTTCTGTACATGAATTGAGAGGCTGCAGGTTCTGACTTGATAAGAATCATTGTGTTTATTTTAAACGCCTGCTCAGACTCCTGCACTGTGAGTTGACAGACTGACGGTGTGTGTGTGTGTGTGTGTGTGTGTGTGTGTGTGTGTGTGTGTGTGTGTGTGTGTGTGTGTGTGTGTGTGTGTGTGTGTGTGTGTGTGTGTGTGTGTGTGTGTGTGTGTGTGTGTGTGTGTGTGTGTGTGTGTGTGTGTGTGTGTGTGTGTGTGTGTGTGTGTGTGTGCAGCCCACCAGGGCCGAGTGACGGTGGTGCTGCTTGTGCTGGAGATGGAGTGGCTCCTGAGCACCGGCCACGACAAACACTTCACCTGGCACTGCTCGGAGAGTGGCCAGCAGCTGGGGACGTACCGCACCGCCGCCTGGGTGTCAGGACTGCAGTATCCTTCCCCGCTGACGAGGACCATCTTTGGTGCTTTGCAAAAAATCTCAGTCCTTTTATCGTGAACACACGGGCTATTTTAAGAACGCTGCTGAGTAAGAAAAGGGCAAGAGAGATTAGCCTTCAGTCACTTTGCTCTAATGGGAGGCCTAACAATAGGCATCGGTCATGCTGTAGTCAAGGAAATGGACTGAGTAGTTTTCTGTAATGCTACATGAAAGGCTGCGAGTGCTCAGCAGAGACTCATCCATCCTGGTGAGCCGCCGTCACGCCGTCAGGCCGATGGCGTCCTGCTACGCTCAACATGCTAACCCTCATTCATTCTATTGTGTAGACTTTGTACACATAGCAAGAATTCATGTTGTGGAAATAACCTCATGTTCACGAAAAATATCCACTTTTTATAAACTTCACATGTATAAACTTTTTATTTGATTTAAGAACATTTAAGTGCACTTGTTGGTACGAATCGAGTGAGATCAGTGTACAAATAACTTTATTGTCACAGTATCAAAAACCAATATCATCCCTGAAGGGAGCAAGATTTTAAAATCTTTAATTGTGAATCTAAAGATGTCAGTGCAAGGAATTGTTAAAGGCGCTGTCACTCCACTGGGAGCAAGGTAACTGCACTAGAGGTGTACAAGCCTTCCACTTAAGGAATGCTTGATGCCGTGAAGGTGATCAGTTGGAGGCCCTGTGTACTCGACAAAGTTTTCATTTGAAAGCAGAAAACTTTAGTTGTGTTTAGGGAGGTGTTTACTCGACGACGGTGTCCTCAGCCACGTGAAATCACAACTTCTGAAGAAAAGCCTCCTAAAGTGGAACTTTTGGAAATTGTGAAAACTGGCCTCTCTGGAAATGCTTGAGCTCCATGTAGTAGGTGGAAACACTGCTGCTGCTCACGCTGACCACGCAATAAAGCATTCCTCTGCACATGCTCAGGACAGCCAATCAGAACAAAGTTACCTCCAGAGTGTCGTGACTCCCATTCCATGTTCTCCTGGACTTGGTACTTTTATTAGACCCACTTTTAATTACATCTTGAGAATTAATGCAACAGCTTTGCGGCCGCTTCTTCTTCTTTTTCCAACCTTAATGCTAAACCAGGTTCGATGTGGAGACCAGGCACGCCTTCGTGGGAGACCAGTCTGGTCAGGTGACCATCCTGAAGCTGGAGCAGGACAACTGCAGCCTGGTGACCACATTCAAAGGACATACTGGTAACACACACACACACACACACACACATGCACACGCACTCACACACTGATA
This sequence comes from Blennius ocellaris, assembly GCF_963422515.1. Lineage (NCBI taxonomy): Eukaryota > Metazoa > Chordata > Actinopteri > Blenniiformes > Blenniidae > Blennius > Blennius ocellaris. Next base: position 27,740,350 of record NC_137655.1, on the reverse strand, counting down.
AAGATTAATCTGATTTGTGTTGAGTTTCTGATGATATTTCTTCAAAACATTTTAAGAAGCCACATGGAGAATAAATGAATAAATAATCTTTGTTTTCTTAAATTTTCCAGTTTAAAAAAACTAAAACTTTCAGTAATGGCAGAGCTGCAGTCGTAGTGTTTTAATGCAATTCTTTTAGCCCGTCTGGTTCAGCCTGGAAGAATAAGTTTAACTTTTCTTTCAAATCCCTGCAGATCCTCTTTGTTGCAAATGTGAAAATGAGTGAACCAGATTGTCTCCCAGCTTTAGTTTTGGTTCGTTTATTGCGTTCTGCACTGCTCTGGGAAGCTTGTGGCTCCTATAAATATTAGTTTGTGGGGATGAACCAGCGTCTTTTGTTTGTCTCGTGGGATACTCGCTTCTTCTGCTAAAGGGAGAGACGACGACGCTCCTGCGGAAGGCAGATCATGTAGCTTTATCTGCTTAATGTTATTGATGTAAAAAAAGTATCTTTGCAAGAAGTGTATGCAAAATAAAACCCACTTTGTGCAACGAGTACACATAAAGATGCTTTTTTCTCCATTTAGTGCAAATGGACTTTCCTTACACTGCAGATTAGATTAGATTAGATTAGAGTCAACTTTATTGTCATTACAAATGCAACGAAATGCAATTTAGCATCTAACCAGAAGTGCAATATTGCAAGTATCAGATAATATTATGCACAGATAAATATATATGCATACCAATGTACATTCATATATATGTGTGTATATATCTATGTATCTATATATACACACACAATAATAAGGAACAGTGTGAGGTTGCTATTACTAGTATTTACATCAATTACATTATATTATGTAATTAATTATAATTATGTGGGTTCACTTGGTGCTCTTTTCCTGCGATGCAGCAGAGACGTGAGTGTCGCTTGGCAGTTGACAAGCTGACATCCTAGTGACTGATGAAGAATCAGATGCTATCAGGGAGAGTCTCAACTATTAAACTACTGATATGGACCATAAAACTTGACCGCCAGTCAAACCACTACGGTCGGCCATGTTTGTTTACAAGTGGATGAGCAGTTGCTCAGCAACAGGCTCTATAGCCTCCATCAACCTCTGCAGGAGGGAATAGAAACCGTGAAAGAATCTTTCCACCTTGGGAGCCGAGATAAAAACTTCACGAATACAGAGGATCAGAACACCGGTGTCGTGGAAACGGACCCCCAGAAGTGAAGACACAGAGACCCGAGTTGTGATATTGGTGATGCTGAAATGAGCGCGAGCAAACCATCATTAACTTCCCAAGTCACGCTGTCACGACACGTTTGTAAAAACACCCAGAATGCAACAGCTATAGGAGATGTTTTCAGGATATTTCACTGTATTTTGCACCAGAAGTTTTCATTAAAATTGGCTTTATGTTGAGATTGTTATTATTTTGTCTATAAAAGTGCCTTGAATTGATTGTGTTGTGTTTGGCACTATATAAATAAAGTTGAATTTAATTTAATAGAGGACTTGGTATGTATAGCATAGCAAACAGCCAGTAAATAATATGTAGGAATACAATAGTAGACGTTATGATTAGGGAGCAAAACATGTCCCCAAGTCAATCACTCCCACTGTTTCCTCCTGAGAAAGACGCTCCGTGGTGCAGTGCAGTTCCTTCCCACTGTGTGACAGATGAGTGTCCAACAGAGTCCATTGCTCCGTTGGTCTGTGGAGGGTCGCTTCATTCACGTTGGTGCTCGTGCTCCGCCTCAGGTAACGTGACGGCGCTGTGCTGGGACCCCGGCCAGAGGGTGCTGTTCTCCGGCAGCTCGGATCACTCCATCATCATGTGGGACATCGGAGGACGCAAAGGCACCGCCATCGAACTGCAGGGACACAAGTAAGAATCAGCAGGTTTCTTCAGCCGCATCGACGTGATGAATTCTATCACTGCACATACGTATTGTTTATAGAAGACGGGTTTAGTGTTTGTGTCTGTTGTCAGTTGTGTTTAAGGGACTAATAAAGCACCTACATCCGTCATGCGCTCCCCTAATGACCCTGTAAATTTCCCTTATTTTTCAACAGTTGCATAACAATCGGATTACTTCAGGCACACATGGAGAAGAGAATACATGTGGTTTACTTTCTGATAACGACTGGTATTAAACTGCAACTTAATCATTATTTCTCTGCACAAAGTACATAAAATACTGTAAAACTGCCGTTCCAGAGCTGTGATGAGAATAAACTTTTATCTTCCTCGCATGTCAGTTTTAAAACTTCTTTTCTATTGTTGGGATTCAGCTGCTTTAACTCTTCATTGCTGAGTGTTCCAACTGTCATTGATGCAAGTGGTGTGAATAAAATGTGACGTCTTAAAAGAGGCAGAGAAAGTTTACATGCAATCCTTTCTGTCATTCTTTGTTCAAGGGTGAAATGAGTCGGCGGGAAGATTTGGTGCTTTTGAGCCAAAAGCATGTCGAGCTACTGATGAAGAAATGTTGTGTTTTTTAACTCGGGCTCCTTTCTGTTTGTGCTCCTCGCAGTGACAAGGTGCAAGGCCTGTGCTACGCCTCCCACACCCGACAGCTCATCTCCTGCAGCTCGGACGGCAGCATCGTCATCTGGAACATGGACGTAACGCGACAAGAGGTGTGTGTGTGTGTGTGTGTGTGTGTGTGTGTGTGTGTGTGTGTGTGTGTGTGTGTGTGTGTGTGTGTGTGTGTGTGTGTGTGTGTGTGTGTGTGTGTGTGTGTGTGTGTGTGTGTGTGTGTGTGTGTGTGTGTGTGTGTGTGTGTGTGTGTGTGTGTGTGGTTCATTCCTGTTTATCGAGGAGCACATCCGATGATGGAGAGCAGTGTGGCGGGTGAAGCGCGGATGTTTTCATCTGGAGGAAAGGTCACCTGATTAGCAGAGTTTTCTTAGATTTTCTGTCTGGGGAACATTCCCACAGCTTCGCCTCTTCCTGTCCGTCTGCACTCCGTTAATCTGCACTGTTACTTAAAGGCCTAGTGAAATGTAAAACACTACTTTGCAAAAAACGATAGTTGGGGTTCTACTTCTAAGGTTCCTCCGACTCTGCCCCACCACTGTTGTCACATAACAAAGTTATTTGAATTTTGAATCTCCAGCCGAGGAAGTCGGGGGAATCCTTCTTCTTCGTGGGCGTGACATCACGAGTTGTGCAGATCTCCATCTGTTGTGTTTATATCGGCTTGTTTCCTCTTAAATATCCACGTTTTTACAGTGTTTTGAAGTTCTAGTCGGCGTTTTATGAGCCTTGATGAAAGATTGAGCCTGGAAGAGACCGAGAGAGGAGAAAAGGAGCACGGGCGGCGGGAGCCGCTAGCTCGCGTGGCTAGCGGGAGCTATTAGCTCGGGCGGCTAGTAGACGATCAAGTAATACCTGGACTCATCTTCGGTGATTCCGCGCAGTCGGAAAACGTTTTGACATGATCCAGGAAGCCGGTCGTTCTGCCAAAAGTCAGGAGCCTCAAAGCCTCAAAGGTGAAAAGTGGCGGCTGCTGAGGCGAGGAGACGAGGACGAATGGAGGACGAAGCGTCTTCTGCTTCCTCAAACATGTTCCAGACGGGGTCACCGATGGCAGAACCACCTTCTGTGTCTTCTTCATCAATCACTGGGTTTGAAATGACCATGATGATGAAATATGGTTCAATTCAGCCTCTTCGTGGTCAAAACTCTGATCCTCCATAATGTAAACACAACTTGGGCGTGTGCACAACTCGTGATGTCACTCTGTTATTGTCAGAAGCTCCGCCCAGCAGCGAAAATAGCGCTGTTTATCGGCTATTTTCTCGCAGATTGCCGTGTTTGAACATTTTACCCTTGGACCAGTTAGCATGAAAATGTCCCTAGAAGCAACAGCCAGAGTGTTTTGGAGGTGGAATCTTCATTTCACTAGGACTTTAAGCACTTTAAATCTGCTACAGAGTCTTTCTGTTCAACCTCAAATAATTACCACACTTAATCATTCAACCATTTTGAATATGGATTGTTTGTTTTCATTACTTTATGACGAGAAATGTCTGATTCCAGCTTTATTGTGTTACTGTTGAAATCCTCCATGATAAAATACTGGGAAGCTTTGAGGTGATGACGCTTCGGCTCAGATTTTTGAAGATACATTTGGTCATACTTTGTCTTTTAAAGCTCTATCAATCCAGTAGATTAAAAATATAGCTAATAGTCGCAGTGTGCCTGATAAAAACATGAATACAAGCAGCTGGATCATTAAGATAGAATACAAATAGATTGTTACTGACCTTTGACAGTTTTCCTTTGTTGATCAAATGCTGCTTTAGGTTGTTTTTGATTTGTGTCAAATAGTTTGAAAGCTTTTTCTTCAGAAACGAGAAGAAGTAAGATCTATCTTAGCTGCTGCCATCTAACTCAAAATGAGCTTGGATCTTCCATGAAATGCTAAATTGACTCATTTTCACCACCTGATGTGTTGTTTATGTTCTTAGCAGGTAAACAAATCTGGGTTCACGACATTTCTCAAATCATCTCCATCTGTGTTTCTTGACATTGAACACAGAATCCCAGCTCGTTCGGGAATGGAGGTTCTAAATCCATTGTCATAACCTGCTGATTGTTCTTCTGAACACTCCCAGACTCCAGAGTGGCTGGACAGTGACTCCTGTCAGAAGTGTGAGCAGCCTTTCTTCTGGAACTTCAAACAGATGTGGGACAGTAAGAAGATCGGCCTGCGGCAGGTACGACACGCCCGGAAACACTTCCAGTCACTTCACTCCTTCAGACACGTCAGGGTTTGTTAACCATCGGCCGTAAGAAGGAAGTTTTGTCCGTCGCTCTGCTGCAGCAGCTCCAGTAAACCGTCGACCTTCAGCCTGAACCAACCCTGAACCTCCAGCTCCTCACTTCTGACACGGCTTCTTCCTCACAAACTGCTTCCTGTTGTGGTTACTTCCTTCATTTACACCACAACGAAAGCGTAAAACTTTCATTTCGTTTCCATGACAACTGTGCTGGAAGCCGCTGGAAACAGAAATGGACAATGATAATATTTTCCTTCATAGTGTCATGACTGCCAGTCCAGATTCTGCTGGGCTTTATTTTGACAGTCAACGTAATAACAATCTAACTTGGTAGCTTTATTTTGACAGTCACCGTAATATTGTGTGTCGCTGTTCCTTTGCCCGCACAGTAAACATTGTTCCAACAGAACCTGGAGTCTCTGTGGGCCTGACTTAATAAGATAAGGCTTAATAAGAATAAAAGCTGCTAAGTTGCGTGTTTAATTAAACAAAGTTCACTTTCATCTGCAGATGATCAATTAACATTAAAGGCATGGTCTCCAGAAATATGGAAAATCAATTAACAGCCAGTAACAAGTGGTTTTCTGGGGTAAACTTTTTTACGTCTTCCTCTCTTTACCATTTTTTTTTAATGAACACTGGATCAATTTTAAATACGTATTAAAAATGTTATTGTTGTTTAGATTTTCCAAATCATTCTCTTACAGCATAGATTCTCCTTTATCTTTCATCAGGACGTCTCGGACACTATTTCCATAAAATGATAGATTATTCATGACCACCGACTCCAACTGCAGCGATTTGCAAACCGCAGGTTCATCTGCAGACAATCATGAGAGCCGATGAATAATGTGCCTCGACTTTCCCTTTCAGACTCAAAACGGCTTTCCAGTGCAGCACATTTACACTTCACACCGCTCAACGCAAAAACTCAGTGGTTCTTTTAAAAATATGGTAAAAATATTGAACGTGTAATTAGTAACACATGCCTCAATGTGTGAAGCAGCAAAAACAAGGTAAGAGACGGTTTAAAGCACTTCAGGAGAAGAAAGTAGTCGAGATTTGCCTTCAAATGTTGAGGAGAAAAGACGAAAATCAACAGAAAATAAATCCTCAACTATCTGTACATCAGCAAATACGTTTCTGATTGAAAGTCTTTCTCTGCTGTTAATGCCAACATTAAAATCTCATATGAAGAGAGCGTGTGAAAGGTAACCAGCAGTGCAGCATTATGTAAACAAGTGTTTGTGTACAAACAGGGCAGTTGAGTAGTGTCCCAATGTGTTTATCAGTGAGGTAGTTTGTGAGGGCAAGTACTTTACTCCTGGTCTTCCTCTGCTCCTGCACATGACACAAATGAGGCTGCTGCTAGTGACACCTGACATGTTGAAGCGGCGCTGTGTTCCTCAGCACCACTGCAGGAAGTGCGGCCAGGCGGTGTGCGGCAAGTGTTCGTCCAAACGCTCCACCATCCCCCTCATGGGCTTCGAGTTCGAAGTGCGCGTGTGTGACAGCTGCCACGAGTCCATCACCGACGACGAGTGAGTCACAATGGGCCTCCTGTGGCCGCCGCACGCCGCGCGCTCTGTGCTCGCCACTGTGTCAGCGGCGCTCCTCTTCCTCTGTGTCTTCCAGCCGGGCGCCGACGGCCACCTTCCACGACAGCAAGCACAGTATTGTTTACATGCACTACGAGCCCACCACCGGGAATCTGCTCACCGCCGGCTCCGACAAGGTCATCAAGGTCTGGACAGGAACAGTATGCGTTGTATTGAGGAGCCGCTCTTTTTAGCTGTAAAATACATTTCATGTTTCTGTCAAGCGTCACAATCAGGGGCGTCATTTTAGTTCAGGGGACACGCAGTCAATTTTCATCTGGGTAACCTTTAAACCTTTCATAAGCTTTACATTTAAAAGTTTTTCTTTGTTGCAGCGCAGAGTATATATACTGAAAATGTTGATTTTTTTTCTCACAAAACCAAACAATTATTTCTAAAATTGACAAAAATCTCAACATAAAGTCAGTTTTAATGAAACCTTCTTTTACAAATTACATTGAAAAGTCCTGAAAACTTCTCCTCCAGCTGTTGCATCATGCATATTTCCTGCACATGTTCTGAAAGGGAGCCGTGACGAGGGATGGGAATGGATAACATTTTTCCGATTCCATTTTGAAGTCTGCTAAAAGGTTTGGTTCTTTATCAGTTCTCTTCCCCAACCTGCAGTATTACCGGCAGAACATGCTCACCGTTGTCGAAGCTGCGGCGTTGAGCTTCACTCCGGAACGGGTGAAAAACGTCACATCTGTTCACAGTTCTCGCTGCTGTGTGTGAAAAGTTTCTGCATGTCGGTGGTATTTCCTCCCTTTGGTCAAATATCGACTTTGCAAGTGTTGCAAGTTGCCCGATTTCATGCTTTGTCCTGAAAGAGAACCAGAACTTTTGAGTATTTGTGTCTGTTGGGCGCCATGCTTCCTGCTGGCTGCACTGAATGACGCGGTGACGTCACTGGAATCCTTCTCAACATGAACCGGTTTTCCATTCCCATCCCTAACAGCGACCGTGCAAAGCTGCTCAACATATCTTTTGACTCATGGACGGGGAGAAATTGGGACTTGAGAGACGAGCCGCTCCATCAAATGATCCACAACACAGATTTCAGGTTCAAGAACAAATGCTCCAGGGAGTTTTAGACCTCAAATGCTCCAGGGAGTTTTAGACCTCGGCTTACGGTGTCTCTTGTGTGTCTGCAGCTGTGGGACATGACTCCAGTGGTGTCCTGAGACGTCCGCCAGAGCTTCTGTGTGGCCGAGGAAGACCTCCAACAGCACGAGTGTCATCTGGATAATATTTAACCGTCACGGTCGCAGTGGTTGTTGCACATTAACATGGAGGACGCTGCTGGACGCTGAGGCCTGACGGCAGCCCAGCCTGGGTTGAAGCAACGGACGTGACGGCACGGGGGCCGGTGGTGTGAAGAGCATTGATCCTTTCTTCCTCTGTGTGTGTGTGTGTGTGTGTGTGTGGCATTCAGAGATTCAACTTTCTGAGTGATTATTTTTTTCTTCAATTCTCTTGCATTCCTTAAAGATTTCATACTGGAAACTCAGAAAAAAAGCCTTCAAAACATCACTGTCGTGGTGAAGCAGCGGTTTGAAAAGGGCCTGAGCCTCACTGATCCCTCCACACATTCCCCACAAAGAGGTTTACACCTGCTGCGTCCCGGCAGCAGCCGCTCACGTCACCCTCTGCAGGCAAAGAACACAAAAAAACACATTTCATTTGCACTTTTCAATACTTTACGTACTATTTGCAAATTGTTTTCTCGATAGTTTGAAACATATAATCGAAATGACTATCTACTCTCAACATTTCACATTATCATCCATGTGACCCTCGGAGCTCCACGTACAAATATTTTGAGGGCGCGTCAATATTTATAGATAAAATAGAAATACTACTTTCCAACAAATAGTTTCCTGTGGTTCTCTTTTTCTCCCAAACTTGTTTTCTTTAACATTTCATTTGAAAGGTACGTCTGTCTTCATATGGGAAGATAACTATCAACAGTTAAACACTTGAAGTGTCTCCGGGTAGAAAATATGACCATTATATGAACTTAAATGTGATATCTACTGTAAAATAACTCAAATGATCAACATAATGAGACTCAACAACAGTCCTGAAGTCGCTTTAAGCCTCTTTTGTCACATTCTGCTGGTAGATAAAACTTGACTTTGCCCAACCTGGTTATTCTTGCAGTATTAGTTTGCTCCACAAGGTGGTGTGTTGAGTCAGAGTAGCACGAGAAATAGTTGCTGTATTGTGAATCAACGGTTCCAGTTTATTGTTGAACTTTAGTAAACATGTTAACAGAACTCATATCAAAATAGTAACAGAAGTTGTACACATGTCAAAATCAGTGTTTCTAAAGAGAGTGGTGTGATCACACCCGGAACAGTGCATGACTGCATTGTATTGTATATCTACGCTATAAAGGAAAGTGGTTGATTTTCCTGCATGTTTGAGATTAAGTTCATGAGAGCAGTTTATAATCATCTGCTTCATCACGCAGTTTGATGTTTCTCTTAATGTGGAATCTGATCTGTTCACCTCGTCGTGGCATCGCGGCTCCTCCACCACTCAGCTCATCACATTCTGCCTCCACAAGGGCTAGAAGTGGCAGTTACAGTTCACATACATAATCATTTACCTGCTTTTTCAATATTGAGTGTTTTTATTTGCTAGTGTGGATCAAAGAAAAGCAACGCAAGATGCAGTTTTCCACCACAGGAGGGTTTTTTTCAGGTCAGCACTGTGGAGGTAGTTTCAGTCTTTGCCTGCAGGAGGAGCTCATGAGCACATTATCAGTCTGACTGTCTGGATGCTGCCTTCAGGTGTTTCTTTGTCATCGTGTCCAAGATGCCGAGGCTTATCTTCTTTGTAGAGAGGTCAGTTTGGTGTGAGCGTGGGGAAGCACCGCGGTGGAACAATGAGTCTTTAGAAAGTTATGTCTTAATTTAGGCTGCAGGGTCAAACGTGTGAATGTGGACGTCTCCTAACTGCATGTTTGATTTCAGTTCGTTCAGAACCTCAGTAGATTTCCATACGTTGGGATTAAATGTGTGTAAATGAAAGCAAAGGTGTGGAGTCATGACATCTCCAGCCTGGCGTCTATTCTGGGTGCAGCATCTTGAGGTTTAGTGACCTTACTACATATCATTTACATTAAACCCATTCGCTGATTGCTCTTAGTTGTTTTGTACAGCATTGTCAGTGAGATTATTTATTATTGTAAGGGAGCTTTCAGTGTTTCTGACAAAAAAAATCAAAACAAGCTCATCGGTAGAATCAGGACTGAAACGAGTTGTCATTGTTTGGTTTTTCTAATGTTTCTATACTGTAACACTGACGTCATTGTCCATGCACTGGAACTGAGAAGCAGAAATGTTTCCTTCATCATTACTGTGAAAAACAGTCTTATCCTCACGTTTGTGCTTTAACAACCAGATAAAGACCAAGATTAATGCTCGTATAGTTCAAACCTTTCCAAAGATGTTTGATCATGGTCACATGTTTAATCACAAAGAGTCCAAATTAAACTGTAGTCGACTGTTCAGTTTTAAAACCTATCAAGGTACATTAGTAGCTGCTGTTCAGTCTCCATACTAAAACCTTCACGTTGATACGAATCGCTCATTTACCGTCACTGTGACTGAAACACGCCTGAACTCATCCAAAGGCCTGAAGCAGTGATAGAAACATCACTTATCTGAGCATTCACACCTTTCAGAAGAACCATGAAGTCTTCTGTGGCCAGTTCTTTTTTTGTATTTAGTTTCAGGAAGAAAGCGAGTCATTGTGTTTCAGAGTTTCTATCTGTGTTTGTGAACTGATGTAATAAAGAAGAGCTGCAAAGTGGTTGTTGAGTCGTCATTAGTGTTGAAGTGGAACAAGATCTCATCCCAGTATCAACAGTTGCTGTGAGCAGTTTGCATGTTTTCCCTGATCCTGCAGCGCTGCAGCTCACCTCATCTGATGATGATGATGATGATGCTTCATATAGCACTGTTAAGACTCCAGGCCTTCTGATTTATTCTACTTGATTTTAATTTAGTTTCTTACTTTAGTTCGTTTGTGTTGCTATCTTCACTGCTAGTCTTGATTTTTAGTCCTTGATTTTAGATAAGGTATTTCCTTTTAAGTACTTTATTTAATCAGTTACTTCTACAGTATGTTCTATAGATTAGTTCAAACTTTGAGCTGCACTTTGTTTCTGAGCGTGACGATCTAAACAGACAAAACAGCCCACTATTAGTCAAGTGAGTATATTTGTCCAGTGATGAACAAATGTTGCATAATTTAAACAATTTTTCTAAAATTTACAATCGAATCTCTTCATGTTTGATGCATTCATGGAATAAAGAAACCGAAAAAAAACCCTGATTAAATGCTGAGAGGGATTTTCATTAGCATCGGCTTTTAAAGGTTAAATGAAAACAACCAACACTGACTTTAAAACTCGACAGCAGCACTGGAAAATTACACACAGTTTTATTTAATGCAAACAAATTAATATACAATTTATAATAAAGTCATGATGTAGCTACATATATAAATATCTCTATAGCAGTGATAAATACAGTATGCAGTGTGACAAACAGTCACTTTGTTCTCTGAGGTATCATCTGAAAATATAAAGCTAAGATTCTGTAAACATTGGCAGTGATTAGGGAGGAGGGATTAGGGAGTGTTGGATTAGGGAGGAGGGATTAGGGAGTGTAGGATTAGGGAGGAGGGATTAGGGAGTGTAGGATTAGGGAGGAGGGATTAGGGAGTGTTGGATTAGGGAGGAGGGATTAGGGAGTGTTGGATTAGGGAGGAGGGATTAGGGAGTGTAGGAATAGAGAGGAGGGATTAGGGAATGTAGGATTAGGGAGGAGGGATTAGGGAGTGTAGGAATAGAGAGGAGGGATTAGGGAGTGTTGGATTAGGGAGGAGGGATGAGGGAGTGTAGGATTAGAGAGGAGGGATTAGGGAGGAGGGATGAGGGAGTGTAGGATTAGAGAGGAGGGATTAGGGAGTGTTGGATTAGGGAGGAGGGATTAGGGAGTGTTGGATTAGGGAGGAGGGATTAGGGAGTGTAGGATTAGGGAGGAGGGATTAGGGAGTGTAGGATTAGGGAGGAGGGATTAGGGAGTGTAGGATTAGGGAGGAGGGATTAGGGAGTGTAGGATTAGAGAGGAGGGATTAGGGAGTGTTGGATTAGGGAGGAGGGATGAGGGAGTGTAGGATTAGAGAGGAGGGATTAGGGAGTGTAGGATTAGAGAGGAGGGATTAGGGAGTGTAGGATTAGAGAGGAGGGATTAGGGAGTGTAGGATTAGAGAGGAGGGATTAGGGAGTGTAGGATTAGGGAGGAGGGATTAGGGATTAGGGAGTGTAGGATTAGGGAGGAGGGATTAGGGAGTGTTGGATTAGGGAGGAGGGATTAGGGAGTGTAGGATTAGGGAGGAGGGATTAGGGAGTGTAGGATTAGGGAGGAGGGATTAGGGAGTGTAGGATTAGGGAGGAGGGATTAGGGAGTGTAGGATTAGGGAGGAGGGATTAGGGAGTGTAGGATTAGGGAGGAGGGATTAGGGAGTGTAGGATTAGGGAGGAGGGATTAGGGAGTGTAGGATTAGGGAGGAGGGATTAGGGAGTGTAGGATTAGGGAGGAGGGATTAGGGAGTGTAGGATTAGGGAGGAGGGATTAGGGAGTGTAGGATTAGGGAGGAGGGATTAGGGAGTGTTGGATTAGGGAGGAGGGATTAGGGAGTGTAGGATTAGGGAGGAGGGATTAGGGAGTGTAGGATTAGGGAGGAGGGATTAGGGAGTGTAGGATTAGGGAGGAGGGATTAGGGAGTGTAGGATTAGGGAGGAGGGATTAGGGAGTGTAGGATTAGGGAGGAGGGATTAGGGAGTGTAGGATTAGGGAGGAGGGATTAGGGAGTGTAGGATTAGGGAGGAGGGATTAGGGAGTGTAGGATTAGGGAGGAGGGATTAGGGAGTGTTGGATTAGGGAGGAGGGATTAGGGAGTGTAGGATTAGGGAGGAGGGATTAGGGAGTGTTGGATTAGAGAGGAGGGATTAGGGAGTGTAGGATTAGGGAGTGTAGGATTAGGGAGGAGGGATTAGGGAGGAGGGATTAGGGAGTGTTGGATTAGAGAGGAGGGATTAGGGAGTGTAGGATTAGAGAGGAGGGATTAGGGAGTGTAGGATTAGAGAGGAGGGATTAGGGAGGAGGGATTAGGGAGTGTTGGATTAGAGAGGAGGGATTAGGGAGTGTAGGATTAGGGAGGAGGGATTAGGGAGTGTAGGATTAGGGAGGAGGGATTAGGGAGTGTAGGATTAGAGAGGAGGGATTAGGGAGTGTAGGATTAGAGAGGAGGGATTAGGGAGGAGGGATTAGGGAGTGTTGGGCCTGGACGAGAGGCTCCAGGTTAAGGTTTGAACTTGAGGGCGAGCTCCTCCAGCGTGTTCAGCAGTTTGTGGTCGTCCTGAGCGGAGGAGCGCGACGCGGCGAGCGGGAGGTGCGTCGCCACGGCTTTACGATCTGAGAAGAAGGAAATGGAGACGTGTTGAACTGCAGGAGAGACCAGGCGTCCAGCAAACTGCAGGAATCATCAGTCATGGAAACATGAACGGTGGGTTGCCAGGTTGGGTTTCTGTTTGTTCTCCTGTTTCACCCGCCGACTGCACTTTACTTCCACCATCCAAAAACATGGATGGAGGTGATATAACATTTTACTTTAGCTTCCATATGCAGCCCAGTCTCATCCTGAGTGGTAAACTAGTTCCACAATAAACATTAGTCAGTCTGTGTGGCAGCGCAGAGTAAACGTGATGAAAATGTTGATATTTTCACAAAATTACTGGAGAAAATGACTTTAATCTCAACATAATGTCAATTTTAATGAAACCCGGAGCAAAATGCCAAAATCCTTCTAGTTCATTTCTTAACCCTTGTGTGGCATTGGGGGACAAAACGTCCACTTGGAGTAATTTTTCCTCTTAATTTGACCATAACTTTCACGGCTCAAATGGCATGATTTTTGCTGAGGAAGCTTATTTTTACATGCAATATAAAAATTAGATTTTAAATTTTTCACTCGATCAATAATGCACTGTCGGCAAAAAAACTTCCTTATGTGGCGTTGGTGGCTGTTTTCATCCACTAACTTTGACCCCTGTATAAATATATCAGATAAATATTTCTTCAAAATTTTTTTGCATAAATCTGTTAATCAACTTCAGTCCTGCTCAAAACTGCCAAATAAAAAAAAAAAAAAAAAAATCAAAATTAACCCTTTAAATGCTCATTTAGAAGATGAAGGTACTGAAATGGGAAAAAAATACACACAAAATGACTCATTTTCAAAATAAAATGTGATCGGATATTGGATCTTTTTTGCATGTTATTACAGTCTTGGCTATGTCAAAGATTAGTAATGTAATTATCTTTGAAGCATATTTAGTTTTTGTGCAAAATCAGATTTTCAAAACACACACACACACACACACACACACACACACACACACACACACACACACACACAGACAATGGGTGATTTTGTGTGTATTTTTCCCATATCAGTGCCTTTATCTTCTAAATTGGTATTTAAATGGTTAATTTAAAAAAACATATAATAATTTTTGGTAGTTTTGATCAGGACTGAAGTTGATTAACAGATTTATGCAAAAAAATGGGGAAAAAATGTATCTGATGTATTTTTACAGCTGTAAAGTGAGTGGATGAAAACAGCCACCAACGCCACATAAGGGAGTTTTTTTGAAAATCTGATTTTGCATTCCAGCCTTTAGCTGACTTCACAGTGAGACGAACTCCTGGACAATCGTGCAGAGGGTTGGACTGAGACTTTGTCTCTTCTTGAAAGAATAATGGTCTGAAACGATTTAAAATGGCTCTCCGTCTGCTTCCTGTGTCCCTGAGGTTTGTACCAGGAAATTCTCCTGACACTATATCAACTATCTACGGTTAGCATGATCCTGTCTGCCACTCGTCATGTGAACGTTTGATTCTTCGCCTCAGCAGATTCAACGGTCTGTACTGCAGACGGTGCCTCGGGGAGGCGAACACACTGACGCTCCTTTGATCGCGGTGAGAATGTGTGGCGTTTGTAAGCAGAGTGCGATCAGCAGCCGTCTCCGACCCTGGAAGAAGAGTCCACTGGGCTGCCGGGCGGCGGCTGCAGAGACGGCGAGCCACACCACCGTGTCCGAGCCCATGGCCTCCGTCCTCAGCCTGGACTGCATCTTGGCGTGGAACGATGGCATGGACGACTGGACGGCTGCACGGGAAAGCAACTGTAAGTCACACTGAGCACGAGTCGACACAAGCAGCGGCTTTTCACCGTTTGAAAAACCTTCGTCTTTCAGGATAAAGTGAAGGCAAACTGAGGAACGTCTCACCATCAGGGTCACTTTCACATGAGGGGATCACAGCTTTTACAAACCCAGACTCATGCTGATCAATCCATTTTTGCACCCGCAACATTTTAAAAGAGAAAAAAACCCCAAAACATATGTAAAGCGGCGGTCACAACCCACCCTGCGTGTTTTTAGTCCCTATGTTTTATGTGGAGGCCTCGGCCGCCATGTTTTTCTGAAAACATGGGTAGGGAGTAGGTCAAGACAGGGTGTAAGTACGTGGCCACACGCCCCGCCTGGCCATGAGGGTGGGAGGAGAGATCTCTGTGTGATTGTCACGTTATCCTCCGGAGGCCGTACTTATACGTTCTGCTCATGTACGTGTTTTTACTCACTCCATGTTGAAAGAGCCTGCCAGTGCCACGAACATGAGTTTGTCCAGATAGAAGACTTATTATAATCAGTGAAGTATTTGTAACAGTTCAGTGGCCGAGGATAAATAGTGATGTATTTATTACACACAGTTTAAAATCACGGAGGAGGAAGTAAAAAAATAAAAAAAAGCAGTCATTGCATTTCCAAATAAATGCGACATAGTCCAGAGCAACTTGTGTTGTTTTCATCGTCATGATGCATTTTTTTTTACGCATTTTTCAACCGATGGAATAAATCAATTTGTAGGAATGACTTTTGATGAAGCTGCAGATAACAGCATATAAAATATTGGTATGTGTAAAATCCGATTCCAGAATTAGATCAGATTTTTTTTTTGAACATGCTGAGACTTTTATTTTTCTTATTTTCTGCTAAAATATGTTTCGTTACTAAAAATCATGTTCATGTTCAAAATAAATGTCATTCATTCGTTCAATATGGGGAAAAAATGTGTTGATAATGATTATAAAAGTGAACTAAGAAGGGTGAACGGACAACTCATCCTCAGATGAGATTTCACTTTTATTTTGGGGAGAAAATAAATCCTGTACAATGTAGTTTTACATATTTCTAATTGATAGTTTGTGTTTCATATATCTAGTATATGCCCATATATATTTAATATAGTGTCATATGGCTTTGTTTCTCATGAAGAACGGTCTTCTTTACTCACAGGCCCCCCCACCTCCCCTCCCCACCCCAGAACTGGGCATACACGTTCCACCTGGCTTTAAATCACGTTACAGAGACACTTTGAAATCCGATCCAATCCTTCTGAAAAAGCATGTAACGTCGCTCTGAGCCCTGCAAACCCGGGATGTCGGGTGTCCGACAGTTTAACGAGCACCTGAACGCATCACTCCAGGCTGCCATGTTTGAAGCTGCGTTTTAACTTTACGGCTTATTTGTTTACAGAAACACAGCTGCTAATGTTTACCATTCACCCTCGGCCACTGAAATGTTACATATAATTCACTTAACAACATGATTTCATTCATTTTTTTACTTCCCCGCTGCGATTTTAAACTAAGTTTAAAATGTAAAAGACTCGCGGAGTCAGTGCGTTGTGGCTCATTGGCTGTAGGATGCAGGAGGTGAATCTGTAGCCTGAACGCAGCGACAGTTTCTCATGCAGATAAAGTGCTACGGCGTGTGTGCGTGCTCCAAACCCGTACGGAGGCTGGACTCGCCTCCTACTGACCCCAACGTTTGCCAACGTTCACTTGCAGGTACGGTGGGTTGTGACCGTTGCTTAAACTGCACTTGACGACAAGCCGCAGGTGTTCATGTTGTAATAAGACCAGAATTTCACTGCAGGAACGGCGATTGATCATATTTTCATCAATTCTTGCAAATCTGTCTTTCATAGTGCTGGAAATTCCTGTTTGTGCCTCGTGGGCCTGCTATGAAGTCCAGACAGACAGAGAGAGAGAGAGACAGACAGACATAGAGACACATAGAGAGAGACAGGGAGACATAGAGAGAGAGAGAGAGCGAGAGAGAGACAGAGACAGAGACACAGAGAGAGACAGGGAGAGACACAGGGAGATACACAGGGAGACATAGAGAGACAGAGACACAGAGAGAGACACAGGGAGATACAGGAAGACATAGAGAGACAGGGACACAGAGAGACACAGGGAGAGACACAGAGAGAGACAGGGAGACATAGAGACATAGAGACATAGAGAGAGAGAGAGAGAGAGAGAGAGAGAGAGAGAGACAGGGAGAGACACAGGGAGATACAGGAAGACATAGAGAGAGAGAGACACAGAGAGAGAGAGACACAGAGAGAGAGAGAGAGAGAGAGACAGAGAGACACAGAGAGACAGGGAGAGACACAGAGAGACATAGAGAGAGACAGGGAGAGACAGAGAGAGAGAGAGAGAGAGACATAGAGAGAGACAGGGAGAGACAGAGAGAGAGAGAGAGAGAGACATAGAGAGAGACACAGAGAAAGACATACAGAGAGACAGAGAGACACAGAGAAAGACAGGGAGACATAGAGACACACACACACACACACACACACACACACACACACACACACACACACACACACACACACACACACACACACACACACACACACACACACACACACACACACACACACACACACACACACACACAGAGAAGAGACATGGAGACACACAGAGAGACAGATAGAGAGACAGACACATAATCAGCAAGCGTTTGATCTCTGTTGATAAAGTATTTCATCGGTTATTTGCTGATTGTGATTGTGAGAAGGAAGATTCCTCCGCCTCGGCGTCCAGCGCTCTGGTTTACGTGATGCACCTGAACCAAGTAAAATGGGATTCAATTGCAAAATGACCACAGAAGCCATGGATTCCAGCACAATTCCTCTCGGACTGACGTTGAAGCTGAAGACCACCCAACGCCCGAGACGGAGGGGAAAGTCAAAGATCGATCCGCAACGTTGGCTTCCCTGCAGACCGGGGTGAGACCGGGGTGAGACCGGGGTGAGACCGGGGTGAGACTGGGGTGAGACCGGGGTGAGACCGGGGTGAGACCGGGGGTGAGACCGGGGGTGAGACCGGGGTGAGACCGGGGTGAGACCGGGGGTGAGACCGGGGGTGAGACTGGGGTGAGACCGGGGTGAGACCGGGGTGAGACCGGGGGTGAGACCGGGGGTGAGACCGGGGGTGAGACCGGGGGTGAGACCGGGGTGAGACTGGGGTGAGACCGGGAGTGTGAGCTCACCAGGGGTGTCGGCCCAGCCCGGGTGCATGGCGGAGAAGTGGATGTCAGGGTGCAGCGCGGCCCAGCGCTCCGTCAGGACCACCTGCTGCCTCTGCCGAGGAAAGACGGGAGAACACGGGTCAGTGAACGCCTCGCGCCACACCGGCGTGGGTCTGCCTCCCTCACTTTGTTTTGAGCGTAGGCCATGGTGCCGTCGAACGCGCCCTTCTCCAACTGGAGGTCGTCCACGTTCAGCTTCTGCGTGAGCATGCCGCCGGACGACACGGTGACCTGCAGGGAGAGCCGTCTGTTAACCTGCCTGTTCCTGCAGGTCGGGAACAGGCACTCCACGTGACGGAGGACAAGAACTCGCCACTCGAGGGTCTTCGGCCTTCTTCAGGGCAGGAATCAGAGCGGTGGTGAGGATGAAGGTCCCTGGACGAGAAGAGCAACGTGAGGCCATGAGGCTGCTGCACAAACATGTCTAATAACACTTCCCACCGCGCGTCACCGTTTAAAATCATCTTCGTACGAGGACTGGACGGACACTATATGTGTCATAGAATACAAATACTTTATTAATCGCAGAGGGAAGCTCTTTGCTCGACGCAGAATATATTAGAATAGAGTTACATGGAAATAAAATAGTGTCAAAATGAAATAAGCAATATTAAATATTAAGATATACAGGGCTCAATGTGTGTGTGTACATGGATATAGATCATCTATTTTTTGTGTATGTATTTTTATAAAATAATATATACGTACAGTGTATGTGTGTATATTTGTGTATGGTAAGGCTTTATATTTTCAAGATAATTTAATAAAAAAATAATATATATATATTTCATTCCAGACATGTAAAAAATAAATAAATACAAATAAAAAAAAAATATATATATATATAGTTATTATATATATATATATATAAAAATAATAAAATATATACATATACACACACACACACACACACACACACACACACACACACACACACATATGTGTGTGTGTGCTTTTTTACATGTCTGGAATGAATTCATAATTAAAAAAAAGGTTGAAAGTCATTCAATTACTTCAAAAGAAAATGTGGTTATAGTCTGTTTTTCCAAATAGAACATATCATTAACCGCTGAAATAGATCAAAGTTAAATGTAAAATATAAGAAACATTCCTTCATGATGTTGTTTGATAAGATCTATTAGCTTTCCACCATATTTATTGCATTTTATCTTGCATATAACGTCTGGAACTGCCAACGAGGTGGCAAACAGAAATGTTTCCTACCAAGAGTGTTTGTGGCGAAGTTCTTCTCCAAGCCGTCTCCGGTCAGCTCCCTCTGGTTGGCCATGCAGCCGGCGTTGTTGATCTGTGGGAGAGCCCACGGGGGATTAAAACAGCGACGGCGGCGTGCGCGGCGCTCGCAGCTCTGCAGGACCCACCAACACGTGCAGGACGTTGTTCTGCGAGAAGCTCTGAGCGAAGTCCCACACCTGCCTGGCGCTGGACATGTCCAGGATGTGGACGTGGACGTCCTGGGGGACGTCGAGGCGAAGCAGAGGAAATCACCAAATGGCCACAGGTTAGAAATCCACACAGTGGTCGTGGCGAATTCATTAAAAAAATAGAAGTCCATTATTGAAACAAAATAAAGAGTGAAAACTCAGAAAGCTCACCTGGTTCTTGCTCTGCTCTACAATGTGGCTTCTGGCTGCTTCGGCTCGGTCTTTGTTCCGACACACCATGTGAACAGTTCCTCCTTTACAGTAGAGTAGAATAGAATAGCTTTAATCATTTCAATTAATTATTTTAACTTTCAGTTCTATTTCTATTTATTTTGTTCGCCCCCGTGTGGAGCAACACTGCAGAAAACTTCATAACAAAGTACTTGTATTCTAATCTATTTTAATAATGTTTCTCCACACAGAGCAATAAAAGGACCTTTACACTTGAAACACAGAAGTTCAAGGGCCTCTTGTTTAGTTTATTCCATTGATTTCAGGGGCCACATGAAGCCAGTTTCATTTCAAATGTTCCAGACCTGCAAAACTATGGAAATATTAGTTAAAAAGAAACACTTTAAAAAACATTTTTTGCACCACCTCCCATCATAAATGAGCCACTGGCTTCAGCCCCATTGCGAACCACGACCCTCAAGTTCACCTTTTCTTTGTTCTGAGCTCAAATGACAAGCTTCAGTTCATAACGTGTGAATATGTGAAGTAACGATCTTCTCACAGCCAGTCTCAATGGAGTTCAAACTGAAAACGAGGGCCGAATTCTAACGGAACCTTGAGGGTGGAAGATGAGCCGCTGTGGGACAACGGATCTCCACCTGAAGAACCAAGGCGTCGGTCCAGCCTGCTCAGGACTCCGCTCACCTCTGCTGGCGATTTCCTGCGCCGTGGCTTTACCGATCCCGCTGTTGGCGCCCGTGATCATGAAGGATCTTCCACTGAGGTTCACATCCAGGTCGGCCGGGGAGAAGTGCTTGGCCGCAGCTTCATAACCGCTCCTGCTCATCATAATACAAGAACACCTGAATGATTAAAAGTCCAGCTTCTTTTTTATAAGAAGAGGTGAAAAGTTTTCATTAGTATGGTTCTGAACCAGGGGTGTCAAACTGATTTCAGTTGAGGGGCCACATCAACCTAACCTGACCTCTGGGGGCCCAACAAGTCCAACGTAACATATGAAACTGCAGATATGAACAAATGTCAAAGTCTTTCCTTCTTTTGATCCTTTTGTAACTGCAAGAATTTGAAAGTCTATTCTGAAATATACATATTAAAGTTACAACACACAAAAAACCCCAGTCACCTGTATCTGGATGTCGTATTTTTATTCAGGATTAAAACAATTTGTCATCATCTGGAAAAAAATTTGAGTTTACGTGTCTAAAGTATCACTTCACATAAATTGGACACCTTTATTGTGAAAGGTGTTGCGTTGTGTGACCTCCACCAATGCATTAATTAATTCTGACCAAAGGGCGGTTTTGAATGTCATTTTTGCCAATCTAGTGTGTTTAGATCAGCCTCTGTCAGTTTTCATATTTATACTTTAAAAAAATAAAAATCCCATGGCGGGCCGGATTAGATCCTCTGGCGGGCCGCTCTGGCCCCCGGGCCGCATGTTGGACACCCCTGTTCTAAATCATTTATTACGGAGAATCCCAGCCCTCCACTTTTTCCCAATTATTATTTTTTTCATATTTAAATGATAAAAAACACTTCTTTTGAATATGAGAAATAAATGTGCAATTTGCTACTTCTCAACCGCTGAAGACCCTTAATGTACAATTTATCTATAAAATCATGTCTAAAACTGCAATCAATACAAACACTGACTTTATTTTTGCATATTTGAAAATCAAATCAACTGATATCCTTCCAAGCTACTAAGTTTACAACTCGGTCTAAAATGTCTAAATACATTTGAAGAGGATTAAATTTAGACACATATTGCAAGTAAATACTTGTGGTAGATGTAATCAGTTACAATTTGACCTTGTGGGAGTGAGGATGAAGGTTTGTGGCCCTCGGTGTGATAAAACATACATTACGTCCCTGTGGGTTAAAGTTATTCATCACATCACAGTAGAAATATGAAGCAATATGTTCACCGGTTAACAGTGACAGTAAAACGTACTCTATCTTCTCTCCTTGTTTGATTGCGTCACGTTATAAAGTGTCCTTACTTGACTATTTGCTGTTTCTGTTGCATAAAACTGAATTTCAAAGTATGACACTGCCTCGTGGAGAAGTTATACCAGCAGGGCCGCCGGTCCGGAAAAATCTGTTATACACACATTTATATAACTATCAATATTTTATTCAGAACATTATAATCCTCTGCTTTTGGTTTCAGAGGTGAATACCTGCAAAATGTTCATGTGAATAATTAAAAGAAGACCACAACACAATTAAACCTGGACGAAGTGCAATAGTTTAATATATACATTTTTTTTCTTTTAAATCTTGAATAAAATTTTTTTTTTCCCCACAAATAATCAGTAAAGTTCGACAATCTAATTAGATTGAATGGAACTTTACTGGTCAGGAAAGTTTGATAAAGTCAAATGAGACCTTTCTTTTTACATGATTGACTTTATACGTTTCAAACTAACTGTCCAGTTACAACAGATGAAATATTAACTGGTTCGGGTTCAGTGTGGCTTATTCAAAGATTTTTGTAATTGATGTGAACTGATCACATTATATAAACACATAAAGCATAATGGTTTATAGACACACGGAATCCTGAAATAAAAAAAGACAAGTAGAATAAGATATATTTTAACAAGGTTTCATGTGAGTTTGTTCTTTTCACACCAGGACACCTTTTCCTATCTGGATGGAAGTCACTTTCATTTAAATTAACAAAGTGACAGACACAGGAATATTCTTTAGAAAAACGTATATAAAACCCCAAACTTTGAGCTAAAGTAACCACGAGTGCTGTTTAAAGGCAGTTACTATTACACAAGAAGGATTATGTGAAACCTGCGAAATGAAAAACCAATGATTCCTTTACAAGCTGAAGAAAGAGTCGTCGTCTCTTACTTTGTGTACTCCTGCAGTCCTTTCATGAACCAGACGGCGTTTCTGTAAATGGACATTTCCACAGATTTGAAGAAGAAAAGAGGAGCTCTGCAGTAAACAAACACACACTCCGAAAATTGGTTTCATAAGGTTGACAGGAGGAGTCACGTGTTTCACCCCGGAAGTAAAACGGAAAAGCAGCCTCACGGTGCCCCTGCTGGCCAGAACTGCTCATTACAGCGAGCCGGCATAAACAGCGACAGGAGGCGGGGAGGGGTATTTATAAAGCGCGTATGTTCTGAGCGAGGTTGATATTTTGAATAGAGAAAACTGTGATATGACCATGACATGAATCGCTGTTTATTTATATGTCTTTATTTCGACTCGGAGCGACACACTGTCAGGATGGCCGAGTGGTCTAAGGCGCCAGACTCAAGGTGAAACCTTCCTGTGAAACGGGACTTCTGGTCTCCGAATGGAGGCGTGGGTTCGAATCCCACTTCTGACAAGGTGTTTTTTTAAAAGGATTGACTACTTCTCTACCTCCAAGTGTGATCTTCATTTTTTTACTTGGAAAAAATATACATTGTGAGTTTATTCATGAAATATAAAGACATAGCTGGCCAGGTTGGTGTGTTAGTGATAAAAAGTGAGAAGAGCACCCTCTGGTGAGGAATAAAAGCTTACAGCACCTGGTATTCCCAGGCGGTCTCCCATCCAAGTACTAACCAGGCCCGACCCTGCTTAGCTTCCGAGATCAGACGGGATCGGGCGTGTTCAGGGTGGTATGGCCGTAAGCGACAGAAAGAGGAACAAATGTCTTTTTATAGGAAAAAATACATTGACTGCGTGATTTCTGTCAATTATCCGTCTCTTATTTCAAACTGGAATAAAGTTCAACCTGCATAATGTCTTTGTTGCAGTCTCTCCCACATCCACATCACCAATCACTGTTGCAAGAACTTGTCTAAAAGTTCAAGAAACAAATTTCCTTCAGGGAAACTTGCTAAGACTTCAAATTCAGCTTATATTTGATCTTAACCTTTTCTTCTTCATTCTGCAGTCTGAAGACGTGACGGGGCCTTCTACTACCACGACTCCTCATTATTACAACCACAACTAACGCACTAATAGTGTGTTTTATTCACTATCACATATTCTTACTCTTTCACTCATTTATGCAGTAACTGTGGTTTAAGTTACTCACATATCCAGGTACTAAGACCACCCAATGACTTCAGAATGTTTTCTTCTTCTTCTTCTTCTTCTTCTTCTTCTTCTTCTTCTCCAATTAATTTTAAAGAGAAAAACCACAACGGAATCGTAGCTACCTGTCCTGTTGACTCGTGAGTATCAAAGCGTTGTGAGCAGCGCCCCCTGCTGAGCACAGGAGGATCCTACACCCGCAGGCAGTCTGTGCTCAAACACGGACCAGGGCTGATTTCCATCCGCGTCCAGACGACACGTGACGTCTGTTGGCGCCACGAAGCACAAATAACCTCGGAGTGATCTGCTCGTATTTATTAACCCATGTCATTAATTGTTTAAACAATGACTTTCGTAATAATTCCGCGTATTGGACACACGAGTAATAATGCAGAGGCGTTAAGACGGATTGCGGCAACACGTCAACTCGAGGATATAAAAGCAAATTGGGAAGTTCCGTGTCGGGAGCGCGTTCCTTCATAAAACAACTACAAGCAGCCGCTTCTCGCAGAATCGACGGAAGCGGTTAAACGGTGTCTGGCGGCGCCTCGCAGCCGTGTTGTCAGGATGGCCGAGCGGTCTAAGGCGCCAGACTCAAGGTGCGAAACCTTCCTCAGAACGGGAATTCTGGTCTCCGAATGGAGGCGTGGGTTCGAATCCCACTTCTGACAAGACCCTTTTTGAGAATAACGCCAAGCATCGTTGACGTGACGACGTTTTTAAGTGAAACTGCAAAATATTTCTTTAGGTCTTTTTTGGTGTCTGTTCACATGACAGCTGTGATCGAAAGCGCTGAGTCTGTCTCCATGACAACGGGAAACCAACTTGCACAAAACTGAAAATCACATTGATCACTATTCCAATGCGAAGTTTGTCCAAAAGAGTGTTGCTCCAAATTAAAGATTGCCCGTCCATGATTGAGTGGAAAATACTGTGATTTCTACGAACGGTTGTACTAAATACTCACTGTGCTGTTGTATTTACTGTTAACAAAAAAATAATAATTTGCAGTCCTTATTCTTGTTTACAGTGCTCATGTGACAGTACAGTTGACAATATCTTAACAACAACAACAACAACAACAATATGAATCCAGTGACGAGGCAAAGGGACCCAGACTGTTACGTTTATTCAATAATATATTAAATAGTGTATTCCCCTTCCATTTACTTTAGTTTTAAAGAAAACACACAACACACACTTGTCCCATAATGATGTGTTCACATGGTAGATAAAGGTTTAAGCATTCATGGCTTCTTGTGAGATTACTCAAATAAATAAAAAGACAAGACCAGAAGATAAGAGGAAAAGGGAATTTAAAGTGACAGCAAATCAAGGTTGCACTGTCTTTGATAAAGTTCATGAACTTGTTTTTTTTTAATATAATAATCTAGTTGATAGCAGACTTCTTATTGATGTAAGGGTTAAGGCGACTAAAATTAATTTCAGAGTAAGTGAATACTGGACAGATGAGGTATCTCGATATAACAGAGCAGGCATTCACACAATAAGTGAATGTTATATACTGTTATATAATATCATTTTGAGCTGACAAATATAGTATAGTAGTAGAAGTAGTATTGGTAGCACCAGTAGTGGAAATAGTACTAGCAGCAATAGTATAGAAGTAGAAATAGTAGCAGTAGTGGCAGTAGTAGTAGTTGTTGCAGTACTGGTTGACGTAGTGAATTAGTATGAGTATAGTAGTAGAAGTACAAATAGTAGAAGCAGTA
This sequence comes from Blennius ocellaris, assembly GCF_963422515.1. NCBI lineage: Eukaryota > Metazoa > Chordata > Actinopteri > Blenniiformes > Blenniidae > Blennius > Blennius ocellaris. The sequence continues at coordinate 27,715,021 of NC_137655.1, read as the reverse complement.
GCAGCAGCACTATTAGTCACAGTAGTAGAGGTTGTTGCAGTAGTAGTCATAGTCGTAGTAATATAAGTATATTTAAAGGTATATATTACCATTGTTTTCCTCTTTTCCTATGAAAATAAACATTTGCAGTATCTCATGAAGTTAAAACTATAACATCTTATCCAACATCTGAATGGCCCAACCTCCTGACATCAGGCCTCTTCTGGTTGTTGTGGCTTCAGATCAACCTCTCAGTCATTGTGTGAGGCGTCACCGTGCAGTGACAGTGAGAGAGTGAGAGAGTGAGAGAGTGTGATGTCTTGCTGGTGCATCACTCTCAAAGTGTGAGCTCCTGATGGCAGTGCCAGCGCAGCGCGGCCCGGTGGAACTGACCGCCGGATGCTCCATGGCGCCCGGCCTCATGCGCCTCCTCTGGGTCTTTCTGCAGCTCAGCTGCACGTCGGGACAGGCGGTCGGAGCGGCGGAGCCGCAGGAGCTCGTGTTCGATGCCGTCGGGACCAACGGGAGTTCACCTGCCAGCATTTGGAGCTTCATTCATAGTGAGTTTGTTCTGATTAAAAAGGCTTAACATTGCTCACTTCCTAGCATGACTCTTGTGATAAAATAAAAAAACACTGCGTGTATTCAGAGGTCACACTAATCTTTACTTCATATTGTGTTTTGTTAATTATTTCTTCTTTATTTATTATTAATTGGCTCAAAGGATTACATTTTTTATTGTTACATTGTTTAGAATTAAACAGTTTGGTTGAATATGAAGACCCATCCCTAATGTTGTGAGAATTAATACGATATTCATTTAATAATGGAACTTTGAGTAGAACTTATTTGTCTTTGAATAGAGGATATTTTTATTATATAGTGTGCCAAACTCAAAGAGTTTAGAAAGCATAGTTATAGCTACAGTTATTAAATTGTGTAATTTTAGATTACTCCAGGTTATAGTTACTTTTTAAACCAGATATCAGTTAGACCAGGATGATCTTAGAGCCCGTGTTCATCTTCAATGGGTCGGACTGGTCAACTAGAGCCACAATAACCTTTATATTGAAACTTTAAAGTTTTTCTTTGTTGTGGCTCAGAACAGACACAAAGCCAAACAATTACTATGGAAAATTACTACAATCTCAACATAAAGACAATTTCATGAAACCTTCTGGTGAAAAATACAGAAATATCCCAAAAAAAATCTCCTGGATTATGTATATTTTTTACAATCTCATCCTGAAAGCATGACTTTGAGGCCGATGCTGGTGAATCAGCCTCCATGGCGGCCTCAGCAACACCTCAGCTCTGGTCTCAGAGTTGTGTTGTGTCTGATAATCTTGAGAAATTAGTAAAAAAAAAGACAGCTGACAGCCTTTATGTCTGATATCCCTGGGTTGTACTTTTACCAGTTCAGAATTTCAAAATCTGGAAAGGCGCTGCCACTAGCGAATGTTTTCCTGTTTTTTAATGCTTCAGTGGATTATTGGGAGTTTCCCCGTCAAAACAACTACAAAAGAAACCAGGTGCATTTAGGGTGCTGGTTCCAAACCTGTGGTTGTGTGGTTGGGGAATGGGGCTGTCGAAATTAAACATGCAAACCATTACAAGTAGACCTGCATAATATATAGCAGACAGACAGATAACGTTCTGTTTCACTGCAGCCCGGTGCAGCCCGGTGCAGCCCGGTGCAGCCCGGTGCAGCACGGTGCAGCAGGGTGCAGCCCGGTGCAGCCCGGTGCAGCACGGTGCAGCCCGGTGCAGCAGGATGCAGCCCGGTGCAGCCCGGTGCAGCAGGGTGCAGCCCGGTGCAGCCCGGTGCAGCACGGTGCAGCAGGGTGCAGCCCGGTGCAGCAGGATGCAGCTCTTGCAGTTGCAGGCAGAGGAAGCCCCGTGTGGAGATCAGTGGCAGCCTGAGTGTCTGAGGCTACAGACTCCGGGTCCCTGTACATTAGTTGAAAGAGAATAAACAGAGTAAAAAGCTGCTGCAAAATTTCCCATTTTAATGTTTTCTTTCCTCCTCCAGTTGGCGAAGAAAGTCCAGAGAAATCAGACTTTGACCAGCCGTTGTATCGGTGTCGTAATGGGACAGTTTTCCTGCGTTTTCCGCTCATCAGATACTCTCATCTGACCCTTGAAGGTACGTTTCACTCGTGTACGCAGTTCTGCTTTAAATGTAATAGTGAATGACAGAAGGGCGGCCTTTTGCTGGGACCTTTGCTACAGATGGGACGGCGTTGTCCACGCTGCTGCGCAGCGGCCACAGTTCAGCTCACGTCTACAGAGGATGGCTGTTGGCGAAACTTCAACATCCTGGCTTCCGTATGCAGGTAACCTCAGCGTGAAACCTGTTTATTCAGCTCAGTGCTACATGTGTTTTATATGGAAGATTTCTTTCTTGAGGAAATGAAATGACATCTTCTAACATGGATACAATAGGTTCAGTCTTTCTAAGCAAACATTGAGGTGGCAAAACTATTCACAAGTAAATGTAAAGATACTTTTGTAAAAAACAAAACAAAAAAAACAACAACAACAAAAAACAAACAATCCAAGTACTATAGTAAAATCAAGAAAGTGCATCCTGAGAGACCTACTTACATTAAAATGTAAAAATTAATTTATAATATATTATTTTGAGTTACTGGTGGAATAATTGTATAAAATAAAGTAATATGTTTGAGATTGGGTTTTTTTTATTACAAAGGTAGAAAAAAGAGATTTGAATGACACGCGAGAGAATGATATTATAGCATATATACCTAAATACATGATTTAATAAATGAGGACAGATGTGAAGCTGTAAAATAGTGTAAGATAATGTAAACCATTATCATAATGGGCAATATTTCTGTGCAGTTTCTAATAATTACCACATGACATTGCAGTCTAACTATAAATTAGAAACATGTCCAACACTTTTTGTATCGCAAAAGTAAAATAAAATATTTAACATGTACAAATTCAAAGCTATGAAAAAAGAATATGAAGTGCAATGTTCATACAAGAAATTTTGTATAACCATTAAACTCAAATACCTTGAGATCACCACACCCAGAAAGTATAATCATTTTCATTTAATAATGAATGAATGAATGAATGGTTCTCATGTCACTAATGTAAAGGTTCAAACAAGAAGCAATGAGCCTCTTTTATGAAGGTTGAGTAGAAGATTATGAGGAGGAGAAAGTACAGCCATGTGTAGATAAAAAGGAATAAACCACACATCCATGGAAAACAAATCTGCTACAACCACAGGAGGCACTTTAAATATTTGATTTATAGCATAGCTATTGTGTATAGCTCAAATAATATATTTATAATAAAGCTATTCTGTCGCCTTTGGTTTTTGACATCCTCAAGACTCACGTCATGTAAGATAGTGAGCAAAGCTGTAATCTGGCATATTATTGTTCATTGGGGCGTCATGAGGTTCATCTTGTCCTGCAAGTGAGCGAATCGATAAGACTAGAAGTTGTTGCTGCTGGGTAGCAACTCAGATACAAGGCCAACTTGACATCGTTTATATGTGAGTCAACCTGTGTCTGATGTTTACATGTGAGTCAACGTGGCTCTGAAAAGAGGGTGAAGGTGGAGGATTTCACTCTGCTTACACAGCTAATCAACCAAATAAATGCTTTTTAATTTAAATCTACTTTTTAAAAAATTGATAGTCAGTGACCTTTGACCTCCTGCAACGTCTCTGCTGCTTCACATTGAAGGCTGCTGTTTTTGTTGCCGTCGATAACTGTTTTCACCATCATGTCCACTGGAGAAAATGTGTTTTCACCATCATGTCCACTTGGAGAAAATGTGTTTTCACCATCATGTCCACTTGGAGAAAATGTGTTTTCACCATCATGTCCACTTGGAGAAAATGTGTTTTCACCTTCATGTCCACTGGAGAAAATGTGTTTTCACCTTCATGTCCACTGGAGAAAATGTGTTTTCACCATCATGTCCACTTGGAGAAAATGTGTTTTCACCTTCATGTCCACTTGGAGAAAATGTGTTTTCACCATCATGTCCACTGGAGAAAATGTGTTTTCACCTTCATGTCCACTGGAGAAAATGTGTTTTCACCTTCATGTCCACTGGAGAAAATGTGTTTTCACCTTCATGTCCACTGGAGAAAATGTGTTTTCACCTTCATGTCCACTTGGAGAAAATGTGTTTTCACCTTCATGTCCACTGGAGAAAATGTGTTTTCACCTTCATGTCCACTGGAGAAAATGTGTTTTCACCTTCATGTCCACTGGAGAAAATGTGTTTTCACCTTCATGTCCACTGGAGAAAATGTGTTTTCACCATCATGTCCACTTGGAGAAAATGTGTTTTCACCTTCATGTCCACTGGAGAAAATGTGTTTTCACCTTCATGTCCACTGGAGAAAATGTGTTTTCACCTTCATGTCCACTGGAGAAAATGTGTTTTCACCATCATGTCCACTTGGAGAAAATGTGTTTTCACCTTCATGTCCACTTGGAGAAAATGTGTTTTCACCTTCATGTCCACTTGGAGAAAATGTGTTTTCACCTTCATGTCCACTGGAGAAAATGTGTTTTCACCTTCATGTCCACTGGAGAAAATGTGTTTTCACCATCATGTCCACTGGAGAAAATGTGTTTTCACCATCATGTCCACTTGGAGAAAATGTGTTTTCACCATCATGTCCACTTGGAGAAAATGTGTTTTCACCTTCATGTCCACTGGAGAAAATGTGTTTTCACCTTCATGTCCACTGGAGAAAATGTGTTTTCACCATCATGTCCACTGGAGAAAATGTGTTTTCACCATCATGTCCACTTGGAGAAAATGTGTTTTCACCATCATGTCCACTTGGAGAAAATGTGTTTTCACCATCATGTCCACTGGAGAAAATGTGTTTTCACCATCATGTCCACTTGGAGAAAATGTGTTTTCACCATCATGTCCACTGGAGAAAATGTGTTTTCACCATCATGTCCACTGGAGAAAATGTGTTTTCACCATCATGTCCACTGGAGAAAATGTGTTTTCACCATCACGTCCACTGGAGAAAATGTGTTTTCACCTTCATGTCCACTGGAGAAAATGTGTTTTCACCTTCATGTCCACTGGAGAAAATGTGTTTTCACCATCATGTCCACTGGAGAAAATGTGTTTTCACCATCATGTCCACTGGAGAAAATGTGTTTTCACCATCACGTCCACTGGAGAAAATGTGTTTTCACCTTCATGTCCACTGGAGAAAATGTGTTTTCACCTTCATGTCCACTGGAGAAAATGTGTTTTCACCATCATGTCCACTGGAGAAAATGTGTTTTCACGATCATGTCCACTTGGAGAAAATGTGTTTTCACCTTCATGTCCACTGGAGAAAATGTGTTTTCACCTTCATTTCCACTGGAGAAAATGTGTTTTCACCATCATGTCCACTGGAGAAAATGTGTTTTCACCATCATGTCCACTTGGAGAAAATGTGTTTTCACCATCATGTCCACTTGGAGAAAATGTGTTTTCACCATCATGTCCACTGGAGAAAATGTGTTTTCACCATCATGTCCACTGGAGAAAATGTGTTTTCACCATCACGTCCACTGGAGAAAATGTGTTTTCACCTTCACGTCCACTGGAGAAAATGTGTTTTCACCTTCATGTCCACTGGAGAAAATGTGTTTTCACCTTCATGTCCACTGGAGAAAATGTGTTTTCACCTTCATGTCCACTGGAGAAAATGTGTTTTCACCATCACGTCCACTGGAGAAAATGTGTTTTCACCTTCATGTCCACTGGAGAAAATGTGTTTTCACCTTCATGTCCACTGGAGAAAATGTGTTTTCACCATCATGTCCACTGGAGAAAATGTGTTTTCACGATCATGTCCACTTGGAGAAAATGTGTTTTCACCTTCATGTCCACTGGAGAAAATGTGTTTTCACCTTCATGTCCACTGGAGAAAATGTGTTTTCACCATCATGTCCACTGGAGAAAATGTGTTTTCACCATCATGTCCACTTGGAGAAAATGTGTTTTCACCATCATGTCCACTGGAGAAAATGTGTTTTCACCATCATGTCCACTGGAGAAAATGTGTTTTCACCATCACGTCCACTGGAGAAAATGTGTTTTCACCATCATGTCCACTGGAGAAAATGTGTTTTCACCATCATGTCCACTTGGAGAAAATGTGTTTTCACCATCATGTCCACTGGAGAAAATGTGTTTTCACCATCATGTCCACTGGAGAAAATGTGTTTTCACCATCACGTCCACTGGAGAAAATGTGTTTTCACCTTCACGTCCACTGGAGAAAATGTGTTTTCACCTTCATGTCCACTTGGAGAAAATGTGTTTTCACCTTCATGTCCACTGGAGAAAATGTGTTTTCACCATCATGTCCACTGGAGAAAATGTGTTTTCACCATCATGTCCACTGGAGAAAATGTGTTTTCACCTTCACGTCCACTGGAGAAAATGTGTTTTCACCATCATGTCCACTGGAGAAAATGTGTTTTCACCATCACGTCCACTGGAGAAAATGTGTTTTCACCTTCACGTCCACTGGAGAAAATGTGTTTTCACCTTCATGTCCACTGGAGAAAATGTGTTTTCACCTTCATGTCCACTGGAGAAAATGTGTTTTCACCTTCATGTCCACTGGAGAAAATGTGTTTTCACCATCATGTCCACTGGAGAAAATGTGTTTTCACCATCATGTCCACTGGAGAAAATGTGTTTTCACCATCACGTCCACTGGAGAAAATGTGTTTTCACCTTCATGTCCACTGGAGAAAATGTGTTTTCACCTTCATGTCCACTGGAGAAAATGTGTTTTCACCATCATGTCCACTGGAGAAAATGTGTTTTCACGATCATGTCCACTTGGAGAAAATGTGTTTTCACCTTCATGTCCACTGGAGAAAATGTGTTTTCACCTTCATGTCCACTGGAGAAAATGTGTTTTCACCATCATGTCCACTGGAGAAAATGTGTTTTCACCATCATGTCCACTTGGAGAAAATGTGTTTTCACCATCATGTCCACTTGGAGAAAATGTGTTTTCACCATCATGTCCACTGGAGAAAATGTGTTTTCACCATCATGTCCACTGGAGAAAATGTGTTTTCACCATCACGTCCACTGGAGAAAATGTGTTTTCACCTTCACGTCCACTGGAGAAAATGTGTTTTCACCTTCATGTCCACTGGAGAAAATGTGTTTTCACCATCATGTCCACTGGAGAAAATGTGTTTTCACGATCATGTCCACTTGGAGAAAATGTGTTTTCACCTTCATGTCCACTGGAGAAAATGTGTTTTCACCTTCATGTCCACTGGAGAAAATGTGTTTTCACCATCATGTCCACTGGAGAAAATGTGTTTTCACCATCATGTCCACTTGGAGAAAATGTGTTTTCACCTTCATGTCCACTTGGAGAAAATGTGTTTTCACCATCATGTCCACTGGAGAAAATGTGTTTTCACCATCATGTCCACTGGAGAAAATGTGTTTTCACCATCATGTCCACTGGAGAAAATGTGTTTTCACCTTCATGTCCACTTGGAGAAAATGTGTTTTCACCATCATGTCCACTTGGAGAAAATGTGTTTTCACCTTCATGTCCACTGGAGAAAATGTGTTTTCACCATCATGTCCACTGGAGAAAATGTGTTTTCACCTTCATGTCCACTGGAGAAAATGTGTTTTCACCTTCATGTCCACTGGAGAAAATGTGTTTTCACCTTCATGTCCACTGGAGAAAATGTGTTTTCACCATCATGTCCACTTGGAGAAAATGTGTTTTCACCATCATGTCCACTGGAGAAAATGTGTTTTCACCTTCATGTCCACTTGGAGAAAATGTGTTTTCACCATCATGTCCACTGGAGAAAATGTGTTTTCACCATCATGTCCACTTGGAGAAAATGTGTTTTCACCTTCATGTCCACTGGAGAAAATGTGTTTTCACGATCATGTCCACTGGAGAAAATGTGTTTTCACCATCATGTCCACTTGGAGAAAATGTGTTTTCACCTTCATGTCCACTGGAGAAAATGTGTTTTCACCTTCATGTCCACTGGAGAAAATGTGTTTTCACCATCATGTCCACTGGAGAAAATGTGTTTTCACCATCATGTCCACTTGGAGAAAATGTGTTTTCACCATCATGTCCACTGGAGAAAATGTGTTTTCACCATCATGTCCACTGGAGAAAATGTGTTTTCACCTTCATGTCCACTGGAGAAAATGTGTTTTCACCATCATGTCCACTGGAGAAAATGTGTTTTCACCTTCATGTCCACTTGGAGAAAATGTGTTTTCACCTTCATGTCCACTGGAGAAAATGTGTTTTCACCATCATGTCCACTGGAGAAAATGTGTTTTCACCATCATGTCCACTGGAGAAAATGTGTTTTCACCATCACGTCCACTGGAGAAAATGTGTTTTCACCTTCATGTCCACTGGAGAAAATGTGTTTTCACCTTCATGTCCACTGGAGAAAATGTGTTTTCACCATCATGTCCACTGGAGAAAATGTGTTTTCACCATCATGTCCACTGGAGAAAATGTGTTTTCACCTTCATGTCCACTGGAGAAAATGTGTTTTCACCATCATGTCCACTGGAGAAAATGTGTTTTCACCATCATGTCCACTTGGAGAAAATGTGTTTTCACCTTCATGTCCACTGGAGAAAATGTGTTTTCACCATCATGTCCACTGGAGAAAATGTGTTTTCACCTTCATGTCCACTGGAGAAAATGTGTTTTCACCTTCATGTCCACTGGAGAAAATGTGTTTTCACCTTCATGTCCACTGGAGAAAATGTGTTTTCACCATCATGTCCACTTGGAGAAAATGTGTTTTCACCATCATGTCCACTGGAGAAAATGTGTTTTCACCTTCATGTCCACTTGGAGAAAATGTGTTTTCACCATCATGTCCACTGGAGAAAATGTGTTTTCACCATCATGTCCACTTGGAGAAAATGTGTTTTCACCTTCATGTCCACTGGAGAAAATGTGTTTTCACCTTCATGTCCACTGGAGAAAATGTGTTTTCACCATCATGTCCACTGGAGAAAATGTGTTTTCACCTTCATGTCCACTGGAGAAAATGTGTTTTCGGGTGCAAGTATGGTTCCACACTATTTGTCTTGCTGAAAGAAGAAGCACAGCGGCGAATGTGGCTGGACTTATTTTTCTTTTCCGCAAATAATGTGTTTGTTTGCGAGCGACTCTTCACCAAAGAAGCTTCCAGAACTACGGTACTTTGAAACTGGACTTCCTCAGAAGCTCATCTTGAAACCTGCTGCTATTCCCACAATAAAAGACTAACGAGGCACAGAGATCTGTAAGTACATTACTACAACTACCAGCGTGAGCTGCTGGCTACGTCACTGAGGAGCTGACAACCACCGGTTCATGAGAGGTGACGTCAGCTCAATCCAAGAAAGAGCTTAATTTCACAAGTTTTGAGTGTTTATACTGTATCACCCACATTATTCTCCCACATGAGCATAAGATGGACTGTGAAACATGAAATATAGACAAATATGGATGCTTTAATAATAAAGCAGCTGTGCAGACAAGAAACCTGCCTTGTGGGATGCTACAATAGTAACGCACAGTGACTCGTAGAAGTAACTTTAATCTGATTACTGGTTTGGAAATTTAAAAAAATGGTTAGAACAGAATAATGCGTTACTAATTAACGTGTTACCGGCATCACTGTCAGTGACAAATGTTTTTCATTTAAATTTTTATTGAGATTATGGACAAAATCAAATAAACAGTTCACACCAATCACCCAAAACACAGTGACGAATACACAACAGCAGAACCATATAATCTGATTGCATGTTCGAAAAAGAGTGGGAGGAAGTATACCTTAATAAATCCCACCCTTCTACAGAAATAATAAGAAGTTTGTTCACTTCCACCTATTATATATATAATATCTATTTATTTATACAAATTAAAAATATTATATCAAGACTAAGACTGTCGAAAAGACAATGTGTTGAAATTAAAATAATGTAATGATATATAATCAGCGTTGCCCCCCCCCCCCCCCCCCAACTCCAAACGGGGAAGCCCTGGGACAACATTTTTAATATTAAATGCGAATTAAAACAAAAGATAAATAACAAGTTGATCTATCCATGATCTATCTATAGATCTATCTGCAGATGTCTATATATGGGAGGCGCTGATTGGTCGGGGCATGACCCCTGACCTACTCATTTGGTGTGATTGGATTGGATGTCATTACGTTGACAGTTCTTTGCACAAATTCCAAGGAGAGAATGGTGAAAGGCTGCTATCTGAAAAGAGATGGATATTAGAAAGATGCTGCAGCAATGTCTCATTCAGCTCCGTCAACCGAAGGGAGAGAAAACGTGTTTGGTGAAGCAGCTGTAAAGGCTGATGGTTTGGAGGCATTTGATTTTTGCTGCCGGGAGTTCAACTCCAGTCGGAGGATGTCCCAGGCCGGAGGAGGCCCCAGGCCGGAGGACGCCCCAGACTGGAGGACACCCCAGGCCGCAGGACACCTTTATGACTGTGGGCTTACATAAGTGCAAAAATGCTGTGGAAAGAGACCGGGGATTTCATAAACACGAGTCATCAAAGGAGCATATGTCATGTTATGGTATGTGGAAGGAGCGAGAGAAGTATGTTGAATCTGGAAAAGAAATTTCAACACTCCTGTTTGAAATGAAAAAACAAACAAACATTTCTCATTGATGTCTGATTTCTGGCGTAAAACCAGTTGCCTTACGTGGGAAAATAGAGGCATTTGAAAATGTGTCTGAGGGTTAGGGTTAGTGGCAGTGGACCTTTCCTCTCCTTATTGGACCACAGCATGAAAAAGGACCCTGAATTGGCCGAGGCAGTAAAAACGATCCCCCACAACGCCACGCCTCTCATGACATGCAAAGTGAGATGTGTTGTGACAGAGGCTTTTGTCGAATTTAAATAATAAACATATGCATGAGCTTTATAGAGTAAAAACAATGAACAAGAATTTATTTTATAGAGTGAATATATATATATATATATATCATAGAGTTGGAGGAAGTTTGCCTGAAAAAGCCTGATAAAATACTTGAGTTCGCTTCATTTTGGAGGGAACGCTGCCGCCTGCTGGAGAATGTTTGGAAATACAAAAACGAATCATGATGGGGTTATTTTTTTTGGGGGGGGGGGGGGGGGGGGGTCTGTTATTACAACCTGCTGGAAGGGAATGTAGTTAAATCATTTTTGGAGACTCAAGACAAAAAGATGACTAAGGATGTATTTGTTTCAGTTTGGAAGAAAAGGATAAACTATATAAAACCTCACACTTGGTGTGTGTGTGTGTGTGTGTGTGTGTGTGTGTGTGTGTGCGCGCGCGCAGCAGAGTAACGTAATCGCACTTCTTGTGTTCTTATGTTTTTCATGATTTGCATTCTTTTCAAAAAATAAAAATAAAATATATAAAATATATATATATATATATATATATATATAAAGGGACCTTCATGTTGATATGCTGTTAGTAAGAATTTATGTTAATGAACATACTACATTTGTTAATTGATGCATAAGTAGCATTAAATGCAAATTTTTGTGCAGTTTTGCATTTATATTTTTCAGTGGTTTACTTTCTGACATACTTTTATTGTCATGTTTATTGTAATGTTGTCTTCACCATGACAAATACATTTACCTAATGTTTTTTAGATTTCCCAACTAACAATATTTTCTCTGGAAATGAATGTGGTCTGAGTATTGCAGCTAATGACAGTGGTGTTTCCCTGCAGGCCGGCCATGGAGACGCTTCACACAGGCTGAAACTGCATTATTATGACCATCTGCTGCAAAAGAACACGACAGGGTTTGCTGTCTGTGATGCTGAAGGTGCAGCAACACAAACGTCTTCACCGACAGTCACCTGTGGGAGAAACCACTTCATTGTGAAGATGCCTACAAATGCAAAACTAAAGGAGGTGACTCAGCTCGGTAAGAACCACGCAAATGGAATCATACATGAACCGCTTGCTCTCAGTACCAAGATAGAGAATATACCAGTATACCAAGATTTCTAATTGCATTTGCTATATTGGTAAATATTCTGCAGGTTGAAATTCATCCAATGCTTCTCCCAGATAATATCTCATCTTCTGTATCGAAATTAATCACAATATCATACAATGAAGGGCCAGAAAAGGCTCTATAATATTAAATACACCTTTGACTTATAATTTTTTAAGTCATTGTTTATAAATGTTAAAAGATAATGTTGTGGGCTTATAAAAGATTTTTTTTTTATACATTCAGCAAATATTCTAAAAGTTATATACTGGCTGACTTCAGTATAAGTTGTAAAAGTATAATTAAAAAAACAACACCTCACCCAGTGCCTGTGTTAAAACGATCGGCCAAACTTAAACTACACCCCCCTTATTAAAACAATAGAAGAGGACCTCACTCGGTGGAGGACCTTCCTCACTTATGGGGAGAGTAGCAACAATTAAAATGATGGTTCTGCCTAAAATTAACTACATCTTTTCAATGATTCCAACAAAACCACCAAAAACATGGTTTAATAAATTGGATTCCCATATCTCAAAATTCTTATGGAAAAACAAACCATCACGTATAAGTTTAAAAACACTGCAGGACACCAAGGACCAAGGTGGCTTAGAATTTCTAAACTTTTATAATTATTATCTAGCCAATAAATGACTTTACGTTGTAAAATGGATTAATCAGAAACTTAGATGAAGGCTGGCTGGACATTGAAAACTCCTTCTGTGAAGATCTCCACATCAGAGACCTTCCCTTCTTCAGTCCTGTCATCAGAAAACACAGCTGCTTTAAAAGCATCAATATAAACACATTTCTGACAGCGTGGTGGGAATTTCTTCAAATTAATGGAGGATCGTCAGTCATTCTCTGCAAACTCACACCCTGGGTAGTGGCTGGAGCCTCGTGGCTCGGGTGTTTGTCTATCCCAGGGTGGCTGCGGCCACCAATATACCAATATATTGGTAAGAAATCAGATCTGATTGGTTTCATGTACTCAGTCTATTTACTCCAGATCTGGTAAATCCAGCCTTCCAGTAGAACTCTGAGGGAAGAGGATATCTTCTCCATCACATGGAGGATTTCTATCCAGTCCTCAATGGTGGGGGGATATACTATGTCAATGTTTGACAACCAGCACCTGTTACCTTGATTTCTCTTCTGAATGGGTGTGATGAAAAATCTTGTTGTTTTTCCAGCAGAATTCTCTCCATGTGTTTGACCCAGTTGTGATCCGTTGCAGTTGGTATATTTTCTACCAGCTGTCTTGAGTAATTAGTACCCCTCTTTCCTTTTCCCATTTTTTTTTGGATGTATTCTGTATTCTCTTGTTTCGATAATTGTATGGAATTATATAATTTAGAGGTGATCTTGTTAGCCGGTCTGTACTTTGTTAATGAAATTAATTTGTAAAAATGTTTCCATCAACCCGGATTCACTTTTCCCAAATCCTCCCTTGAGGTTTTTGTCAAAGTAGGTTCTCACTTGCAGGTATCTAAAAAAATCCTGTCTTTCCAGTGCATGTTCCTGTTGTTGGGTTTCAAAGCTCTTGAATGCCCCCTTGTGGACAAATTAGTAATGTGTAGTTCAACCTTTAGTGATCCATGTCTTAAATCTACCATTGTTTTTATTAGGAATAAAATGTCAGCATGCCACCTAATAATTATGGATGCTTCTTTAACGCCACACATTTGAACAATTTCTTGTCAGGACTTCAGAAAACTGCCTGTTATTGAGCCGTGTGGGATTTCCTTGTTCTGCCTGTAGTTTGGTGTCACGCAATAATGCAGTTATGAGGATCCCTTTGATCGTAGTGCTTTCAATATCCTCCCATGCTGAAGTGCATGTTGGTGTACTCAGACACACTAACGCTAACTTGGGCTGTATGGTAGTAATTCTGTAGGCAGGGGAGACCCAATCCTCCCTTTTATTTTCTTAACTGACGCATCTTAAAATTAATTCTGGCTCTTTTTCCCTGCCACAAGTACTTCGCTATTAATCTTTAGAACTCTAAAAACTGCTTTGATGGTATTGAAACTGGTAAACACTGAAAGAGGTGCAACATTCATGGAAGAATATTCATCTTTCGGGAGCTTAAAGTTAAGCTGGGAATAACATTCCATCGATGCACATGGGACTTTATTTTTGAATTTAATGGGCCGTAATTGATGTCATAGTCCCTATATGTCTTTAGGTAAGAAGACACCCAAATATTTAATGGACTTAGCGTCCCATTTCCAATTATACGCAGTTGTAATAGTTGATGGAGGAGCATAATTAAGTTTAAATATTTGAGTTTTGTTTATATTGATTTTATAACCCCAAATTAAACCAAATTCTTCAAGCAGTTCCGTCAGCTTTGGGAGTGTCTGTGTAGGTTGTGTTATGGTTATCAATAAACCGTCAGCAAGCAGGGCCAGTTTTGTTCCCCGGATGTTGTTGTTATCCCTTTTCTATCTGGCCTCTGTCTAATCAGCTGACTCAGGTTCCATGAACAGGGCAAAGAGGAGCCGCCTTGTCTCATTCCTCTTCCCAGAATGAATGAGTTGGTTAAATCACCATTGATTTTAATTCGAGCTGTTGGTTTGTTGTAATAGACAGTAAAAGTGTCAATTATAGTTTTATGAAAGCCAAACTTGAGAAGGTCTTTGTATAAAAATGTCCTTTTTTCAAAAAGCCAGTTGAATCCCTTTAATAATGTTGGAATGAGTTGATCTTTCATTGTTCTGAAACCGTCTTTCCCTGGAGATTTCCCAACTTTCATTCTCTTGATTGCTGATTGAATTTCTACTTCAGTTATTTTTGATATTAATCTTTCATTTTGTTCATTTGTGATCATTGGAAGATTTATCGGTGTAAGAAAAGCATCAATCTGGGTGTCACTGCTCATCTGAGGTTGGGAAAATTATATTTTATAGTATTTTTGGACTCCCCCTTGAACTGCAACCTTATCGTGGTGGGGGAGTTTGAGCACCCGAATGACCCTCGGAGCTATGTTGTCGGGGGGCTTGCCCCCCCAGTAGGGTCTCCCAAGGCAAACAGGTCCGAGGCGACGGGTCAGACTAAAAGCAGTTCAAAAGACCCCTATGAACACACACGAGGAGCACGGAGACGTCGCCCGGTTTGGCGCAGCCGGGGCCTCACCCTGGAGCCAGGCCCGGGGTGGAGGCTCGCACGCGAGCGCCTGGTGGCCGGGTTGTTGCCCGCGGGGCTCGGCCGGGCTCAGCCCGAAGGTACGACGCGGGCCCCTCCTCCTCATCCTCCTGTGGGCCCACCACCTACAGAGGCTGCCGTAGGGGTCGGGTGCAGTGTGGATTGGGTGGCAGTCGACGGCAGGGGCCTCGACGACCCGATCCCCGGACACAGACTCTGGCTTTTGGGACATGGAATGTGACCTCGCTGGGGGGGAAGGAGCCCGAGCTTGTGAGGGAGGCTGAGAGATACCGTCTAGATATAGTCGGGCTCACCTCCACTCACAGCTTGGACTCTGGAACCCAGCTCCTCCACAGGGGCTGGTTACTCCACTTCTCTGGAGTTGCCCGCGGTGTAAGGCGGCGGGCTGGAGTGGGCTTGCTTATTGCCCCACGGCTCAGCCGCCATGTGTTGGAGTTCACCCCGGTGAACGAGAGGGTTGCGTCCCTACGCCTACAAGTCGGGGACAGGTCTCTGACTGTAGTCTCGGCCTATGCACCGAACAGCAGCTCAGAGTACCCAACCTTCTTGGAGTCCCTGGGAGGGGTGCTAGATAGTGCCCCAACTGGGGACTCCATTGTTCTCCTGGGGGACTTCAATGCCCACGTGGGCAATGACAGCGAGACTTTGAAGGGGGTGATTGGGAGGAACGGCCTCCCCGATCTCTTCTGTTATTGGACTTCTGTGCCAGTCACAGCTTGTCCATAACGAACACCATGTTCGAGCACAGGGGTGTCCATAAGTGCACGTGGCACCAGGACACCCTAGGCCGGAGGTCAATGATAGACTTTGTGGTCGTGTCATCTGATCTCCGGCCGCGTGTCTTGGACACTCGGGTAAAGAGAGGGGCAGAGCTGTCAACTGATCACCACCTGGTGGTGAGTTGGATGCGCTGGACTGGGAGGAGGCCGGATAGACTCGGCAGGCCCAAACGTGTTATGAGGGTCTGCTGGGAACACCTGGCCGAGCCCTCCGTCCGGGCACTGTCCTGTCCTACCGGGCACTGTTAGCTCATAGGACTCCCGAGGCAATCGACAGGTACCGGCAGGCCAAGCGAGCCGCAGCCCGGGCTGTGGTGGAGGCAAAAACTCGGGTCTGGGAGGAGTTCGGAGAGGCCATGGAGGAGGACTTTCGGTCGGCCTCGAGGAAATTCTGGCAAACCGTCCGGCGCCTTAGGTGGGGGAAGCAGCTCTCCACCAACACTGTTTACAGTCGATGTGGGGAGCTGTTGACCTCAACTGGGGACATTGTTGGGCGGTGGAAGGAATACTTCGAGGACCTCCTCAATCCCACCACCACGCCTTCCATTGAGGAATCAGAGGCTGGGTTCTCAGAGGTGGACTCGTCCATTTCCCAAGCTGAAGTCACCGAGGTTGTTGTGAAGCTCCTCGGTGGCAAGGCACCGGGAGTGGATGAGATTCGCCCAGAGTTCCTTAAGTCTCTGGACGTGCAGGGACTGTCGTGGCTGACTCGTCTCTGCAACATCGTGTGGCGTTCGGGGACAGTACCTCTGGACTGGCAGACCGGGGTGGTGGTCCCTCTCTTCAAGAAGGGGGATCGGAGGGTGTGTTCCAACTACAGAGGGATCACACTCCTCAGCCTCCCCGGGAAAGTCTATTCCAGGGTACTGGAGAGGAGGGTCCGGCCGTTAGTCGAACCTCGGATCCAAGAGGAACAGTGCGGTTTTCGTCCTGGTCGTGGAACACTGGACCAGCTCTATACCCTTCACCAGGTGCTTGAGGGTTCGTGGGAGTTCACCCAACCAGTCCACATGTGTTTTGTGGATCTGGAGAAGGCGTTCGACCGCGTCCCCCGAGATGTCCTGTGGGGGGTGCTCCGGGAGTATGGAGTCCGTGGTCCCTTGTTGAGGGCTGTTCGGTCTTTGTATTCCCGGAGTATGAGTTTGGTTCGCATTGCCGGCAGTAAGTCGGACCTGTTCCCAGTGCACGTTGGCCTCCGGCAGGGGTGTCCTTTATCACCGGTTCTGTTCATTACTTACATGGACAGAATTTCTAGGCACAGCCGGGGGCCAGAGGGGGTCCAGTTTGGGGACCACAGGATCTCATCTCTGCTATTTGCGGATGATGTGGTTCTGTTGGCCCCATCAAGCCTGGACCTTCAGCGTGCACTGACACGGTTCACAGCCGAGTGTGAAGCAGCTGGGATGAGGATCAGCACCTCTAAATCCGAGGCCATGGTTCTCGACCGGAAAAAGGTGGCTTGCCCCCTCCAGGTCGGTGGAGTGCCCTTGTCCCAAGTGGAGGAGTTCAAGTATCTTGGGGTCTTGTTCACGAGTGGGGGAAAGATGGAGCGTGAGATCGACAGGCGGATCGGTGCAGCGTCTGCAGTTATGCGGACGTTGTATCGGTCCGTCGTGGTGAAGAAGGAGCTGAGCCAAAAGACGACACTCGATTTACCGGTCGATCTTCGTTCCTACCCTCAACTATGGTCATGAACTATGGGTCATGACCGAAAGAACAAGATCCCAGATACAAGCGGCTGAAATGAGCTTCCTCCGTAGGGTGGCTGGGCGTACCCTTAGAGATAGGGTGAGGAGCTCAGTCACAAGGGAGGAGCTCGGAGTAGAGCCGCTGCTCCTCCACATTGAGAGGAGCCAGCTGAGGTGGCTCGGGCATCTATTTCGGATGCCCCCCGGACGCCTCCCGAGGGAAGTGTTCTCGGCATGTCCCTCCGGTAGGAGGCCTCGGGGCAGACCCAGGACACGCTGGAGGGACTATGTCTCTTGGCTGGCCTGGGAACGCCTTGGGGTGCCACCGCAGGAGCTGGAGGAAGTGTCTGGGGCGAGGGAAGTCTGGGCAACTCTGCTCGGACTGCTGCCTCCGCGACCCGGCCCCGGATAAGCGGTAGTCAATGGATGGATGGATGGATGGATGGTATTTTTGGAAGCATTGTTTTTTTTTCTGGACTTCTTTCTAATTCATTTGTTGCTGGGTTCCTTATTGTATGTGTAGTTCGGTCTGCATGTTGTTTTATTAACCTATATGATAGAAGTTTCAATGATTTATCATCTGTCTCATTCTTAGTGAACAGAAGCTTTTTTATTTTTTATTTTTTGAGTATTTATTTCCTCCATTTCTTTTATTTACATTTATTGTCTTCTCTGGGAGATTTTGCATGCTTTTTCTGTAATCTCTTTGTAGGGATTTCTTACTTCATAAGGATCACGAGGTCCCATTTATGTTTTGGTTGGCTATCGATAATGATTAATAATTATCGAAGATAGTTATCAATCATGTTATTGAAATTTTAATCTGATCTGTATCAGAACCTCGGAGCTCCACCTGTCTTAACAGGAAATGATAGCCAATTCAGTTATATCAGTCTCATAAAATATACTACAGTTAATTAGGAATTTGAATTAATAGTTAACTTAGTTACAATTACCAGAATTAACAGTAAAGCTTGAAGGATTTTGGAGTTCTTAACACAGAAGAGGTCGACATTTCATTCACCTTTGTGCTCATTAATAAAATAGCAAGTATGATTCTAAAAATTAGATTTATTTACAATGAAAACAAATAAAACACAGATTCTAACTACCTACACACAGGCTGGTGTAGGTGTATGTGTGTGTGTGTGTGTGGGGGGGGGGGGGTGGAAGGAGTGTGGGAGACGTGTGATGGAACTACAAAACAAGATGGCGGATCACAGGAAACTACATTCAAATGGAGGTTATCAGAGAGCAGGAAGTCTGTCCTGGGTCTCGACCATGTGCTGGAGAATAATGAAACATGGAAGCTAGTCTTTAGCGTCTGCTTGCTGTGTGTCTCAGCTAAAAGACCATTTCTAGAATGAGTTTATGTGAATGAGACTTTCTTGGTAAAACGTCAGGAGTCGTCAGATGGTGTTCAGTTACTTTGTGATGTTGTCTTTGATGTGATATGTGTAGGATTGTGAATTAAAAAGTTAGTAAAGCAAAGATTAGCATGCAGACTCTGTGTCTGTGGCAGAGCTAACATTGGTTTACAGGTTGATAACTGCTAGTAATATCATTATCAATAGAACCCAATCACTGTAATAGAATCAACACATCTTCATAAAAGTTAAACAGTTCTATGATAGCATCAGGTTAAACTAATCTCAGGTAATGCCCAGTTGTTTGTTACCACTTCCTTGATGTCTTTGAAGAAGGAGTTCGGTCGTTGTCCTGGCTGGAGGGAACCTGGTGTCTTCTCCTGTAGTTAGCACCTCCTGCTAACTGTGGTTTGCTGGTTCTGCAGGCTGAGGAGAAGAAGATGAAGTTGATGTTTCAGGAGTCCTTCTTTACAGCTCCTGGTTGTTCCTTTTGTCCAGACTGAGGAGCTGGTTGCTCAGGTCGGTGATGGTTTTCCTGCTAGTTGAGGAAAACACAAAGAAGTTCTGTGAGGTGTCGTTTCCCTGGTCCCGTCCTGGAGAAACCTGTTGGTTTTCCCTGGTTGATGGGAGATCAGACTCTGGGTGCTGGTCTCTGTCTCATGGGAAGGTCTGACCCTCGTGGTCGGGTCAGCAGAGGAGTTGAGGAGTGAAGGCCCCTGTTGCAGGCCTCTGATGTTAGCTGTATGCTAACACTGGGTGAGCTGCCTCTAGCAACCCACCTCCTCCATCGAAGGACAGGAGCAAAGGCCTTTTGTGAGCAGAGCTGCTCGGACCCAGCTCCTCTCTGGTGTTGACCGGGGAAGACTTGGGGGAATACTCCCCTGAGGAGTCTCTTCCAAAGGCTTTTGGTGAAGGTTGGGGGATTCGAAGGTGTGAAATCCTGAGAGCCTCAACCAATCGGTGACTGGATGAGTGCTATTTCACAGTTATCCACCGTAAAAAGATCGGCTCCAAGCATAAAAAATAGTCAATGCATGAGTAGACATTCTGAGCAGATGAATAATGTGAGTTGTCTCTGCTCGTTGGATTTATTTTTCACCACACGTCCACAATTCCCACTTCCTGCGTCCATGTATTACATTTTTTTATGTATATTTTTAGCATCAGATTTCCCATTTGATGAGTCAACTTTGGGATTTAATAGGATAGTGAAATCTCCACTACATATTAAAATCCCTTGACTTTATGTTGTTGTTAAATCATGGATGTATTTATCAAAAGACAAATCACTGCCTGGAGGAGCGAACACATTCACAAAACTAACCATACTTTCTATTTTACCTATAACTAGGGCTGCCACAAACAATTATTTTGATAGTGGACTAATCACCGATTATTTTTTCGATTAGTCGACTAATCGGCCCATACGTAAATTGAATGTAAAACATACAGCTTATGGCACCAGCATGAAGCTGCTCTTATATAACCATCATTAGTTTTCAGCTTGAAGTGTTTAAGGTATATGCTAACTAAAAATAAAGACAATTAAGATGGTAGTTCATTAAACCTTTAATGAAATATGCTTGTCATGCAAACAGCTGAGTAAAATAAGTAAAAGGCACGTGTTCTAAGGGCGGCTAATGAATCAAATCGCTATCGCTAATGTTAACGTTTATAGCTATATGAGGAAGTAATAAGTTAGCTCTCTGTTTATGCTAATATTAGCAGCTAACTAGCCAGTTAGCTTGCAGAGATGACGGTCCCTCTTGTCATAAGCCACAAAGTGCTTCCTTTTCAGGTGCGCGTGAATCACAGTTGTGCTGCCATGGAAGGCAAGTTCTGCCTTGTAGATATTGCATTGTACGCTTTTATCTTTTGATTTCTTAAACTGTGCCCACACTTTTGAGCTCCGTTGCCGCCGGGTCGCCATGATACCTCAGTCTATCTGGTATAACTTCAGGTGACATCCTGGCGGACCCCAATTACCACTACTACGTATGTGTGTCAAGGACCGGAGGTGCCGCTGCAGTTTTGAGAGAAAAACAAAGATTAAAACAAAAAAAATAGAAACGACGCGTCAACTATTAAATTAGTTGTCGATGATTTTAATAGTTGACATAATCGTGACTTGTCGACTAATCGTGGCAACCCTACCTATAACCATCACATGTCTACCTTCCTTGTCTTGTTCTGATATGTGTTCGTAACTTACAGCACTGGATATTAGAGTGCCTGCTCCTCTCTGCCTCCCTGAATCATGTGAAGAACATGTGAACAATGGTGTGTGTGAATGAGTGAATGTGGTGAGCTATGTAAAGTGCTTTGGGGTGGCTCACACAGCTATAAAGCGCTTTACAAGTGAAATCCATTTACCATTCAAGAAAAGTAAACATGTTTAAACCCTGATTTATTCCTTTATGAGGATTCTGGGTCGCTGAGTTGCGTTTCCTGTAAAAAAAAAAAAAAAAAAAAAAAGCTACTTGGATTTTATCTTTCTTCAATTTTGACGATATTTTCCATCTCTTTATTGGGTTGAGTACTCCATTCACCTTAAATTATGTTATTTTCAAAGACCTGTTATGCATCTAAGTAATTCCAGTCCCATTCAAAAACCTGGTGTGCCTCCTCCTTCCTGCCAGAACCTGCAGGGAATAAACAACAAAAAAAACCTAACACACATTGTCCACATGACTCCCTTTGTAGGAGTCTGTTCGCCTGACCCTCTGGAGCCTCCCCAGGGGGCTCGAAGGGAAAATTCCCCCTCCTCAACATGGAGGGAGAGGTCCTTACCTGCACCAGCCGCATGGTGGAAAAAAGAGAAAATAAAAAAATAAGGTAGTCCCAAATTAACCATGTTAGTGCTTAGTGAATTTCCTCCCCCACTTTCAGTGTTTTTAGTTCGGGACCAAAGATTACATGTATTTCTGCCATCCTTAAGCCGTATGATAAATCCTTTTGGACCATCCCGGTGATGGTCTTCTGAAGGCCCATAGGTTCTCTCGGTAGATTGAATCCAGCCTGGTTGTGCCTCTCTTTGCTCGTCGGTCCACTCTCGTAACATGATGTCCACATACAGCTGAACAAACTACTGGAACACTTATTTCGTGCAACGCTTATATTCAGCATTGAGAGTGTGGATGGCATAAAAACAGATGAATGACGTGTTAAACAACGTAGGCCGTGCAGAGTCTGGCAGTCGTGCAGATTCTGCCACGAAATTGTCCCGAGAGGTGTAATGGTCGTCACTGCACAGCCTCTCTTCAGCAGGTCCTCTGATGCCTCCTCTACTGTTCTGTAGGTTTTCGTCATGGTGCCTCACTCGCAGCCTGGCAGGGAAGAGGGTCTGGAACTGAACTTTATTGTTCTTCAGCGCTTTCAATTCAATTGAAACATTCCCTTTAACAGAGAAAAGAGAAAAATCCAATGGATCCACATGAGCAAGCAGGTTTATTTGTGACTGTGGAAAGGATAAACTCCCTCTAAAACCTTTCCGGCCTTATCCGGCCTCCTCCCAGTCCAGCGCATCCAACTCACCACCAGGTGGTGATCAGTTGACAGCTCTGCCCCTCTCTTTACCCGAGTGTCTAAGACACGTGACCGGAGATCAGATGACACGACCACAAAGTCTATCATTGACCTCCGGCCTAGGGTGTCCTGGTGCCACGTGCACTTATGGACACCCCTGTGCTCGAACATGGTGTTCGTTATGGACAAGCTGTGACTGGCACAGAAGTCCAATAACAGAACAGATCGGGGAGGCCGTTCCTCCCAATCACCCCCTTCCAAGTCTCGCTGTCATTGCCCACGTGGGCGTTGAAGTCCCCCAGGAGAACAATGGAGTCCCCAGTTGGAGCACTATCCAGCACCCCTCCCAGGGACTCCAAGAAGGTAGGGTAGTCTGAACTGCTGTTCGGTGCATAGGCCGAGACAATAGTCAGAGACCTGTCCCCTACCTGAAAGCGTAGGGAGGCAACCCTCTCGTTAACCAGGGTGAACTCCAACACATGGCGGCTGAGCTGTGGGGCAATAAGCAAGCCCACTCCAGCCCGCCGCCTTACACCGCGGGCAACTCCAGAGAAGTGGAGTATCCAGCCCCTGTGGAGGAGCTGGGTTCCAGAGTCCAAGCTGTGAGTGGAGGCGAGCCCGACTATATCTAGACGGTATCTCTCAGCCTCCCTCACAAGCTCGGGCTCCTTCCCCCCCAGCGAGGTCACATTCCATGTCCCAAAAGCCAGAGTCTGTGTCCGGGGATGGGGTCGTCGAGGCCCCTGCCGTCGACTGCCACCCAATCCACACTGCACCCGACCCCTACGGCAGCCTCTGTAGGTGGTGGGTCCATAGGAGGATGAGGAGGAGGAGGGGCCCGCGTCGTCCCTTCGGGCTGAGCCCGGCCGAGTCCCGCGGGCAACAACCCGGCCACCAGGCGCTCGCGTGCGAGCCTCCACCCCGGGCCTGGCTCCAGGGTGTGGCCCCGGCTGCGCCAAACCGGGCGACGTCACCTTGCTCCTCTTGTGTGTGTTCATAGGGGTCTTTTGAACTGCTTTTAGTCTGACCCGTCGCCTCGGACCTGTTTGCCTTGGGAGACCCTACTGGGGGTGCAAGCCCCCCGACAACATAGCTCCGAGGGTCATTCGGGTGCTCAAACTCCCCCACCACGATAAGGTTGCAGTTCGAGGGGGAGACAAATGATCGTATAATATACAATTGTTACAACTGTGGTCATATTTGTGTGTTTGTCACAATTTTATGTTGCGCTCCAGCAGCTCCTATGCTGGGGCTTAACAACAATCAGTAATAGTGTCTTCCATGCAGTAGTTTTGATATGAGAAAAATGCAGCAGAGCTCATGACTTGAACAGTTTATGATTACGTTGTGAAAAATCATAGGTCTATACTCTGGTATTTTAGAGTTTAATCTTTTAGAAATTGCGTTGTTTATTTAAAAAAATGCACAAAATCAAATAAACAGTTCATAATAATCCAAATAATTATTGTTCTGTTTTGGTGCTTGTTCTGCTGGATCACATAGATTTGCACCTGGGGGAATGTCAATAAATATGCTACTTTAGCTCTGAGATGTCCACGATGCAGTTGAAGTGGAAGACTCTCAATCACATCATATTGTTTACCCAAGCTGCCGAATGGGACAAGAGGAATCGAAAAAAACCCAACAAAGATTAAAAATAAATAAAATAAACTATAAATGCAGAACTGACGTCATCGACCAACAGGTCGTTTGAAATAAAGGGTGGTTTGTAGTGGTGCTTGACTAGAGCTAATGTTCAAAATTGAAGGTTATTTTGATCAGATCAACCTCTGTGGATCTGGAACGAGGATTACTATTGTAACAACACATCATCAGTAGCCTAAAACTAACCTGTTTCACGACAGGTTATCTCAGCTCACCTTACCTATTAGTGATGAACAATCCAACGGTTGGTGGATTCACATTGAACAGTCGCTGCCCTCTGTTCTTGAGCATTGGGATGAATGCAGACAACAAATAATGTATAAGAGAGAAATAAAGGATAATTTTCAAATATTTTGTGCATACACTCAAAGTGCCATTGTAAGATGTTATTTTCCTCTGCCAGATCTTTCCACGAAGGAGCGATATTCAGTGAAACAAAGGGAAACTCAGGGTACTTCACTGAAAATATTGAAGTCACCAGAAAAGGTAAGTGAAGTGAAAAACACGATAGCCCACCTTTAACAAATCAAGGTGGAAAATGATTGACTTCCTTTTCTACAGGATTCAGGACTTGAGCTGGTTTATGTAGACTCCAGTGGAAAACTGTGCACCGTACTAGCAGCTTGTTCACCGGTGGTGCAAAGAAAATACAGGAGGCGTCCTGTTAGAAGAGCTCCAGAGGAAACACATTTCTTCCACATGCGGGGCTTTGATGAACGAAGAAATCCAGAAAACACAGAAGCGAACAAAATCTGTGCTGTTGGTGTACTCATGAATAACCAACCAAATGATGATTTGTGGGGTTTTGATGAAATTCCCAATAAGCCATTCACCGGTATAGATGATGAGGAGGCAAAAATAGATGAAAATCCATCTGGCACAGGATTTGGTAATTTAGGGGCATCTGATGAAATTTCTGAAAATCAATTCTTTGGTATAGATGATGAAGAAACAGACACGGAAGAAAACTCATCTGATAAAGGATTTTACAATCTGTGGGGATTTGATGAAATTCCTCAAGGACCATTCATAGAATTAGATGAGGACAAGATTACCCCTCCCGCTACTCTAATCACCTCTATTCATCCTCACACTGAAACACAAACTACTGAAAGAAAACCCAGTAAAACGAGCACTCATGTCTCTCATACCACAACAAAGCCCTTCACATTAGCAGAAAAGACCCACCCTGCCAAAACAATTCCCGCAGCAAAACTTGAACTCTCTCCAATTGTTACGACAGTCAACATCAAAACAACAAGCACGTCAACTTATGACAAATCAAAGCAGCGAGGCCACCCCCTCACATCAACCACCGCCCAAACACTTCAGTCAACAAAACCCTCTTTGGTGATCAAATTAGAAAATTGGAAAAATGATAAATCCTCATCATTGACACCTCCTTCGGTCACACCTTTAGTACCTGCCAGTTTACCTCCATTTGAAATGCCCACCACAACACCAGGATCCAGATCTGGATTCTTTTACTCAAAAGTAAGCAATTCATACCTGACGACTGCTGTGACGAGAATGACTGATGTGAAAAAATCCACTGACAATTATCAAACAATGCTGCCTCCATCTACCAACACAACCAAACCTGAAAGCAACACATTCTCTGAATCACAAACAAAGAAAATAGAACTTGAAATCAAATTGCCTTCTGAAAATTGGAACTCTGGATCACAAACAAAGGAAAAGGAAAAGGTAAACATAGAACCTGAAATCAAATTGCCTTCTGAAAATTGGAACTCTGGATCACAAACAAAGGAAAAGGAAAAGGTAAACATAGAACCTGAAATCAAATTGCCTTCTGAAAATTGGAACTCTGGATCACAAACAAATGAAAAGGAAAAGGTAAACATAGAACCTGAAATCAAATTGCCTTCTGAAAATTGGAACTCTGGATCACAAACAAAGGAAAAGGAAAAGGTAAACATAGAACCTGAAATCAAATTGCCTTCTGAAAATTGGAACAGAACACTCATAGCAATAATATCTTCAAAGAAAGGAAATACAACAACATTGTCATCTGGAGCCACAGCAGCCATCACTTCAGACATCCCACGATCTGCTGAAAAAACAAATACGGTTGAAAATTGGAACAGAAGACTCACGCAATCAACCACAGACACAATTTTTCATTCTCAAAGTTCCCTTACATCCCCACCTCCAACATCTAGTTTAAAAACAATGTCCTCTATCACCATGGAATCTTCTGATACAAACTCCACCACATCACCATTGGCAGAAAATTGGAGCACTATGCCAACTTCAATGACGACAACAACAAAATCAGGAATTCAAGCATCTTTACCAGTTACTATTTCATCACCAGAAGTGAAAACACTCGCTGAGAGAAGTACTACCCAGGCTCTGGGGACATTAACTGTCCCTGTCATGGAGACATCTGAAAGTTCCTCCTCAAACGTGCTTTTAATGAAAGTCACCACATTAATATCATCAATAACAAGACCTGCAACAACACCTTCATCTAGTACCACAATACCCATCACATCAGTCACCACAGGATTGACTGAATCAACACAGAAAATAGAAACAACACCAACCACGTTTCATATTGTGGACACAAATGTAAGTTTATCATCGACTCCTTTGAAAACAACACAAAGAGAAATGTCCCCAATAACAGGACCTGCCACAACACCTTCATCGAGTACCACAATACCCATCACATATGTCACCACAGGATTAACTGAAACAACACAGACAATAGAAACAACACCAATGGTTACGATCTCAGATGCGTCTTCAGATCCAACTGGTCCATTAGTTACTACTCCATCTGTTGATACTACAACATTCAGAAAGAGCAGTACTACCCTGGGTTCAAGGGCAACTTCAAGTTCCTCAACCAAATTGCCTGTCACAAGAACCAAGACAGAAATGTCATCATTTACACAAACTGCAAATTCCTTTTCATCGAGAACCAAAGCTGCAGTTGTCACATCAGAAACCACAGAATCTTTCGAAACAACACAGATGAAAGAAACATCAGGAACGGCTCAGATGGTAACAACATCCGAGGTATCTGTTGATCTCCCAACTTCCACGAAGTCCCCTTATACAACAACTGTCTTGACAACAATTCCGTCTATAACCACGAGATTTTTTGACACAAATGCAGCTGTGTCATTACTGACAATGCCAATAACACCTTTTCCAACAACATCAGATGAAATGGAAACCAAAGCCACCTTCTCCACTTCAATACCGTCATTCACGACCATTACTACCACATCCAGAACTGAAACATCATCTCCAGCAACTACCTTTTCATCACCTCCTGCAAAAGTTATTGCTGAGGACAGTCCCACCATTGCTTCTCGCACCACGTTTCATATTGTGGACACAAATGTAAGTTTATCATCGACTCCTTTAAAAACAACCCAAACAGAAATGTCCCCAATAACAGGACCTGCCACAACACCTTCATCGAGTACCACAATACCCATCACATATGTCACCACAGGATTAACTGAAACAACACAGACAATAGAAACAACACCAATGGTTACGATCTCAGATGCGTCTTCAGATCCAACTGGTTCTTATACATCCTCGTTTACAGCAACAAGCTATGAACCAACCTCTTCTACATCAGTTACAATTGATGTTTCTGACACAACAAATACTCTTTCGTCCTTGACCTCCCAAAATACAGCGGTTCCAACATCATCTGATGCAGTAGAAACTACTGGCAGCTCTTCCACATCAATGATCACTACAACCGTTCCTGAATCAGAAGAACTTTCTCCATTAGTTACTACTCCATCTGTTGATACTACAACATTCAGAAAGAGTAGTACTACCCTGGGTTCAAGGGCAACTTCAAGTTCCTCAACCAAATTGCCTGTCACAAGAACCAAGACAGAAATGTCATCATTTACACAAACTGCAAATTCCTTTTCATCGAGAACCAAAGCTACAGTTGTCACATCAGAAACCACAGAATCTTTCGACACAACACAGATGAAAGAAACATCAGGAACGGCTCAGATGGTAACAACATCCGAGGTATCTGTTGATCTCCCAACTTCCACGAAGTCCCCTTATACAACAACTGTCTTGACAACAATTCCGTCTAAAACCACGAGATTTTTTGACACAAATGCAGCTGTGTCATTACTGACAATGCCAATAACACCTTTTCCAACAACATCAGATGAAATGGAAACCAAAGCCACCTTCTCCACTTCAACACCGTCATTCATGACCATTACTACCACATCCAGAACTGAAACATCATCTCCATCAACTACCTTTTCATCACCTCCTGCAAATGTTATTGCTGAGGACAGTCCCACCATTGCTTCTCGCACCACGTTTCATATTGTGGACACAAATGTAAGTTTATCATCGACTCCTTTAAAAACAACCCAAACAGAAATGTCCCCAATAACAGGACCTGCCACAACACCTTCATCAAGTACCACAATACCCATCACATATGTCACCACAGGATTAACTGAAACAACACAGACAATAGAAACATCAGAAACAACACCAATGGTTACGATCTCAGATGCGTCTTCAGATCCAACTGGTTCTCATACATCCTCGTTTACAGCAACAAGCTATGAACCAACCTCTTCTACATCAGTTACAATTGATGTTTCTGACACAACAAATACTCTTTCGTCATTCACCTCCCAAAATACAGCGGTTCCAACGTCATCTGATGCAGTGGAAACTACTGGCAGCTCTTCCACATCAATGATCACTACAACCGTTCCTGAATCAGAAGAACTTTCTCCATTAGTTACTACTCCATCTGTTGATACTACAACATTCAGAAAGAGCAGTACTACCCTGGGTTCAAGGGCAACTTCAAGTTCCTCAACCAAATTGCCTGTCACAAGAACCAAGACAGAAATGTCATCATTTACACAAACTGCAAATTCCTTTTCATCGAGAACCAAAGCTGCAGTTGTCACATCAGAAACCACAGAATCTTTCGACACAACACAGATGAAAGAAACATCAGGAACGGCTCAGATGGTAACAACATCCGAGGTATCTGTTGATCTCCCAACTTCCACGAAGTCCCCTTATACAACAACTGTCTTGACAACAATTCCGTCTATAACCACGAGATTTTTTGACACAAATGCAGCTGTGTCATTACTGACAATGCCAATAACACCTTTTCCAACAACATCAGATGAAATGGAAACCAAAGCCACCTTCTCCACTTCAACACCGTCATTCACGACCATTACTACCACATCCAGAACTGAAACATCATCTCCAGCAACTACCTTTTCATCACCTCCTGCAACAGCCATTGCTGAGGAGAGTCCCACCATTGCTTCTCACTCCACGATTCATGTTGTAGACACAAATGTAAGTTTATCATCAACAACTCCTTTAAAAACAACACAAACAGAAATCTCCCCAATAACAGGACCTGCAACAACACCTTCATCGAGTACCACAATACCCATCACATCAGTCACCACAGGATTAACTGAAACAACACAGACAATTGAAACAACACCAATGGTTACGATCTCAGAGGAGTCTTCAGATTCAACTGGTTCTTATACATCCTTGTTTACAACAAGCTATGAACCAACCTCTTCTACATCAGTTACAATTGATGTTTCTGACACAACAAATACTCTTTCGTCATTGACCTCCCAAAATACAGCGGTTCCAACGTCATCTGATGCAGTGGAAACTACTGGCAGCTCTTCCACATCAATGATCACTACAACCGTTCCTGAATCAGAAGAACTTTCTCCATTAGTTACTACTCCATCTGTTGATACTACAACATTCAGAAAGAGCAGTACTACCCTGGGTTCAAGGGCAACTTCAAGTTCTACAACCAAATTGCCTGTCACAAGAACCAAGACAGAAATGTCATCATTTACACAAACTGCAAATTCCTTTTCATCGAGAACCAAAGCTGCAGTTGTCACATCAGAAACCACAGAATCTTTCAACACAACACAGATGAAAGAAACATCAGGAACGGCTCAGATGGTAACAACATCCGAGGTATCTGTTGATCTCCCAACTTCCACGAAGTCCCCTTATACAACAACTGTCTTGACAACAATTCCGTCTAAAACCACGAGATTTTTTGACACAAATGCAGCTGTGTCATTACCGACAATGCCAATAACACCTTTTCCAACAACATCAGATGAAATGGAAACCAAAGCCACCTTCTCCACTTCAATACCGTCATTCATGACCATTACTACCACATCCAGAACTGAAACATCATCTCCATCAACTACCTTTTCATCACCTCCTGCAAATGTTATTGCTGAGGACAGTCCCACCATTGCTTCTCGCACCACGTTTCATATTGTGGACACAAATGTAAGTTTATCATCGACTCCTTTAAAAACAACCCAAACAGAAATGTCCCCAATAACAGGACCTGCCACAACACCTTCATCGAGTACCACAATACCCATCACATCAGTCACCACAGGATTAACTGAAACAACACAGACAATAGAAACATCAGAAACAACACCAATGGTTACGATCTCTGATGCGTCTTCAGATTCAACTGGTTCTCATACATCCTCGTTTACAGCAACAAGCTATGAACCAACCTCTTCTACATCAGTTACAATTGATGTTTCTGACACAACAAATACTCTTTCGTCATTCACCTCCCAAAATACAGCGGTTCCAACGTCATCTGATGCAGTGGAAACTACTGGCAGCTCTTCCACATCAATGATCACTACAACCGTTCCTGAATCAGAAGAACTTTCTCCATTAGTTACTACTCCATCTGTTGATACTACAACATTCAGAAAGAGCAGTACTACCCTGGGTTCAAGGGCAACTTCAAGTTCCTCAACCAAATTGCCTGTCACAAGAACCAAGACAGAAATGTCATCATTTACACAAACTGCAAATTCCTTTTCATCGAGAACCAAAGCTGCAGTTGTCACATCAGAAACCACAGAATCTTTCGACACAACACAGATGAAAGAAACATCAGGAACGGCTCAGATGGTAACAACATCCGAGGTATCTGTTGATCTCCCAACTTCCACGAAGTCCCCTTATACAACAACTGTCTTGACAACAATTCCGTCTATAACCACGAGATTTTTTGACACAAATGCAGCTGTGTCATTACTGACAATGCCAATAACACCTTTTCCAACAACATCAGATGAAATGGAAACCAAAGCCACCTTCTCCACTTCAACACCGTCATTCACGACCATTACTACCACATCCAGAACTGAAACATCATCTCCATCAACTACCTTTTCATCACCTCCTGCAAATGTTATTGCTGAGGACAGTCCCACCATTGCTTCTCGCACCACGTTTCATATTGTGGACACAAATGCAAGTTTATCATCGAGTCCTTTAAAAACAACACAAAGAGAAATGTCCCCAATAACAGGACCTGCCACAACACCTTCATCGAGTACCACAATACCCATCACATATGTCACCACAGGATTAACTGAAACAACACAGACAATAGAAACATCAGAAACAACACCAATGGTTACGATCTCAGATGCGTCTTCAGATCCAACTGGTTCTCATACATCCTCGTTTACAGCAACAAGCTATGAACCAACCTCTTCTACATCAGTTACAATTGATGTTTCTGACACAACAAATACTCTTTCGTCATTCACCTCCCAAAATACAGCGGTTCCAACATCATCTGATGCAGTGGAAACTACTGGCAGCTCTTCCACATCAATGATCACTACAACCGTTCCTGAATCAGAAGAACTTTCTCCATTAGTTACTACTCCATCTGTTGATACTACAACATTCAGAAAGAGCAGTACTACCCTGGGTTCAAGGGCAACTTCAAGTTCCTCAACCAAATTGCCTGTCACAAGAACCAAGACAGAAATGTCATCATTTACACAAACTGCAAATTCCTTTTCATCGAGAACCAAAGCTGCAGTTGTCACATCAGAAACCACAGAATCTTTTGACACAACACAGATGAAAGAAACCTCAGGAACGGCTCAGATGGTAACAACATCCGAGGTATCTGTTGATCTCCCAACTTCCACGAAGTCCCCTTATACAACAACTGTCTTGACAACAATTCCGTCTAAAACCACGAGATTTTTTGACACAAATGCAGCTGTGTCATTACTGACAATGCCAATAACACCTTTTCCAACAACATCAGATGAAATGGAAACCAAAGCCACCTTCTCCACTTCAATACCGTCATTCACGACCATTACTACCACATCCAGAACTGAAACATCATCTCCATTAACTACCTTTTCATCACCTCCTGCAAATGTTAATGCTGAGGACAGTCCCACCATTGCTTCTCGCACCACGTTTCATATTGTGGACACAAATGTAAGTTTATCATCGACTCCTTTAAAAACAACCCAAACAGAAATGTCCCCAATAACAGGACCTGCCACAACACCTTCATCGAGTACCACAATACCCATCACATCAGTCACCACAGGATTAACTGAAACAACACAGACAATAGAAACATCAGAAACAACACCAATGGTTACGATCTCAGAGGAGTCTTCAGATTCAACTGGTTCTCATACATCCTCGTTTACAACAAGCTATGAACCAACCTCTTCTACATCAGTTACAATTGATGTTTCTGACACAACAAATACTCTTTCGTCATTGACCTCCCAAAATACAGCGGTTCCAACATCATCAGATGCAGTGGAAACTACTGGCAGCTCTTCCACATCAATGATCACTGCAACCGTTCCTGAATCAGAAGAACTTTCTCCATTAGTTACTACTCCATCTGTTGATACTACAACATTCAGAAAGAGTAGTACTACCCTGGGTTCAAGGGCAACTTCAAGTTCCTCAACCAAATTGCCTGTCACAAGAACCAAGACAGAAATGTCATCATTTACACAAACTGCAAATTCCTTTTCATCGAGAACCAAAGCTGCAGTTGTCACATCAGAAACCACAGAATCTTTCGACACAACACAGATGAAAGAAACATCAGGAACGGCTCAGATGGTAACAACATCCGAGGTATCTGTTGATCTCCCAACTTCCACGAAGTCCCCTTATACAACAACTGTCTTGACAACAATTCCGTCTAAAACCACGAGATTTTTTGACACAAATGCAGCTGTGTCATTACTGACAATGCCAATAACACCTTTTCCAACAACATCAGATGAAATGGAAACCAAAGCCACCTTCTCCACTTCAACACCGTCATTCATGACCATTACTACCACATCCAGAACTGAAACATCATCTCCATCAACTACCTTTTCCTCACCTCCTGCAACAGCCATTGATGAGGAGAGTCCCACCATTGCTTCTCACTCCACGATTCATGTTGTAGACACAAATGTAAGTTTATCATCAACAACTCCTTTAAAAACAACACAAAGAGAAATCTCCCCAATAACAGGACTTGAAACAACACCTTCATCTAGTACCACAATACCCATCACATCAGTCACCACAGGATTAACTGAAACAACACAGACAATTGAAACATCAGAAACAACACCAATGGTTACGATCTCAGAGGAGTCTTCAGATTCAACTGGTTCTTATACATCCTTGTTTACAACAAGCTATGAACCAACCTCTTCTACATCAGTTACAATTGATGTTTCTGACACAACAAATACTCTTTCGTCATTGACCTCCCAAAATACAGCGGTTCCAACATCATCTGATGCAGTAGAAACTACTGGCAGCTCTTCCACTTCAGTGCCGTTTTCAATGATGACAACAGTCATTTCTGAAACAGAACTTTTTACTCCGTCAGTTACTACTCCATCCTTGGATGCTAAAACACACAGTAAGAGCAATACTACCCTGACTTCAAAGAAAAATTATATTTATACTGTGAAATTGCCTGTGACAAGAACCCATACAGAAATATCCCCAATAACAGGACCTGCAACAACACCTTCATCTAGTACCACAACACCCATCACATCAGTCACCACAGGATTGACAATTGTAACAACACCCGAGTCTTCTTCTGATCCACCCAGTTCTCCTAAGTATCCCTTTTCACAAATTGGTTTGGCAACATTGAAGTCAATTATCAATGGATCGTCAAGCACAAGCACTGAGTCGTCACTTGCAACCACTAAAACCCCTGTTTTATTGAAATCGAATGAAATGGAAACCAAAGCCACCTTCTCCACTTCAATACCGTCATTCACGACCATTACTACCACATCCAGAACTGAAACATCATCTCCAGCAACTACCTTTTCCTCACCTCCTGCAACCGCCATTGTTGAGGGCAGTCCCACTATTTCTTCTCACTCCACGTTTCATACTGTGGACACAAATGTAAGTTTATCATCAACAACTCCTTTTAAAACAACCCTAACAGAAATGTCCCCAATAACAGGACCTGCCACAACACCTTCATCTAGTACCACAATACCCATCACATCAGTCACCACAGGATTAACTGAAACAACACAGACAATTGAAACATCAGAAACAACACCAATGGTTACGATCTCTGATGCGTCTTCAGATCCAACTGGTTCTTATACATCCTCGTTTACAGCAACAAGCTATGAACCAACCTCTTCTACATCAGTTACAATTGATGTTTCTGACACAACAAATACTCTTTCGTCATTGACCTCCCAAAATACAGCGGTTCCAACATCATCTGATGCAGTAGAAACTACTGGCAGCTCTTCCACTTCAGTGCCATTTTCAATGATGACAACAGTCATTTCTGAAACAGAACTTTTTACTCCGTCAGTTTCTACTCCATCCCTGGATCCTAAAATATACAGTAAGAGCAGTACTATCCTGGTTTCAAAGAAAGATTACGCTAATACTTTGAAATTGCCTGTGACAAGAACCAACACAGAAATGCTTTCAACTACAGGACCTTCAACAACACTTTCACTGAGTACCATAACACCCATCACATCAGTCACCACAGGATTGACAATGGAAACAACACCCAAGTCTTCTACTAATCCACCCAGTTCTCCTGAGTATCCATTTTCACAAATTGGTTTGGCAACATTGAAGTCAATTATCAATGGATTGTCAAGCAAAAGCACTTTGTCATCACTTACAACCACTAAAACCCCTGTTGTAATGACATTGAATGAAAAGGAAACCACTGCCATCTTCTCCACTTCAATACCGTCATTCACGACCATTACTACCACATCCAGAACTGAAACATCATCTCCAGCAACTACCTTTTCATCACCTCCTGCAACAGCCATTGTTGAGGGCAGTCCCACCATTGCTTCTCACTCCACATTTCAAGTTTTGGACACAAATGTAAGTTTATCATCAACAACTCCTTTAAAAACAACACAAAGAGAAATCTCCCCAATAACAGGACTTGAAACAACACCTTCATCGAGTACCACAATACCCATCACATCAGTCACCACAGGATTAACTGAAACAACACAGACAATAGAAACAACACCAATGGTTACGATCTCAGAGGAGTCTTCAGATCCAACTGGTTCTTATACATCCTCGTTTACAGCAACAAGCTATGAACCAACCTCTTCTACATCAGTTACAATTGATGTTTCTGACACAACAAATACTCTTTCGTCATTGACCTCCCAAAATACAGCGGCTCCAACATCATCAGATGCAGTGGAAACTACTGGCAGCTCTTCCACTTCAGTGCCGTTTTCAATGATGACAACAGTCATTTCTGAAACAGAACTTTTTACTCCGTCAGTTACTACTCCATCCTTGGATGCTAAAACACACAGTAAGAGCAATACTACCCTGACTTCAAAGAAAAATTATATTTATACTGTGAAATTGCCTGTGACAAGAACCCATACAGAAATATCCCCAATAACAGGACCTGCAACAACACCTTCATCTAGTACCACAACACCCATCACATCAGTCACCACAGGATTGACGATTGTAACAACACCCGAGTCTTCTTCTGATCCACCCAGTTCTCCTAAGTATCCCTTTTCACAAATTGGTTTGGCAACATTGAAGTCAATTATCAATGGATCGTCAAGCACAAGCACTGAGTCGTCACTTGCAACCACTAAAACCCCTGTTTTATTGAAATCGAATGAAATGGAAACCAAAGCCACCTTCTCCACTTCAATACCGTCATTCACGACCATTACTACCACATCCAGAACTGAAACATCATCTCCAGCAACTACCTTTTCCTCACCTCCTGCAACAGCCATTGTTGAGGGCAGTCCCACTATTTCTTCTCACTCCACGTTTCATACTGTGGACACAAATGTAAGTTTATCATCAACAACTCCTTTTAAAACAACCCTAACAGAAATGTCCCCAATAACAGGACCTGCCACAACACCTTCATCTAGTACCACAATACCCATCACATCAGTCACCACAGGATTAACTGAAACAACACAGACAATAGAAACATCAGAAACAACACCAATGGTTACGATCTCAGAGGAGTCTTCAGATTCAACTGGTTCTTATACATCCTTGTTTACAACAAGCTATGAACCAACCTCTTCTACATCAGTTACAATTGATGTTTCTGACACAACAAATACTCTTTCGTCATTGACCTCCCAAAATACAGCGGTTGCAACATCATCTGATGCAGTAGAAACTACTGGCAGCTCTTCCACTTCAGTGCCATTTTCAATGATGACAACAGTCATTTCTGAAACAGAACTTTTTACTCCGTCAGTTTCTACTCCATCCTTGGATCCTAAAATATACAGTAAGAGCAGTACTATCCTGGTTTCAAAGAAATATTACGCTAATACTTTGAAATTGCCTGTGACAAGAGCCAACACAGAAATGGTTTCAACTACAGGACCTTCAACAACACTTTCACTGAGTACCATAACACCCATCACATCAGTCACCACAGGATTGACAATGGAAACAACACCCAAGTCTTCTACTAATCTACCCAGTTCTCCTGAGTATCCATTTTCACAAATTGGTTTGGCAACATTGAAGTCAATTATCAATGGATTGTCAAGCAAAAGCACTTTGTCATCACTTACAACCACTAAAACCCCTGTTGTAATGACATTGAATGAAAAGGAAACCACTGCCATCTTCTCCACTTCAATACCGTCATTCACGACCATTACTACCACATCCAGAACTGAAACATCATCTCCATCAACTACCTTTTCATCACGTCCTGCAACAGCCATTGTTGAGGGCAGTCCCACCATTGCTTCTCACTCCACATTTCAAGTTTTGGACACAAATGTAAGTTCATTATCAACAACTCCTTTAAAAACAACACAAAGAGAAATGTCCCCAATAACAGGACCTGCCACAACACCTTCATCGAGTACCACAATACCCATCACATCAGTCACCACAGGATTAACTGAAACAACACAGACAATAGAAACATCAGAAACAACACCAATGGTTACGATCTCTGATGCGTCTTCAGATCCAACTGGTTCTTATACATCCTCGTTTACAGCAACAAGCTATGAACCAACCTCTTCTACATCAGTTACAATTGATGTTTCTGACACAACAAATACTCTTTCGTCATTGACCTCCCAAAATACAGCGGTTCCAACGTCATCTGAGGCAGTGGAAACTACTGGCAGCTCTTCCACATCAATGATCACTACAACCGTTCCTGAATCAGAAGAACTTTCTCCATTAGTTACTACTCCATCTGTTGATACTACAACATTCAGAAAGAGTAGTACTACCCTGGGTTCAAGGGCAACTTCAAGTTCCTCAACCAAATTGCCTGTCACAAGAACCAAGACAGAAATGTCATCATTTACACAAACTGCAAATTCCTTTTCATCGAGAACCAAAGCTGCAGTTGTCACATCAGAAACCACAGAATCTTTCGACACAACACAGATGAAAGAAACATCAGGAACGGCTCAGATGGTAACAACATCCGAGGTATCTGTTGATCTCCCAACTTCCACGAAGTCCCCTTATACAACAACTGTCTTGACAACAATTCCGTCTAAAACCACGAGATTTTTTGACACAAATGCAGCTGTGTCATTACTGACAATGCCAATAACACCTTTTCCAACAACATCAGATGAAATGGAAACCAAAGCCACCTTCTCCACTTCAACACCGTCATTCATGACCATTACTACCACATCCAGAACTGAAACATCATCTCCATCAACTACCTTTTCATCACCTCCTGCAACAGCCATTGCTGAGGACAGTCCCACCATTGCTTCTCACTCCACGATTCATGTTGTAGACACAAATGTAAGTTTATCATCAACAACTCCTTTAAAAACAACACAAAGAGAAATCTCCCCAATAACAGGACCTGCAACAACACCTTCATCTAGTACCACAATACCCATCACATCAGTCACCACAGGATTAACTGAAACAACACAGACAATTGAAACATCAGAAACAACACCAATGGTTACAATCTCAGAGGAGTCTTCAGATTCAACTGGTTCTTATACATCCTTGTTTACAACAAGCTATGAACCAACCTCTTCTACATCAGTTACAATGGATGTTTCTGACACAACAAATACTCTTTCGTCATTGACCTCCCAAAATACAGCGGTTCCAACATCATCTGATGCAGTAGAAACTACTGGCAGCTCTTCCACTTCAGTGCCATTTTCAATGATGACAACAGTCATTTCTGAAACAGAACTTTTTACTCCGTCAGTTACTACTCCATCCTTGGATCCTAAAATATACAGTAAGAGCAGTACTATCCTGGTTTCAAAGAAAGATTACGCTAATACTTTGAAATTGCCTGTGACAAGAGCCAACACAGAAATGGTTTCAACTACAGGACCTTCAACAACACTTTCACTGAGTACCATAACACCCATCACATCAGTCACCACAGGATTGACAATGGAAACAACACCCAAGTCTTCTACTAATCTACCCAGTTCTCCTGAGTATCCATTTTCACAAATTGGTTTGGCAACATTGAAGTCAATTATCAATGGATTGTCAAGCAAAAGCACTTTGTCATCACTTACAACCACTAAAACCCCTGTTGTAATGAAATTGAATGAAAAGGAAACCACTGCCATCTTCTCCACTTCAATACCGTCATTCACGACCATTACTACCACATCCAGAACTGAAACATCATCTCCATCAACTACCTTTTCATCACCTCCTGCAACAGCCATTGTTGAGGGCAGTTACAGCATTGCTTCTCACTCCACATTTCAAGTTTTGGACACAAATGTAAGTTCATTATCAACAACTCCTTTAAAAACAACACAAAGAGAAATGTCCCCAATAACAGGACCTGCCACAACACCTTCATCGAGTACCACAATACCCATCACATCAGTCACCACAGGATTAACTGAAACAACACAGACAATAGAAACATCAGAAACAACACCAATGGTTACGATCTCTGATGCGTCTTCAGATCCAACTGGTTCTTATACATCCTCGTTTACAGCAACAAGCTATGAACCAACCTCTTCTACATCAGTTACAATTGATGTTTCTGACACAACAAATACTCTTTCGTCATTGACCTCCCAAAATACAGCGGTTCCAACGTCATCTGATGCAGTGGAAACTACTGGCAGCTCTTCCACATCAATGATCACTACAACCGTTCCTGAATCAGAAGAACTTTCTCCATTAGTTACTACTCCATCTGTTGATACTACAACATTCAGAAAGAGCAGTACTACCCTGGGTTCAAGGGCAACTTCAAGTTCCTCAACCAAATTGCCTGTCACAAGAACCAAGACAGAAATGTCATCATTTACACAAACTGCAAATTCCTTTTCATCGAGAACCAAAGCTGCAGTTGTCACATCAGAAACCACAGAATCTTTCGACACAACACAGATGAAAGAAACATCAGGAACGGCTCAGATGGTAACAACATCCGAGGTGTCTGTTGATCTCCCAACTTCCACGAAGTCCCCTTATACAACAACTGTCTTGACAACAATTCCGTCTAAAACCACGAGATTTTTTGACACAAATGCAGCTGTGTCATTACTGACAATGCCAATAACACCTTTTCCAACAACATCAGATGAAATGGAAACCAAAGCCACCTTCTCCACTTCAACACCGTCATTCATGACCATTACTACCACATCCAGAACTGAAACATCATCTCCATCAACTACCTTTTCATCACCTCCTGCAACAGCCATTGCTGAGGACAGTCCCACCATTGCTTCTCACTCCACGATTCATGTTGTAGACACAAATGTAAGTTTATCATCAACAACTCCTTTAAAAACAACACAAAGAGAAATCTCCCCAATAACAGGACCTGCAACAACACCTTCATCTAGTACCACAATACCCATCACATCAGTCACCACAGGATTAACTGAAACAACACAGACAATTGAAACATCAGAAACAACACCAATGGTTACAATCTCAGAGGAGTCTTCAGATTCAACTGGTTCTTATACATCCTTGTTTACAACAAGCTATGAACCAACCTCTTCTACATCAGTTACAATTGATGTTTCTGACACAACAAATACT
This sequence comes from Blennius ocellaris, assembly GCF_963422515.1. NCBI lineage: Eukaryota > Metazoa > Chordata > Actinopteri > Blenniiformes > Blenniidae > Blennius > Blennius ocellaris. The sequence goes on along the minus strand of NC_137655.1, from coordinate 27,674,316 downwards.
CTTTCGTCATTGACCTCCCAAAATACAGCGGTTCCAACGTCATCTGATGCAGTAGAAACTACTGGCAGCTCTTCCACTTCAGTGCCATTTTCAATGATGACAACAGTCATTTCTGAAACAGAACTTTTTACTCCGTCAGTTACTACTCCATCCTTGGATCCTAAAATATACAGTAAGAGCAGTACTATCCTGGTTTCAAAGAAAGATTACGCTAATACTTTGAAATTGCCTGTGACAAGAACCAACACAGAAATGGTTTCAACTACAGGACCTTCAACAACACTTTCACTGAGTACCATAACACCCATCACATCAGTCACCACAGGATTGACAATGGAAACAACACCCAAGTCTTCTACTAATCCACCCAGTTCTCCTGAGTATCCATTTTCACAAATTGGTTTGGCAACATTGAAGTCAATTATCAATGGATTGTCAAGCAAAAGCACTTTGTCATCACTTACAACCACTAAAACCCCTGTTGTAATGAAATTGAATGAAAAGGAAACCACTGCCATCTTCTCCACTTCAATACCGTCATTCACGACCATTACTACCACATCCAGAACTGAAACATCATCTCCATCAACTACCTTTTCATCACCTCCTGCAACAGCCATTGTTGAGGGCAGTCCCACCATTGCTTCTCACTCCACATTTCAAGTTTTGGACACAAATGTAAGTTCATTATCAACAACTCCTTTAAAAACAACACAAAGAGAAATGTCCCCAATAACAGGACCTGCCACAACACCTTCATCGAGTACCACAATACCCATCACATCAGTCACCACAGGATTAACTGAAACAACACAGACAATAGAAACATCAGAAACAACACCAATGGTTACGATCTCTGATGCGTCTTCAGATCCAACTGGTTCTTATACATCCTCGTTTACAGCAACAAGCTATGAACCAACCTCTTCTACATCAGTTACAATTGATGTTTCTGACACAACAAATACTCTTTCGTCATTGACCTCCCAAAATACAGCGGTTCCAACGTCATCTGATGCAGTGGAAACTACTGGCAGCTCTTCCACATCAATGATCACTACAACCGTTCCTGAATCAGAAGAACTTTCTCCATTAGTTACTACTCCATCTGTTGATACTACAACATTCAGAAAGAGTAGTACTACCCTCGGTTCAAGGGCAACTTCAAGTTCCTCAACCAAATTGCCTGTCACAAGAACCAAGACAGAAATGTCATCATTTACACAAACTGCAAATTCCTTTTCATCGAGAACCAAAGCTGCAGTTGTCACATCAGAAACCACAGAATCTTTCGACACAACACAGATGAAAGAAACATCAGGAACGGCTCAGATGGTAACAACATCCGAGGTGTCTGTTGATCTCCCAACTTCCACGAAGTCCCCTTATACAACAACTGTCTTGACAACAATTCCGTCTAAAACCACGAGATTTTTTGACACAAATGCAGCTGTGTCATTACTGACAATGCCAATAACACCTTTTCCAACAACATCAGATGAAATGGAAACCAAAGCCACCTTCTCCACTTCAATACCGTCATTCACGACCATTACTACCACATCCAGAACTGAAACATCATCTCCATCAACTACCTTTTCCTCACCTCCTGCAACAGCCATTGCTGAGGACAGTCCCACCATTGCTTCTCACTCCACGATTCATGTTGTAGACACAAATGTAAGTTTATCATCAACAACTCCTTTAAAAACAACACAAAGAGAAATCTCCCCAATAACAGGACCTGCAACAACACCTTCATCGAGTACCACAATACCCATCACATCAGTCACCACAGGATTAACTGAAACAACACAGACAATTGAAACATCAGAAACAACACCAATGGTTACGATCTCAGAGGAGTCTTCAGATTCAACTGGTTCTTATACATCCTTGTTTACAACAAGCTATGAACCAACCTCTTCTACATCAGTTACAATTGATGTTTCTGACACAACAGATACTCTTTCGTCATTGACCTCCCAAAATACAGCGGTTCCAACGTCATCTGATGCAGTAGAAACTACTGGCAGCTCTTCCACTTCAGTGCCATTTTCAATGATGACAACAGTCATTTCTGAAACAGAACTTTTTACTCCGTCAGTTTCTACTCCATCCTTGGATCCTAAAATATACAGTAAGAGCAGTACTATCCTGGTTTCAAAGAAAGATTACGCTAATACTTTGAAATTGCCTGTGACAAGAACCAACACAGAAATGGTTTCAACTACAGGACCTTCAACAACACTTTCACTGAGTACCATAACACCCATCACATCAGTCACCACAGGATTGACAATGGAAACAACACCCAAGTCTTCTACTAATCTACCCAGTTCTCCTGAGTATCCATTTTCACAAATTGGTTTGGCAACATTGAAGTCAATTATCAATGGATTGTCAAGCAAAAGCACTTTGTCATCACTTACAACCACTAAAACCCCTGTTGTAATGACATTGAATGAAAAGGAAACCACTGCCATCTTCTCCACTTCAATACCGTCATTCACGACCATTACTACCACATCCAGAACTGAAACATCATCTCCATCAACTACCTTTTCATCACCTCCTGCAACAGCCATTGTTGAGGGCAGTCCCACCATTGCTTCTCACTCCACATTTCAAGTTTTGGACACAAATGTAAGTTCATTATCAACAACTCCTTTAAAAACAACACAAAGAGAAATGTCCCCAATAACAGGACCTGCCACAACACCTTCATCTAGTACCACAATACCCATCACATCAGTCACCACAGGATTAACTGAAACAACACAGACAATTGAAACATCAGAAACAACACCAATGGTTACGATCTCAGAGGAGTCTTCAGATCCAACTGGTTCTTATACATCCTTGTTTACAACAAGCTATGAACCAACCTCTTCTACATCAGTTACAATTGATGTTTCTGACACAACAAATACTCTTTCGTCATTGACCTCCCAAAATACAGCGGTTCCAACATCATCAGATGCAGTAGAAACTACTGGCAGCTCTTCCACTTCAGTGCCATTTTCAATGATGACAACAGTCATTTCTGAAACAGAACTTTTTACTCCGTCAGTTACTACTCCATCCTTGGATGCTAAAACACACAGTAAGAGCAATACTACCCTGACTTCAAAGAAAAATTATGCTAATACTTTGAAATTGCCTGTAATAAGAACCAACACAGAAATGCTTTCAACTACAGGACTTGAAACAACACCTTCATCGAGTACCACAATACCCATCACATCAGTCACCACAGGATTAACTGAAACAACACAGACAATAGAAACAACACCAATGGTTACGATCTCAGATGCGTCTTTAGATCCAACTGGTTCTCATACATCCTCGTTTACAGCAACAAGCTATGAACCAACCTCTTCTACATCAGTTACAATTGATGTTTCTGACACAACAAATACTCTTTCGTCATTGACCTCCCAAAATACAGCGGTTCCAACGTCATCTGAGGCAGTGGAAACTACTGGCAGCTCTTCCACATCAATGCCATTTTTCACAAACATTAATCCTATATCCAGAACGCAAACATCATCTCCATCAGTTAACTTTTTATATTTTAATTCAACAAAGCCTCAATCCTTGCTTTTAACAACTAAATCATTTGACACAGACACACCCTCTTTGTCAGTTTTTATAAGATCTTCAGTATTTTCTTCGCAAGTCAGCCCTTCAACATCTTTAACATTATTGTCCACTGTAACAACTCCCACAATCAATCCTCAAACAGACGGATCAGTCACCATCCCCTTCTCTGATAAAAGCATTTCTGACACATTTTCTGGCTCATCTTCTGCAGCAGAAGCACCTTCCCATAAACTCACCACTGACAATCTTGTTTTAACAGAATTAGCTGTCACTCCCACCCAAATGTTTTCAGGGACAACTTCACCTTCTTCAACTTTTAGCAAAGTATCCATAGCCACCACTGCTCTGACATCTTCCAGAACAGACATCACTGCAACTTCTCTCACATCAGAGTCCTCTTCTATTTCCTCTTCAGCCATTAACAGGACAGAAAATCATTCTGAAATAGTTATCACTCCATCATATATTCCTACAGCTCTCAGTAACAGTGATACCACGTCCTCTTTGGGTACAACTATGCCTGTCACCGCCACAACTCATCCCTCTGAGACAGTACCTCTCAAGTTGGCACCTTTGCCCTTAGGTATGAGAGCATTTTCTGGTACAGGAGATTTTTCTGGAGTAAATTTCACGAGATTATTTTCTCCAGAAAGATTGTTTGCATCTTTTGTCAGAAGTAACCGGATTACAACACCAACCATTCCATCATCCACCACAACACTACCTTTTACATCAATTGAAACAGCATCTTTTGGGGCAGCTCCTTCTCAAACATCCACTTCTACTCTCTTTTCTCAAACAGCAACACCCGTACGAACCAAAACACCATTTGTTGGCCAGCCACTGATCTTTAACAAAGAGGGAACTCCAACATTTGCATCAACACCCATTTCTGCTAGTTTTGTGAGTAACGTACCTTCTGCAACACCTGTCATCACACATTTTTCCACAAAGTCTCCCTCCTCAGTGTCCACTAGAGCACATTCCAATGCAGGAGTATATAGTACAGCAACAGCCTCCATATCTGTTCCCATAGGACCGTTGACGCCTGTCTGGCTTGCCAACACTGTACTTTCTCCCAAAACTCTTTCTGCATCCTCTCTCACTAAAAAGGCCAATGCATTAAGACCCTCCTTAATATCCAGTGGAAAACATTCATTCACAAGCCCACTGTCTTATACAAACACTCCAGCAATTTCTGGCCCAACAAAGCTTTTTGAAATGACTAACGGTTTTATCTCACCAGAAATTCTTACTGTTAAATCCTCTGCTACAACCCTGTCCTCTGTGGCCACAATGGCTTCTTCTACTTCCAAGCCGACTTCCTCAACACCGACCACCCCATCTTCTGGCATAGCTTCTGTCACAGAGAGCCCACAGCATATCTCTGCACAAAGTTTTCTGTCACAACGTCCATCACTTACATGGCGCCCAAGACAGTTTTTTATACCCCAATCACACGATTCACAAAAACTACGCTGGCGTCTTCTGCATCAACGCCTTGTGTACCAACCACTTCTGCGTCTTCTGCATCAGTATTATTTTGGGCAACATGGCCAACAGCAGACTCACAGCCACCTTTTGTCACAAAAGCGCCGACCGAAAAGGGCGCCACAATATCGCCCTTCACAACACCCATTTCAGCTTTTTGAAAATGGATGGCACCTAAAATGGTCAAGGGGCCTCCTCACACAATACTTTAATCAGAAATTGCAAACACGTGATTTCCACCGACCCAGCCCTCAACCATGACATCTTTCAGCACAAAATTGACCTCAGCAATAGATCCAAACTTGTCTTCTTCCACAAGAAGGAGTCACCGGGAATGTAAAAAAAATATAGAGAACCTTTTCCACTCAATGCCACTTACCTGAGTGTGAACCTGAGCAACCTGAACTCCCCTGCTTACAGTCTAAAACAACATCCACAGCACCCCGTGGCGTCGTGTCCTCCACTGACACATGACCATCTCTTTCACCACAGCTTCTGCTGCACAGCTAGAAGCATTAAAAAAATATCTGGCAGACTTGCCTGCCACAACAAATTTACAATGACAACCACCAGGGTAAGTCTTGCTCGTTCAACATGAATGGTGTTTGCAAGGGAAGAGTGGTCAGGAACCCTGGGGTCCCTCAGGGGACCATCCTCTCTTCGTTCTCTTCACCCTCTACACCAGTGGTTCCCAACCTTTTTTGACCAGTGTACCCCTTGAGCTGGTTTCCATGTGAAAAGTACCCCCTCTCTCGTGTGTGATTATTCGCCTTAATGTGTACTTATATTTAACCCTTTGTCTTTCTATCTATCCAACTGCTCATTTAAATAAAACAATTATTGTGAGTGTAAAAACATACCTTTTAATGAGACACTTGCGCTTGCTTGTCTTTCATAAGTCTTTCATAATTCCTTTTTTCACTGGGCTCCCCTGCGCCTGCGTCCGAGGCGACGGTAGCAGTAGCGGTAGCTGGACGTTTACTCCTGCCTAGCCATGCATCCATGTTTACAGTCGGTATGCAGCTAGAGTTAGCTAGCTTTGCGAATCGTGCGCGCCCGCAGCAAGAACGTGAACCTTTTTTTTTTTTTTTTTTAAAGCGCGCCACTTTATAGTCTTTTCATGTTATGTGCATTGTAGTGTTACAATCACTGTGGACGAACTGCTACTCATGGAAAATAAACGTATGGCCTTACTAAAATTCATGATATAATACAATATAATATAGTATAATTTTTTTTTTTGTGTGTGTGGATACTGTAGGCTAATTTATAATCTTTCTGCGTACCCCCTGCAATACCCTCGCGTACCCCTAGGGGTCCGTGTACCCCCGGTTGGGAATCACTGCTCTACACCACAGACTTCAGCTGCTGCACTGCCACCTGACAACTCCAGAATGTTTCCACCTCTGCAGTTGTTGGCTGTGTCAGCAGTGGTAATAAGACTGAGTACAGGCAACAGTGGATAGCTTTTTCACTCGGTGTGAGCGGAACAATCTGCAGCTCAATGTGTCAAAGACCAAGGAGCTGGCGGAGGACCTGAGGAGGAACAGGGTGTCTGTGTCCCATGTATCCATCCTGTGTTGACTGTCTGGGGGAGAACAAATATTGAGGCTATACATAGACAATAAACTACTGAGTGAGGAACATCCCTCCATGATGTCCTGGAGGTCCATCCTGAACAATGTCTCACAGTCCTCCATGATGTCCTGGAGGTCCATCCTGAACAATGTCTCACAGTCCTCAACTATGTCCTGGAGGTCCATCCTGAAAAATGTCTCACAGTCCTCCATGATGTCCTGGAGGTCCATCCTGAACAATGTCTCACAGTCCTCCATGATGTCCTGGAGGTCCATCCTGAACAATGTCTCTCAGTCCTCAACTATGTCCTGGAGGTCCATCCTGAACAATGTCTCTCAGTCCTCAACTATGTCCTGGAGGTCCATCCTGAACAATGTCTCACAGTCCTCCATGATGTCCTGGAGGTCCATCCTGAACAATGTCTCACAGTCCTCCATGATGTCCTGGAGGTCCATCCTGAACAATGTCTCGCAGTCCTCCATGATGTCCTGGAGGTCCATCCTGAACAATGTCTCACAGTCCTCCATGATGTCCTGGAGGTCCATCCTGAACAATGTCTCTCAGTCCTCCATGATGTCCTGGAGGTCCATCCTGAACAATGTCTCTCAGTCCTCCATGATGTCCTGGAGGTCCATCCTGAACAATGTCTCACAGTCCTCCATGATGTCCTGGAGGTCCATCCTGAACAATATCTCACAGTCCTCCATGATGTCCTGGAGGTCCATCCTGAACAATGTCTCACAGTCCTCAACTATGTCCTGGAGGTCCATCCTGAACAATATCTCACAGTCCTCCATGATGTCCTGGAGGTCCATCCTGAACAATGTCTCACAGTCCTCCATGATGTCCTGGAGGTCCATCCTGAACAATGTCTCTCAGTCCTCCATGATGTCCTGGAGGTCTATCCTGAACAATGTCTCACAGTCCTCCATGATGTCCTGGAGGTCCATCCTGAACAATGTCTCACAGTCCTCCATGATGTCCTGGAGGTCTATCCTGAACAATGTCTCACAGTCCTCCATGATGTCCTGGAGGTCTATCCTGAACAATGTCTCGCAGTCCTCCATGATGTCCTGGAGATCCATCCTGAACAATGTCTCACAGTCCTCCATGATGTCCTGGAGGTCCATCCTGAACAATGTCTCACAGTCCTCCATGATGTCCTGGAGGTCCATCCTGAACAATGTCTCACAGTCCTCCATGATGTCCTGGAGGTCCATCCTGAACAATGTCTCTCAGTCCTCCATGATGTCCTGGAGGTCCAACCTGAACAATGTCTCACAGTCCTCCATGATGTCCTGGAGGTCCATCCTGAACAATGTCTCTCAGTCCTCCATGATGTCCTGGAGGTCCATCCTGAACAATGTCTCACAGTCCTCAACTATGTCCTGGAGGTCCATCCTGAACAATGTCTCTCAGTCCTCAACTATGTCCTGGAGGTCCATCCTGAACAATGTCTCGCAGTCCTCCATGATGTCCTGGAGGTCCATCCTGAACAATGTCTCACAGTCCTCCATGATGTCCTGGAGGTCCATCCTGAACAATGTCTCACAGTCCTCCATGATGTCCTGGAGGTCCATCCTGAACAATGTCTCTCAGTCCTCCATGATGTCCTGGAGGTCCATCCTGAACAATGTCTCTCAGTCCTCCATGATGTCCTGGAGGTCTATCCTGAACAATGTCTCGCAGTCCTCCATGATGTCCTGGAGGTCCATCCTGAACAATGTCTCTCAGTCCTCCATGATGTCCTGGAGGTCCATCCTGAACAATGTCTCACAGTCCTCAACTATGTCCTGGAGGTCCATCCTGAAAAATGTCTCACAGTCCTCCATGATGTCCTGGAGGTCCATCCTGAACAATGTCTCACAGTCCTCCATGATGTCCTGGAGGTCCATCCTGAACAATGTCTCTCAGTCCTCCATGATGTCCTGGAGGTCCATCCTGAAAAATGTCTCTCAGTCCTGAACTATGTCCTGGAGGTCCATCCTGAACAATGTCTCTCAGTCCTCAACTATGTCCTGGAGGTCCATCCTGAACAATGTCTCACAGTCCTCCATGATGTCCTGGAGGTCCATCCTGAACAATGTCTCTCAGTCCTCCATGGTGTCCTGGAGGTCCATCCTGAACAATGTCTCACAGTCCTCCATGATGTCCTGGAGGTCCATCCTGAACAATGTCTCTCAGTCCTCCATGATGTCCTGGAGGTCCATCCTGAACAATGTCTCACAGTCCTCCATGATGTCCTGGAGGTCCATCCTGAACAATGTCTCGCAGTCCTCCATGATGTCCTGGAGGTCCAACCTGAACAATGTCTCACAGTCCTCCATGATGTCCTGGAGGTCCATCCTGAACAATGTCTCTCAGTCCTCCATGATGTCCTGGAGGTCCATCCTGAACAATGTCTCACAGTCCTCAACTATGTCCTGGAGGTCCATCCTGAACAATGTCTCTCAGTCCTCAACTATGTCCTGGAGGTCCATCCTGAACAATGTCTCGCAGTCCTCCATGATGTCCTGGAGGTCCATCCTGAACAATGTCTCACAGTCCTCCATGATGTCCTGGAGGTCCATCCTGAACAATGTCTCACAGTCCTCCATGATGTCCTGGAGGTCCATCCTGAACAATGTCTCTCAGTCCTCCATGATGTCCTGGAGGTCCATCCTGAACAATGTCTCTCAGTCCTCCATGATGTCCTGGAGGTCTATCCTGAACAATGTCTCGCAGTCCTCCATGATGTCCTGGAGGTCCATCCTGAACAATGTCTCTCAGTCCTCCATGATGTCCTGGAGGTCCATCCTGAACAATGTCTCACAGTCCTCAACTATGTCCTGGAGGTCCATCCTGAAAAATGTCTCACAGTCCTCCATGATGTCCTGGAGGTCCATCCTGAACAATGTCTCACAGTCCTCCATGATGTCCTGGAGGTCCATCCTGAACAATGTCTCTCAGTCCTCAACTATGTCCTGGAGGTCCATCCTGAACAATGTCTCTCAGTCCTCAACTATGTCCTGGAGGTCCATCCTGAACAATGTCTCACAGTCCTCCATGATGTCCTGGAGGTCCATCCTGAACAATGTCTCACAGTCCTCCATGATGTCCTGGAGGTCCATCCTGAACAATGTCTCGCAGTCCTCCATGATGTCCTGGAGGTCCATCCTGAACAATGTCTCACAGTCCTCCATGATGTCCTGGAGGTCCATCCTGAACAATGTCTCTCAGTCCTCCATGATGTCCTGGAGGTCCATCCTGAACAATGTCTCTCAGTCCTCCATGATGTCCTGGAGGTCCATCCTGAACAATGTCTCACAGTCCTCCATGATGTCCTGGAGGTCCATCCTGAACAATATCTCACAGTCCTCCATGATGTCCTGGAGGTCCATCCTGAACAATGTCTCACAGTCCTCAACTATGTCCTGGAGGTCCATCCTGAACAATATCTCACAGTCCTCCATGATGTCCTGGAGGTCCATCCTGAACAATGTCTCACAGTCCTCCATGATGTCCTGGAGGTCCATCCTGAACAATGTCTCTCAGTCCTCCATGATGTCCTGGAGGTCTATCCTGAACAATGTCTCACAGTCCTCCATGATGTCCTGGAGGTCCATCCTGAACAATGTCTCACAGTCCTCCATGATGTCCTGGAGGTCTATCCTGAACAATGTCTCACAGTCCTCCATGATGTCCTGGAGGTCTATCCTGAACAATGTCTCGCAGTCCTCCATGATGTCCTGGAGATCCATCCTGAACAATGTCTCACAGTCCTCCATGATGTCCTGGAGGTCCATCCTGAACAATGTCTCACAGTCCTCCATGATGTCCTGGAGGTCCATCCTGAACAATGTCTCACAGTCCTCCATGATGTCCTGGAGGTCCATCCTGAACAATGTCTCTCAGTCCTCCATGATGTCCTGGAGGTCCAACCTGAACAATGTCTCACAGTCCTCCATGATGTCCTGGAGGTCCATCCTGAACAATGTCTCTCAGTCCTCCATGATGTCCTGGAGGTCCATCCTGAACAATGTCTCACAGTCCTCAACTATGTCCTGGAGGTCCATCCTGAACAATGTCTCTCAGTCCTCAACTATGTCCTGGAGGTCCATCCTGAACAATGTCTCGCAGTCCTCCATGATGTCCTGGAGGTCCATCCTGAACAATGTCTCACAGTCCTCCATGATGTCCTGGAGGTCCATCCTGAACAATGTCTCACAGTCCTCCATGATGTCCTGGAGGTCCATCCTGAACAATGTCTCTCAGTCCTCCATGATGTCCTGGAGGTCCATCCTGAACAATGTCTCTCAGTCCTCCATGATGTCCTGGAGGTCTATCCTGAACAATGTCTCGCAGTCCTCCATGATGTCCTGGAGGTCCATCCTGAACAATGTCTCACAGTCCTCCATGATGTCCTGGAGGTCCATCCTGAACAATGTCTCACAGTCCTCCATGATGTCCTGGAGGTCCATCCTGAACAATGTCTGTCAGTCCTCCATGATGTCCTGGAGGTCCATCCTGAACAATGTCTCACAGTCCTCCATGATGTCCTGGAGGTCCATCCTGAAAAATGTCTCTCAGTCCTCCATGATGTCCTGGAGGTCCATCCTGAACAATGTCTCTCAGTCCTCCATGATGTCCTGGAGGTCCATCCTGAACAATGTCTCACAGTCCTCCATGATGTCCTGGAGGTCCATCCTGAACAATGTCTCACAGTCCTCCATGATGTCCTGGAGGTCCATCCTGAACAATGTCTCTCAGTCCTCCATGATGTCCTGGAGGTCCATCCTGAAAAATGTCTCTCAGTCCTGAACTATGTCCTGGAGGTCCATCCTGAACAATGTCTCTCAGTCCTCAACTATGTCCTGGAGGTCCATCCTGAACAATGTCTCACAGTCCTCCATGATGTCCTGGAGGTCCATCCTGAACAATGTCTCTCAGTCCTCCATGGTGTCCTGGAGGTCCATCCTGAACAATGTCTCACAGTCCTCCATGATGTCCTGGAGGTCCATCCTGAACAATGTCTCTCAGTCCTCCATGATGTCCTGGAGGTCCATCCTGAACAATGTCTCACAGTCCTCAACTATGTCCTGGAGGTCCATCCTGAAAAATGTCTCACAGTCCTCCATGATGTCCTGGAGGTCCATCCTGAACAATGTCTCACAGTCCTCCATGATGTCCTGGAGGTCCATCCTGAACAATGTCTCGCAGTCCTCCATGATGTCCTGGAGGTCCATCCTGAACAATGTCTCACAGTCCTCCATGATGTCCTGGAGGTCCATCCTGAACAATGTCTCACAGTCCTCCATGATGTCCTGGAGGTCCATCCTGAACAATGTCTCACAGTCCTGAACTATGTCCTGTAGGTCCATCCTGAACAATATCTCACAGTCCTCCATGATGTCCTGGAGGTCCATCCTGAACAATGTCTCGCAGTCCTCCATGATGTCCTGGAGGTCCATCCTGAACAATGTCTCACAGTCCTCCATGATGTCCTGGAGGTCCATCCTGAACAATGTCTCACAGTCCTCCATGATGTCCTGGAGGTCCATCCTGAACAATGTCTCTCAGTCCTCCATGGTGTCCTGGAGGTCCATCCTGAACAATGTCTCACAGTCCTCCATGATGTCCTGGAGGTCCATCCTGAACAATGTCTCTCAGTCCTCCATGATGTCCTGGAGGTCCATCCTGAACAATGTCTCTCAGTCCTCCATGATGTCCTGGAGGTCCAACCTGAACAATGTCTCACAGTCCTCCATGATGTCCTGGAGGTCCATCCTGAACAATGTCTCTCAGTCCTCCATGATGTCCTGGAGGTCCATCCTGAACAATGTCTCTCAGTCCTCCATGATGTCCTGGAGGTCCATCCTGAACAATGTCTCTCAGTCCTCCATGATGTCCTGGAGGTCCATCCTGAACAATGTCTCACAGTCCTCCATGATGTCCTGGAGGTCCATCCTGAACAATGTCTCACAGTCCTCCATGATGTCCTGGAGGTCCATCCTGAACAATGTCTCACAGTCCTCCATGATGTCCTGGAGGTCCATCCTGAACAATGTCTCTCAGTCCTCCATGATGTCCTGGAGGTCCATCCTGAAAAATGTCTCTCAGTCCTGAACTATGTCCTGGAGGTCCATCCTGAACAATGTCTCTCAGTCCTCAACTATGTCCTGGAGGTCCATCCTGAACAATGTCTCACGGTCCTCCATGATGTCCTGGAGGTCCATCCTGAACAATGTCTCTCAGTCCTCCATGATGTCCTGGAGGTCCATCCTGAACAATGTCTCACAGTCCTCCATGATGTCCTGGAGGTCCATCCTGAACAATGTCTCACAGCCCTCCATGATGTCCTGGAGGTCCATCCTGAACAATGTCTCACAGTCCTCCATGATGTCCTGGAGGTCCATCCTGAACAATGTCTCTCAGTCCTCCATGATGTCCTGGAGGTCCATCCTGAACAATGTCTCTCAGTCCTCCATGATGTCCTGGAGGTCCATCCTGAACAATGTCTCACAGTCCTCCATGATGTCCTGGAGGTCCATCCTGAACAATGTCTCACAGTCCTCCATGATGTCCTGGAGGTCCATCCTGAACAATGTCTCTCAGTCTTCCATGATGTCCTGGAGGTCCATCCTGAAAAATGTCTCTCAGTCCTGAACTATGTCCTGGAGGTCCATCCTGAACAATGTGTCTCAGTCCTCCATGATGTCCTGGAGGTCCATCCTGAACAATGTCTCTCAGTCCTCCATGATGTCCTGGAAGTCCATCCTGAACAATGTCTCTCAGTCTTCCATGATGTCCTGGAGGTCCATCCTGAAAAATGTCTCTCAGTCCTGAACTATGTCCTGGAGGTCCACCCTGAACAATGTGTCTCAGTCCTCCATGATGTCCTGGAGGTCCATCCTGAACAATGTCTCTCAGTCCTCCATGATGTCCTGGAAGTCCATCCTGAACAATGTCTCTCAGTCCTCCATGATGTCCTGGAGGTCCATCCTGAACAATGTCTCTCAGTCCTCCATGATCCTCATCAATATTTAATATTACTTTTATGAATTGATGTTTTAACATTCTATTTTATTTATTATGTTCTATTCTGTGTGAAACAATTATGTTAAGTATATTCCCTTTGAAATTAACAAACTATTCTATTTTATTCTATTATGTTCTATTCTATTCTATTCTATCATATTCTATTCTATTTTATCATATTCTATTCTCGATATTATTTTATATAGTATTTTCTCAATTTTTTAAAATTGTTTTATGAAGCGCTCTGAGCTGGTTTGTGTGTGTAGTATAAATGAAATAAAGTTTATAATTGACAGAACCTGCCTGAGATAACAATGTTGTGTTGTGTTGTTTTAAAGAATTAAGAAAAAGTGCAGAATTAATATTTTGACTTTGCTGTCTGAGCTGAAACTGCAGCACTAAACTCAGAAATTTCAAACACTTTAAAACACAAACTTTCACTTTTTTTAAACTAATGTTCCTAAAGTAAGCACTAGATGGCAGTGTGTCAGTGGCGGACCACCAGGGCCTTAAAGGCTTCTTTGCAGGCTGAAGAAAAAGATCTGAATTAAAGACTGATTATTGATAATACGTTGTCCATGAATTATATAATAAATAATTCCAAATAGTCTGTCCGCTTCTTCTCACAGCTTCTCCCCAGCTGCTGCTTCCAGACACGTACTTCCATATTAAAGCTTTTTTTTTTTTTTTTAATTAAACAAACATTTTTAAATACAACACGGTCATTCCTAGGCGGTGCTTTTAACAGAGAAAATAGAAAAGCCCAACATATCCACATGAGCAAGCAGGTTTATTTGCGACTGTGGAAAGGAAAAACTCCCCCCAACAGGAAGAAACCTTTGCAGAAACCAGACTATATATATATATATATATATATATATATTAATTCCCCTCTCGTCTTCCGCGGGCGGTCACCTGTTTTTCTGTTCCAAGCTCGGGTCCTCTACCAGAGGCCTGGGAGCTTGAGGGTCCTGGTCCTCTACCAGAGGCCTGGGAGCTTGAGGGTCCTGGTCCTCTACCAGAGGCCTGGGAGCTTGAGGGTCCTGGTCCTCTACCAGAGGCCTGGGAGCTTGAGGGTCCTGGTCCTCTACCAGAGGCCTGGGAGCTTGAGGGTCCTGGTCCTCTACCAGAGGCCTGGGAGCTTGAGGGTCCCGGTCCTCTACCAGAGGCCTGGGAGCTTGAGGGTCCCGGTCCTCTACCAGAGGCCTGGGAGCTTGAGGGTCCCGGTCCTCTACCAGAGGCCTGGGAGCTTGAGGGTCCCGGTCCTCTACCAGAGGCCTGGGAGCTTGAGGGTCCCGGTCCTCTACCAGAGGCCTGGGAGCTTGAGGGTCCCGGTCCTCTACCAGAGGCCTGGGAGCTTGAGGGTCCCGGTCCTCTACCAGAGGCCTGGGAGCTTGAGGGTCCTGCTCCTCTCTGAGCCCTTGGTATTTCTCAAGTTTCTCATGTTCCTTCTTTCTGATGTTCCATCACTTGGTATTGCTACATCCACCACCACGGCTTTCCTCTGCCCTTTATCAACCACCACCATGTCTGGTTGGTTCTCCATTACCATCCTGTCTGTCTGTATCTGGAAGTCCCACAGGATCTCTCTCTCTCTCTCTCTCTCTCTCTCTCTCTCTCTCTCTCTCTCTCTCTCTCTCTCTCTCTCTCTCTCTCTATATATATATATATATATATATATATATATATATGAGAAACCTGAGAAATACCAAGGGCTCAGAGAGGAGCTGGAGAGGCCTGGAAGGTGAAGGTGACAGTAGTTCCCTCGGGGCAGGAACCCCCAAACTGGAGGAGTGGCTCCAGCAGATCCCTGGAACAACCTCGGACATCTCAGTCCAGAAAAGTGCAGTACTTGGAACAGCAAAGATACTGCGCAGGACCCTCAAGCTCCCAGGCCTGTGGTAGAGGACCAGGACCCTCAAGCTCCCAGGCCTGTGGTAGAGGACCAGGACCCTCAAGCTCCCAGGCCTCTGGTAGAGGACCCGAGCTTGGAATAGAAAAACAGGTGACCGCCCGCGGAGGGCGAGAGGGGAGGTTTTTAAAAAAAATATATGTAAATAATATAATAACTGTATAACTGTAAATAATATATATAGCACTAACAAGGGTATTGTGTGTTGTCCCCCACCAGCCAACCCCCCCCCTCAATCTTCTCTCTTCTCTCTGTCTTTGACCTCGTTGAGAGGAGGAGACTCTTAGTCTCTTCCTGTTGCAAGAGCAACAACTGTTCTGACATCAGAAGGCTCTCAATCACATCATATTGTTTGGCCAAGCTGCTGAACAGAACAAGGGGAGAAAAACAAAAAACAAACAAACAACAGCACCTACTTGTGGCCAAACATGGTAACCATCATTTTCGAAATGTTGCTGTGTGAACCGGAATCTTTTCTGAAAGGAAAAGGCAAAAACTACCAAGTTTTGACCTGAAATGTTGTAAACTGGCTTTAATTTGATTAGAGTCACTATAAAACATGCAGTCCAATCAGTATGCACTTTTTCTTTTTTCTCACATACTGTTAACGTTTGTGTCCTGTCCTGCAGCGTCATCACTTTTCAGTTTTCAGGTTGTATCACCATTGTGGAAGTGCTGAGCTTCTCTGAGAACCTTCTACAGGATAGAAGTCAATATTAGTGATGTTCATCATCCTGAAACTTCAGTTGAAGTTGTTGAAAACTTGATGTTCCTCAACCTGGGATATCCGAGTTTTACTCTGATCAGAATGGGATTTTTTTTCTGTTCCCATGAGCTGTGCATGCTGAAGGGGGCATTCTCCACTGTCTTCAAGCCCTCTCCAGCAGGCCAGCAGAGCTAGACAAACAAGACCTGGGGTCCAGTCAATTTGTCTGGACAAATGTGGGGATTTGGGGGCAGAGGCATGCTATGCAGGAACGAGCGCTAATTGTTTGTGTGCCAAGTAACTCCCCTCAATCCCCTGGTCTCTCGAGTCACCCTATTCACCTCGGCCTTTGTCTGGTTTATCTTGAACCTGACACATTGACCATGAAAAGTGGAATTCAGGTCAATTCTTCTCCTCATTTACAAGTAAATTCTCTCCTCTGAGGAATCCTTCCATTCTTCAGCCACCTGATGGAATATAATTATTATTTTTCTAAATGTAGAGCTTTGTCATTGTTTTCTTTGCATGTGGTCAGAAGAAGGGCTCACAGTCGGAAGATGGATCAGCGACTCATGGGAGATGAGTACGTCTCCCCGAGGCAACAATAATGCACAGCATTGGTACGAGTGGCTGAGACAATCTGATAAAGTGGCTGGAACCAGGCGTCACCTCAGGCCCCTGTCCTCCAGCGGGGCCCCGCCTGGCTCCTCTGTGCTCTCCCGGCATGCTGATCAGCGGATTAGTCTCCTGAGTGTCAGCGTCAAGTCAAGAGCAGGTCGGAGAGAAGGGAAAGGCATGCAGGGAACATGAGGTGCACGCCAGTTTCACACGCACCCACACCCACACAAGAAGGCCAGCAGACACCACTCGTGAGGACCACACACACACACCTGCACCAGTACTGACCCACCACCAGAGGGTGCTAATGAGCTGCATGCAAACGTTGCACACCACATTGGGGCTTGTAGATGAATTGGAAGTTTATCTTTAAAAAAATCAAATGAAATAAAGACTTATTATGACAGAAATAAATAATTTTAAACTGAGAGGAAGGAACTACAAACTTTTTCAGTCCCACCTTTTCTATTAAATTAAAAAAATTCTTTATCAATATTATTATGCAAAGGAATGTATTGTCATTCATCCTCATTCTACTAAATTCAAATAGCAATAGCTCTGTCATTGTGTGTCTCAGTGTGTCTGGGATAGTAAAAACGAAATAATAAAAACTGTCACTAAAGTTCCAGCCACCTGCAGCTCTTCTGTGGAGGCTCCCTGAAGCTATTCACTAAATTATATTAAAATAAACATTACATATGATTTTTGTTTTATTTACACACCAGAGTCATTTTAAAAATGAATTTGACATAATAAGAAACAAAAAAGGCTGAAAGAAACACAATGATGGCATTAGGAACAAAATGCTAAAATGACTGGAATTTAAAAAACATACAATAAATTAAAAAAAAGAAACAAAACTGATTTTGAAAAGAAATAAAATTGCTATAATATCTTTCCTGTGACTCAAAAACTCCCCCTGTAAATAGTGTTTGATGTGTTTTGGTTCTTTCATTTTTTCTGGCTTTTATTAGTTAAACCTTTTACCTTTTACTTATTACTCATTTAATTTGTATCCAGTTTATTTGTTATTGAACATTCTTTCTATGTATTCTGTGTGGAGTAATGCTTAAAGAAACTTCCCTCTGGAATTAAAAAAAAATCCTTCTCTTCTCTTCTCTTCTCTTCTCTTCTCTTCTCTTCTCTTCTCTTCTCTTCTCTTCTCTTCTCTTCTCTTCTCTCTAAAAAACTTGCAGGTTGCAGGTTTGATTTCCATCTCTGCCTGCTTACATGCCAAAGCGCATGGCTGCAGCCTCCAATGGTGTGTGAATGTGTGTGAATGGCTGAATATGATGAATGAGTCATGTAAAGCAGTGGTCCAAACCCCAGTACTGGTCCGGGGGTCGTTTGGTACCGGGCCGCCCGCACATGAAGAATAAATAACTTCCATTTTATTTATTATCCGAGTCTGAACAATCTTTTATTTTGATGTATTTATCCACCACACTTTAAGGGCGGTCCGTGAAAATATTGTCTGACATTAAACCTGGCGCAAAAAAGGTTGGGGACCACTGATGTAAAGCATTTTGGGTGTGAATCCAGAACCTCTAGGCCCCTGGGCATATGGACAAGTGGCTGCACGGTGTTTGTGGTTACCTGGCCCGGTGACCTGCGAGGCTCTGGGCTGCCCAGACGGGCGAGCGGTCAGCCGTGGGTGACCTGCCCCTGCTGCTGCCCATAGTTGCTGCCGAGGAGGGGCAGTGGCTTCCTGGTGCTTCGCCTGGCCAACCTGCGCGCTACGCTCCAAGGCCTGCAATGCCGCTGGGCCAAATATCTGGCCCGACACCACCGGAAGAGAACTGTGGGGTTATCCATGAAGTCTGGCGCCCTGGGTTCTGTCTGCAGGACAAGCAAGATGGCTTTAATCTGCACAAACTCAGTGGTGAGAGCGTCGGCCTTGTTAGCCAGAGCGTCGACCTTCCTCGCCTTCAGTGAAGGCTCGCCAGCCACCATGGCGGTCTGCCGAGCACCACCGCCGGCACGCTTAACAATGCGAGCGACTGGGTCGTAACAGGCTGTACCTGGGGAGGGCGGGTCTATCGGGCTCTCTGCCTCATCCAACCTGGAGAGTCGCAGGGCGTGAGGCACAAAACTGCAGCTCATGCACGGATTATCAGCTGCTCCCTCTCTGAGGTGGTCAATACCAAAACACACAGGACACCGATTGTGACAGTCTTCTGCCTGAAGGGGGCGCCATGCAGGAGACACACATGGGAGTCCAGCCTTCACAAGTATTATTGCTCGTAATAAATAAATATTATAGACTATATTAATATTATTAATAATTATTATATCAACATTTATTCTATTAATAATCCATTTTATAAATAACTAGTTCTATTAATAACTATTGATTAGTTATTAATTTACACCACTGAAAAGGATGTTTGAGCAAGAAAACTGCACACGCCGTTTCCTTTTTTGGTTTCAACTTCGGCTACAGTGGCTTGGATGTAGGAAACTACATGGAACTACATGACTCAGGCCAGCGAGCAGACCGGCAGGAGTGATCAAACTACATGTCCAGTGAATCTGACTGGAGCAACCTCTGGCAAAACCACAGCGCACACACTGATGTTAGCAGAGAGAGAGAGAGAGAGAGAGAGAGAGAGAGAGAGAGAGAGAGAGAGAGAGAGAGAGAGAGAGAGAGAGAGAGAGAGAGAGAGAGAGAGAGAGCAGTGCCAAAGTGAGCCAGTTTTTTTCTCTCTCTTTTTTTTTAAGCTATAGCACATCCACTCAGCATACAAGCTGCCCCAAAAGGCCGTCCAGGAGCTCGCGGTAGCGTGCCGGAGGCCCGTGTCGCCTCACACACCAGCGAATCCACCGGTCAGGTAACCACATCAGTCCCAACAGAAAGCCCAGCAACACAGCAGAGGAACCCGAGCTGTTTAACACACAGAGGAGAGACAGTGGTGTAGCCGCGGAGCTACCGAGGCTAAGGTAGCACACAATCACAAGGCTGATGATAATAGGTGCACAGTATTCACCACCTCCGCCAGCCCCCTGGTAAACTGGTCACATTAGTCCAGTGATGCTCTCACCTGCCGCGGACTGTGGTACCACAGCCGCACTTCAAAAGGAAAACACTGAGTCGCAGCTTCTCGCAGACTGGAGACGCCAACCTTACGGTTATGAAGCCACAAGGGACAAGCTGTGAAAAGCAAAGACCGACATGCTGTCGTATCCGCAATCACCACAAGGTAGAATGAACAAAACACCTGATGACGCTGGTAGATACAGACTCTCCGGGTCATCCAGGGGTCACGGGAGACTCAGTTGATATAATTACTCGACCTGCACATGCACGAGATGGAACATCCAGTGCTTAAAGCACCGCCCCTGGTGGTCTGGAGGGATGAAATAGAACAGCTAATTATAAGTTAAAGAAACTGTTTTAACTTCTTTTTTCTTTTTTTCAAGAAAACTTTTTACCAGACTGTGAATCTGCTCTGTCACAGTCCACCTTCAGAGCCCAGCTGGAGGCCAACACTTTGGGAATTACTGGCAAATTAATAAAAACCAACAAGACTGTATTATAGCAAGAGGGTAAAACAACATGATATCTCAAACTTAAGGCAGATTTATCCTCCATAAGAACAAGAAGGCACCGTCTGGTAGAAGAGACTTGGTTAGGCAGTTCCAATTGTCTGAGCTCGCTAATGACTCTGTCATATTTTACTCGTATTTAGCATGTAAGCTTGCAACTGTAGGAGCCCTGCAGCTCGCGGACATGTCGGAGGGCGGAGTGAAGGCCCTGCAGACTCCCTGTGGAACAAAAAGCACAAGAAGAAGAGTTTGGCTGTGACGTCAGGCAGCTGCCGAAAAAGCATATTTTTCAGCAGGAGAGTTCATAATCTGAGATGAAACTGTCAAAATCGTAGGCCACGCCCCCTCAGAGCAGGACACGCCTTCTAACAGCAGGATGCTTCTGTTAAGCAGCATTTAAACTGTTAACTTTACTGTTTGATTATTAACTCTGTCACTTCAATTCCAATTCACTGTTTGAAAGAAGATATTTGGCTGAAAAGCTGCAGGTCAGGTTGAACTTTCTCCACTGTAGTTATTTTTAAATTCACATCAGCAGAAATGTGTTGATCATTTATCAATAGGTTTGTTAATGTTTATAAATGTTTAGATATGATCATATTTATTAATGACTAAAGCTTAAAATAATCAGGTTTCTTTCAAAGAATTCTAAAATACTTTAAAGATGGATTAATGTGTTGTTTGAAAATAAACCTGATAAAGCTTTAGTTTCCCAGAACTGTCATTTCCAGTAAACCAGCAACAAACCATTCATTTTCTTAAAGGAACTAATGAAGATTCTGCTTGTGTTTGTTTACTAGTGTGTTAATAAAAGAGTTTTAATAAATGTCTCTATTCAATAGCAGTTTAAAAGAGCTATAAGGTTTCATCACAAACACAAATGCACTGTATTTAAATAAAGATAACATTGGCTGAAAATGGAGAATAATGAAGAACCAACCTAAGAAATGTATCACCAGCCGCCACTGGATAATACCTGATTATCTTGGTGGGCTGTGCTGATTATTCAAATATATATGAATGGAATTAGTGACATTTGTGTGTTTCTGCTCGTAGATGATTTGAAGGAAAAAAAAAAACTACCTCATGAAATGCTTAACTTTTCTTGTTCATTAATGTGCTGCATGCCCAAAAATATGGTAATGATTGCTGAGCACTCTGTGTGTGTGTGTGTGTGTGTGTGTGTGTGTGTGTGTGTGTGTGTGTGTGTGTGTGTGTGTGTGTGTGTGTGTGTGTGTGTGTGTGTGTGGAGTTGCAGGTTGGGCACGCACGGCACAATATGGGCTTTAATTCAGCCCAGCAGCCGCTCGGTCAGAAAGGAGGGGACGAAGCAATTAGCCCCGCAAAGGAGAGAGGGGGAAGAAAAAACGGAGGGGATTGTGATTCTGACACATTAAATGGTGGCGGTCATTAGCATGTGGCTGTGTGGCGTCGGGGTGTATTCACTGGAGTCTTGAATGCATATTGCTTCTCCGCCGCGGCCATACCCTCGCCTCTCTCCGCAGTCTGTCCATCATTCCCCACGGCCACCTTTTATTTCTAATCACCCTGTTTGGCCTCTTTCTTCATTCAGCTTTTCTGTTGTGATTTTTTTTAATGCCGTCATGCTGCCTGAATCAGCCCCTGGAATCCCTTCATCAAGACGAATTAATCCAGATAATTAGACGTTGGAACAAATGGGATGTCAGATACTGGTTGGTCGTCTCAACGCCGGTATAACAGCGTGAGCTTTAGCTGTTCAGTGTCACAATATAAATTTGATTCTGTTTGTCGACAACTACCCTAAAACTCTGTTAAGTCAGGACTTCCTGCAGTGTTTGCTAGGACACATTAAAAACTCATTGGGACTCAAATGAAGTCTTTCATTTTGCTGGAGACCTGACACGTCTTCTGTTGCGGCTGACTTTCACTCAGCTTGCTGTCTCCGCGATACGAGCCTGGAAAAGAGCAAAGTTGGGCCCAGTGTGGTGCCTTTTCCTCCATTGTGCAGAGATCACCTCACACCGGCTTCCCCCTGTCACATTAGCGCTCATCAACACGGTGAGCAACACACAGCGGCCGGCTCGTCCTCACGTTTCTATTATGTAATTGGTGCCACTATATAAAGACAGAATTTACGTTACCTCAATTACAACAAGTTAAAGAATGAAGTCAAGTCACTGAAATAACTTTGTGATTTTTAACAGTCTTACAGTGATTGGGCTGATCGTTTTGTGTATTTTCATTGACTCAGTACTGCTCATGGAGCACTTGTATAGATCAATACCCGATGAAATGACTGCTGGAGCAGATCCAGGTTCTGGGTGACCAAAGACCAGAAACTTTAAATGCAAAAATCAACTATTTAGTAAATGTAAACAAGCATAACAATCAGACAATAGAACAAGCAATTATCCTGCAGGAATGAGAACAATTTAAAACATTTGTAGAACTCACAAAAAGTAAAATAAGGCTCACTCTTTGTTTAGTTGGTTGAACTATTTGGGAAGTTGTTTTAATTATCAGTGGATGAGCTCCTTTGAATATCTTTTGTTTCTGATTCTGACCGGCCAGTAAAAATCCTTTTCTAATTTAGCATAACAGATTAATCCTATATTAATTTCTTGATATCCTTGGGTTAACTCTTTTTTTGACCTTTCAAAAGTAAAATATGATTTTAATATTTCAGGCCAAATATGAAATATATTGCAAGCCATAAATCACAACGTTGATAATTATGAAAAGAAAATACAACATATATCAAATGGATCAAAATCAAATGAAATTTCAAATTCAGTTCAAATTGTTTTTTTTTTTTTCACAAAATAAAAGTTTCCACAGTTGCAAAACGATAATTCAATTCAGTCTCTTCTTTAAGTTTAGTTTTTTTTCTGAATCAGTTTGAAAAAGAAGGGATGAAAAGGGATTAATAGTCCTGCGGCTCTGGCAGTGAGCTTCCCGTCACTCCATCCTGCAGCGTGCAGCAGTGGGTTCACAGCACGTGAAGCAGAGTTTCTCAACACGTGGTTCTCTTCTCGGGGTCGGCTCGCCTTTTCTCCTGCCTGGTGTGTGAGCGGTCCCACGCCACACCTCGTGGACAAATCCTCCATCCAAGTTCAGGTTTCACACAGAAAGGGGAAAGAGAGGAGGGGAAAAAACCTGACATGAAGAAAACAAGTGACTCAATTCACTATATTCATTAAATAAAACTTCACATTCAACTGGTCTATACTTTATAATGTGCAATAATACTTTATAATGTGCAATATAATTTTTACTTTCCACCCACCATGTGAACACATCTGTATATAGTAACATATTTATTTCCTGTAAATTACACACAACATATTGTATTGCTCTCAGGACTGGACTGTGCACCTTACCTCCTTTACACCCCCACCCTCCTTCTTGCACTATTTTCCTTAACATGTTTTTTACATATTCTGCACTTTTTTTCTTCTTCTTCTTCTTCTTTTTTTTTTCTTAACATGTTTCTTACATATTCTGTACACTGTTGCACTGTTACTGGAGTTGTTTTTAATCTCATTGTACCTGGTATAGTGACAAAAACAGGCATTCTATTCTATTCTATTCTGTTCTATTCTATTCTATTCTATTCTATTCTATTCTATTCTATTCTATTCTATTCTATTCAACATTCACCACAAGATGTGATGTCACTGTCACGCTGTTCATTCATGCCCGTCAACATGGCTGCTACTATAACAGAGGCCGAACACAGTGCGACACGAAGGTATAGGTAAGCGTCATGTTTATTTTTGTCAGCAAATCTTAGTATTGATTCATTAATGGGGAAATTTTGTATTTTAAAATATTAAAAATTTTGTATTTTAATCAATCTTAATCAATGAATTGCACACGTTTAACCTTTTATACATATTTACAAATTTCAAGTACCTATTTAAATATTTTCAATTAATATGTACATATTTACATTGAATGCTCCATTTTCAAATACCATTTACACACCAATTGACATCTTTTAATGTGGGATACACTGAGCTTTTGACATGTATCAGCAGGGTGTGGATTGCAATGATAGAAGCGTTTGTGCTGTAAATAGAAATGCTTCAATTCTGTAGTTGTGGGATATAGTCTAAACAGAAGGAACTTTATATCATTCCAGCAGTGAGATAAATTGTCTGCACATATAACACACCGGCCTTCAAGAGGCTTCAATCCGGGCAAACCACCAAGCAAATTGTAAAAATCTCAAAGAAAACATAGATTTTTAAAACACACGTTTTACAAGCGGTGTGGACGACGCGACACTGAGACCTGAGCGGAGGTGTCGGCGCTGCTGTCATGAAAAACAACTAACTACCTGGCTTCTATCAAACTGTCAGAGGAAGTTTGTTCAAACATGCATAATGCAACAGAGAGATGAGATTTTTAGGACTTTTCACTTTTTTGTTGAGATTATAGTCATTTTCAATTGTAATGGTTTGGTTTTTGCAAAACATATAGACATTGTATACTGTGCACCACAACAAAGTAAACTTTAGTGTAAATTCAAAGGTTATTACGCCATTATTTCACCGGTCTGACCCTCTCAAGATGAAACTGGCTCCTGAACTAAAATGTGTTTGCCACCCTGGCTCTCAACTCTTTCTTCTGCTCGGCTTTCATTTTCCCTTGCCTGTTCTATAACTTTTTGCTTGAATTGTATTGTGTAGCTTTTCTTTACTTTCTACAGTTCAGTGTCTTGCCCAAGGACATTTAGGTATGTACATGTATGTTGCATAACCTGCAAAACAAGTTAAAAGAGCATCACTTATAGTTTGGAAAATACAGTATAATCATGGCCAATTGTGCTCCTGTGACCTGCAATCAATTAAAATCTTCTTTTATCTTCAGAGCATTAATCATGCTTTACGTGTATGTTTAGCTTAAGTGAGGAGGAAAAAAAGGTTTAATTAGTTGGTTATTATTACACATTTGACATATATGTGTATTGATCCTTTATTCTTCTCAATTAGCACCCAAAAGTTATTTGCTGAATGTTGTTTAATCTGAATGCATGTGCAGTTATATGTGAACTACTTTGCTATAGGGAGACAAAGCTGAACTTTGTTGGTCCCTACTTCATGTATAATACAATAAAATGTCAGTTTTTGCTCACTCTACCTCCTCTGCATCTGAACCAAACGTGATAACTCATAATACATCGAGATGTCTCACAGCCAGTGCTTTTCTATTCCCTCTATATACATTTTTCGGTGCCATTTTTCTCTATCCTCTACGATCTGTTAAATATTCATAATTGGCTCATATATTGTAAGTATTACACTGTTAAAGTGGTCAAACCAATTTTAGTTCTCCCCTCCTCACTTTATCCTCTTGTTGTCTGGAAATCTCCCCGTGTGGCCCTTGGTGCCCTTTTTCCCCTTGGCCTCCCTCTCGCTCGCCCCTCCCTCTCCTTTAGCTCCTGTTATGGCCGTGCAGCCCGAGCTGTCAGGGCAGCAACAATCCCGCTCCATTAGTATGGTAATGAGGCTGCAGGCCGACAGGTGGCCTGGTAGACAGCTCAATTAAACCGCTCATTAAAGAGGAAAGTTAACGAAGCTGCAGCCTGGTGCCAGTGCGGCTTTAACACACAATGTGATGTCACAGGCAACAAATTGCTGGTGAGGAGAAAAGTGTGTCAGTCAACCGGTTGAGTGTGTGTGTGTGTGTGTGTGTGTGTGTGTGTGTGTGTGTGTGTGTGTGTGTGTGTGTGCGTGCGCGTGTGTGTTTCTTGGTTTCTTTAGCGTGCACGTGCATGTATGAGTAAGAATGCGTGTATGCGTGGAGTTAGATGGACGTTGCTAATAAGGCAGCGACGCGGCACAGTGATGAGATGAGATGAGAAGATTGGATGGAGACGATTTAAGTCACTCAAACTTGGCCTTTTTACATCCCACCAGTGAGCTCGTTGCATCATTAACTGCACAAGAACAGAGTAAAGCTAATCATAGACGTGAAAATAAACCAAAACTAAGAAATAAACCAGCTATTGTCCTTTTCATATTATTCATAAATCTGCAATGTTGAAAGAAATCATTTCTTTATTTGTGTGATGTTGCTCATCAAAACATAACTTGTGCATATTGCAGTGGCAGCGGTGCATTTCAGACCCAGGCCTTCACTGCTGGTCTGAGTCAATCCACCTCGCAATAACTTTTTATGGCAACAAAACCATGTTACTGTAGAAATGTAGTATAAAAATCCTTAAATCACAGATAGATACTCGTGGAGCCAGAATAATTAACTTAAGAATGAAAAAAATCAGAATACACGTCTCTTCTCCTGCTGCAGCTGCATAAAAAAGCGACTGCTTTTCCTGAAACTTCTTGAGGTCGAGGAGGGAGACAAACGTCAGTCTTTAGTGGTCTTGAAAAAAACACTCATGAAGAACTGCTGACACACTTCAGCCACATGAGGCCTGGCATTGTCCTGCATCAGAAAGAACCCAGGTTCCACTGCACCAACATCTGGTCTCACACTGGGTCTGAGCATCTCATCCCGGTACCTCAGGGCAGTCAGGGTTCCTCTGGCTAGAACATGGAGGCTGTGGGACGTCCAAAGTAATGCCTGCCTGCACCGTGACTGACCCAGCGCCAAACAGCTCATGCTGGAGGACGTTGCTGCAGCAGGACGTTCTCCACGGTGCTGGAGGACGTTGCTGCAGCAGGACGTTCTCCACGGTGCTGGAGGACGTTGCTGCAGCAGGACGTTCTCCACATCTCATGCTGGAGGACGTTGCTGCAGCAGAACATTCTCCACTTCTCATACTAGAGGATGTTGTTGCAGCAACGTCCTCCAGCATGAACGTTCTGCTGCAGAACGTTCTCCACGGTGCTGGAGGACGTTGCTGCCGCAGAATGTTCTCCACGGTGCTGGAGGACGTTGCTGCCGCAGAATGTTCTCCACGTCTCATGCTGGAGGACGTTGCTGCAGAATGGATGTTCTCCACATCTCATGCTGGAGGACTTGCTGCAGCAGAACGTTCTCCATGTCTCATGCTGGAGGACTTGCTGCAGCAGAACGTTCTCCATGTCTCATGCTGGAGGACTTGCTGCAGCAGAACGTTCTCCATGTCTAATACTAGAGGATGTTGCTGCAGTAGAACGTTCTCCATGTCTAATACTAGAGGATGTTGCTGCAGTAGAACGTTCTCCATGTCTAATACTAGAGGATGTTGCTGCAGTAGAACGTTCTCCATGTCTAATACTAGAGGATGTTGCTGCAGTAGAACGTTCTCCATGTCTAATACTAGAGGATGTTGCTGCAGTAGAACGTTCTCCATATCTAATACTAGAGGATGTTGCTGCAGTAGAACGTTCTCCATGTCTAATACTAGAGGATGTTGCTGCAGTAGAACGTTCTCCATGTCTAATACTAGAGGATGTTGCTGCAGTAGAACGTTCTCCATGTCTAATACTAGAGGATGTTGCTGCAGTAGAACGTTCTCCATGTCTAATACTAGAGGATGTTGCTGCAGTAGAACGTTCTCCATGTCTAATACTAGAGGATGTTGCTGCAGTAGAACGTTCTCCACAGCGTCTCCAGACTTGTTCACGTCTGTCACATGTGCTCAGTTTGAAGTTGCTCTCATCAGTGAAGAACTCAGGGCTCCAATGGCGAATCTGCCAGTATTGCTGCTCTCTGGCCAATGGCCCTGCAGGGTGTTGGGCTGTAGGTACTTTATTTAGTGTACATGACACCAGAGGACACAGTCAGGTCAACACCAGAGGACACAACCAGGTCAACACCAGAGGACACAGTCAGGTCAACACCAGAGGACACAACCAGGTCAACACCAGAGGACACAGCCAGGTCAACACCAGAGGACACAACCAGGTCAACACCAGAGGACACAGCCAGGTCAACACCAGAGGACACAGCCAGGTCAACACCAGAGGACACAACCAGGTCAAAACAGAGGACACAACCAGGTCAAAACAGAGGACACAGCCAGGTCAAAACCAGAGGACACAGCCAGGTCAACACTAGAGGACACAACCAGGTCAAAACAGAGGACACAGCCAGGTCAAAACAGAGGACACAGCCAGGTCAAAACAGAGGACACAGCCAGGTCAAAACCAGAGGACACAACCAGGTCAAAACAGAGGACACAGCCAGGTCAAAACCAGAGGACACAGCCAGGTCAAAACAGAGGACACAGCCAGGTCAAAACAGAGGACACAGCTAGGTCAAAACCAGAGGACACAGCCAGGTCAAAACCAGAGGACACAGCCAGGTCAACACCAGAGGACACAACCAGGTCAAAACAGAGGACACAGCCAGGTCAAAACAGAGGACACAGCCAGGTCAAAACCAGAGGACACAGCCAGGTCAACACCAGAGGACACAACCAGGTCAAAACAGAGGACACAGCCAGGTCAAAACCAGAGGACACAACCAGGTCAAAACAGAGGACACAACCAGGTCAAAACAGAGGACACAGCCAGGTCAAAACCAGAGGACACAACCAGGTCAAAACAGAGGACACAGCCAGGTCAAAACAGAGGACACAACCAGGTCAAAACAGAGGACACAGCCAGGTCAAAACAGAGGACACAGCCAGGTCAAAACCAGAGGACACAACCAGGTCAAAACAGAGGACACAGCCAGGTCAAAACAGAGGACACAACCAGGTCAAAACAGAGGACACAGTCAGGTCAACACCAGAGGACACAGCCAGGTCAAAACAGAGGACACAGCCAGGTCAAAACAGAGGACACAACCAGGTCAAAACAGAGGACACAGTCAGGTCAACACCAGAGGACACAGCCAGGTCAAAACAGAGGACACAACCAGGTCAAAACAGAGGACACAACCAGGTCAAAACAGAGGACACAGTCAGGTCAAAACAGAGGACACAGCCAGGTCAACACCAGAGGACACAACCAGGTCAAAACAGAGGACACAGCCAGGTCAAAACAGAGGACACAGCCAGGTCAAAACCAGAGGACACAACCAGGTCAAAACAGAGGACACAGCCAGGTCAAAACAGAGGACACAACCAGGTCAAAACAGAGGACACAGCCAGGTCAACACCAGAGGACACAACCAGGTCAAAACAGAGGACACAGCCAGGTCAAAACAGAGGACACAGCCAGGTCAACACCAGAGGACACAGCCAGGTCAAAACAGAGGACACAACCAGGTCAAAACAGAGGACACACTGCTGGTCTGGCCATAAGAAATGACCAGGTCCAGGGTGTGTCCTCTGCTGTGAGTTGGCTGTGTGACATGTTGTTGAAAATCCAGGCATTGAAGAAAGTTTAAGAATTCTCTGGATAATGAGTCCGAGGTGTTATCCATGTATATATTAAAATCCCCAGTGATTACAATTAAATTAAAATTAAAATTAATTACAAAAAAACTACCAAGTTGAACATTAAATTTCATTATCAATGGCTTCCACACATAAAAGAAATATTGATTGCTAATTTAATATTCCAACTGTTTGTGGGTGACACATGCAGCACATCTGCAGCAAAAACTATAAAATGATAAAACCAAGTAAAAGTAAATGGTTAGACTCGACTGTTAATTAGGAAGTTCAATAAAAAAAACCCTGTGAATGCTCACATGCATTTAATGGGTTTTACCAGTAAGAACATGGTACATTCAAGAGCATTATTATTTGATTTGCTGGGCTTTTTGTTTTTATGAGGTTTAAATCAGATGATGCAGATCGTGGTTGCATCTTTCTTCTTCGTTCTAATTTGATATGCCTGGTGGGGATGGGGGGGGGGGGGGGGATTGAGTGCAACATGTTTTAATAGTCGCTCATTGTTTATTATGTATGTGAATAAAGATGTAACACGACATGGTAATCAGTTTGTAACCCGGACCAATTTAGTCTGTAATCCAGCGGGCGTGCTCTCTCAAGTGTGAAAACGGGGCCGTGCGTCTTCTCTCTCTCCCTCTCTCTCTCCCTCTCTCTCTCTCTCTCTCCCTCTCTCTTTCTTTCTCTCTCTCTCTCTCATTTCGATCTGACATGGAGGATCATGGGAGTTAATGGGGTAGGACTCTGGTCAACAAACGGGGTTATGTATGGGCACAAACAACAACACAGTGAGGAAACAGACCCGCCAGATTCGCTCAAAGCTGTCTGAAAGATGTCTGCCCTTATGAATATGCTAATCCCAGTTTAGCATGAACCAAAA
Organism: Blennius ocellaris; assembly: GCF_963422515.1. NCBI lineage: Eukaryota > Metazoa > Chordata > Actinopteri > Blenniiformes > Blenniidae > Blennius > Blennius ocellaris. The sequence goes on along the minus strand of NC_137655.1, from coordinate 27,643,682 downwards.
AAATGCTCATTAATTAATCGGCAACAATGGCCTCCTTTTAATGACACACTAGCTGCCGTTAGAGAAGCTAGTGTGTGAAACGGCCTAATATAAAACACTTTATGAAATATTATCAGCTGTGTTTATTCTACAGGAAACATTTTCTCAGCAGAAAGTGCAAATGCAACATGAAACCCAACAAGTCAGCTGAAAAAAGGCCGTCGATATTAACGAGACGGGAAACAGATCTGGGGCCAGACACTCGGTGTGTTTGTCTGAATAAGTGCTTTTCAATGCGTTGGTTATTAACCTACATTAAACAGATCTCCTCAGATGAGTGGCGATGGGAACTGGACTAAATGTGTTCAGGCCATTTAGACAACAAAACCAAGAAAACGGTTAACAGTGGCACTATGTTAATGAGTTTGGATGCAGGATCGCCTTACTATTTTTACCAACCATGTCCTCGTTCTGTTCTGAACTGATGAATCTTATAATGTCTTGGTACAGAAATGTCAGCAAACTTACAAGACCTACCTGTAACCAGTTTATCTATAAGAGGATCGGGGAAATTGTTCTCTCTCAAGGATTTGATGGATATAATATATGCAAAGTTAGAGTAAAGACTTGGATTTGAATGAAGTATGAAATTTTACTAGCATCAAGGAACAATAAAGAAGAATAAACTCAGTCTCTTGAAGATCTAATACAAAAAAACCCCATTGCACAACAACAACGTATCAACAACAAGATATTGAAAGATTATTTTGAAGACACAAAAGAATACATAAGAAAGATAAAAAATTGTTAAAAACTATTTAAATAAAAACCTGAATACCTTCAAACCTAAATGCAAATATATACCAGTTCTGTCCTGCAAGTTTCTTTATGAAAAAGTTAAAAAATGAAAAAGATCCAAGTATGATTATTCCCTGAAACAACAACCATTAAAGGAACCTCACAACATGATGATGCCACCACCTTGCGTTACAATAGGTTCAACCTGAACATAGAACATCTTCTGAGGCAACATGGCAACAAGTGAAACAGGAAAGGTTCGATGTGTTTTCAGGTTCAGGGTGACTGAAAATATCACTTTTTTAAAATGGCTTCCGGAGTGTTTGCGTTAACTTCATTCTTTTGAAATTAACAGTTTGTCTCCAATGAAGTGCAGATTTACTGCAACATCCGAGTCACGTTTCTCACATCGTCCATACTGAATGGGCCTTTAAAGGAGTCTGAACGTTTCGTACTGTTTTCTGCACGTGTGGGTGGTTGTATTGCAAAAAATACAACATCCACTAGATTCATGACCGCCTGCAACATTTACAGTATTTCTGGTGTTTCCATGTCGACAATCGTTTTGGAAACGTTGCGTTCTGAGTCTTTACAGAAAGGAGAAGCTAACACAGGGATATCTCAGGCGATCATGTAAACAGGTAATTCAAACAAGACTGGCAGTTTGAGTCTTTCAGAAATAAACAGATGATACAAACCACAACGTGAGAGAATCGTCCACTTTGCCTCAAAATTCTTCTTTTATTGCTTTTCTTTGTTTTTACCTCTACATCAAGTCATCTAATAATTATGTCCAATGTGCTTTTTATTTTTTTTAAATGTCAGCAAATTGTGAATTTTTTCTAAATGATCAAAACTATATAATTCACTATGAATTACCCAAACATATATTTGATTAAAATGTTGTTCTTTAAGATATAGGGTACTGCAGGCGCCAAAATAAATCTAAACCAAGATTTGCAATCAAATTATTGGAAAGCAGCATTTTTGTACAAGGATTCAATTCAGGGAACAATCTGGACAAGGAAGCAAGAGAATGTTAAATATGCACAAGATTAGAAAATATAATTAAATCAGCATGTTATTAAAATGCAAAGAAATGTAAGCGTATCAGCGATGTCAAGCAAAAAATACCTTGATATGAGTGAGTCTGTGCAAACTTCTCACACTTCATAGAGCTTTTGTTGGTTGTTTGTTTTTAATCCACCCTGTAAATTGATGGTTTGTTACAAAAGGGCAGATCACATAAGTTTCTTCTTTCTTCTGCTCCCTTTCATTGTGAAGTTTGGAAACTTGTTTTGTATTGCATTAGTTTAGTATTTTTTTTTCCATTTGTTAAATGAATGAATTGGAAAAAAAACAAAAAACACGAGTTTCCTTGAGCGTTCACTTGCCATTTAAGTGTCACTGTTCAAATTATTTTCTGAATCTATAATGTCTCTCCGTGAGGTAAAGAAAAAACAGGATTAGGAACCAATTAATGGTATTTGGGGACTAATTATTCACACCCTCTCCTCTCTCCTTTTTCCTGTTTGCTCAACCGACTCCCGAGCTTTTTTCTCGTGTCTACATTGGCCCTGTGTTCCTCCAGCAGCAGTTGATCAGGTCCAAGCAGGCAGCGGACCGCTGCTCCATTATGCTGCTAATTGGTGGCGTGAGTGAGATGGACGCAATATCAAAAGGCAGGAAGCAGAGGCTGGTGGGAGATGGAGAGACAGCGGGGAGAAAGGGGAGAGATTTGTTCTCATTAGAGGAGGGCGTGTCCATTCTTCATGTTGGAGGCAAATTAGGTTGACGGGGGTGAGACAAGCTCCGTGCATGTGAGTGTGTCTGAGTGTGTGCGTATACAGCAGGTCAGTCCGGAGGGGCTCTGGCTAGAAGTTGTTGTACACGACGGACAATGGAATTACCAGGTTTAGGGTCGATGCTTCCTGACAAGCTGCTCTCTTAACAGCAGCTTCACCGGTGGGAAAAAACGAAACTGTGGGAACTCCGAAGTGAAGCAGAAAGGTTGAAGCAGGACTAGAGAACTCTGGCGAGTCACGGTCAATGAGATACACGGGGTCTGTAAAGATGAGGTGTGTCCCCAAAATAAAACCTTTTTTTTTTTTGACTCATCAAAAATAAATTGGTCTTTGGTCAGATTTGGTTCTGTGGCATCCTGCTTCATTAAACAGCCACTTCATCAACTTTACACGGGGATCATTTGAGTTGACATGAAGGGCACTACCCAGGCCGTGAAAACACTTGTATAAAAGCTGCAGCTGCAGCCTGAAGCTGGATTCCTAATAAAAGGTTTGCAGGAGGCCCTCACTGGTGTAAATCCAGGCAGTATTCACACTGGTGGTGTGACTCACTGGTCCAGACCAAGAATTTAGAAAAAATACTAATGTTTGCATTTCTTCAAGCTCAAATTGGGATTTTTCACATCATGCTGGAAGTTTAAGCAAATCATATTATCACGTTTCTGTCCCATGTGTCACAAGATGGAGCTCTGAATATACGGCAATTTCTAAACTGATTGGACTTTCAGAAGATCAGCTGGGTGACAGTTGTATAAGGCCCCACGAGCTGGCTTTCCTCAGGGAATATGTAGCTGTGTTCCAGCCCCTTGCTCAATCCAGTGAGCTCCTACAAGGGGGGGGGGGGGGGACTGCTATCTGGGGTTCCTCATTCAAGTCTAAACTCTGACAAAGTTCCACATGTGATGTACACAGCAAGCATCATCACTGCTGTCACTCAGGCACTGGACAGATGTTTTGGTGCCATGCTACCGGCGGAGAAGAAGTTATGGTTCAGGAGGCAACATCCTTGGAGTCCAGAGCAGCTCCTACAGCGAAGATGGACAGTATTAATGAGACTGATGGATCAGATGAGGATTTTTTTGTGTGTTTCTAAAACACAAGGCTGGAGAAGAGGTACGACGGTTCCTCGATGCAACTGTGAAGACCTTAGATTCCCTCCATGCCTTTCCTTTGGTGAAGCAGCTCTTCCTGAAGTGCAATGCCTAGTGATCCAGTTGAACGTCTGTTCAGTCATGGAGGAAACATACTGACCTCATCTCGTGGCAGAATGTCTGATGAGCACATAGAACAAGTCCTCCTCCTTCGTTATAACAGAAGATTTTGCCCAAAGTGAAGTTTTGATTGAACTTTAGTTTTGATTGGATGTAAGTTGGGTTACCGCTGTTGTCTACACACCAAAGTCTTCAATAACTGAAGTTAAGTCAGGTTCTTCTTAAAATCCAAACTTTTCTTTGGTCTCAATTTGCAAGTAATTGAACCTTGAACTTTTTTTAATTTTATAATTATTTAATTTTTGGGGGGAAAAACATATAGAAGGATGCCTGATTTCTTGTAAGAATATGCTGAATGTCAATACACTGAGAGCTCTTCTCTGTTTAACCATGTATAGGGAACATTTTTCATGTTTATTTTGAGAGGGCATATTTTCTGCTACTTTTGCAAGCAATGCTGTTTTTATAGCCACATAATGTGATTTAGAATCAGGTGGTATTCTGTCCTGAGTTTGTTCTGTTCAGTGCAATATGTGCAATGCTGTGTTAAGATGTGTCAACACACTGAGCAGACGACACATTCTATTCTTTCTTGTCTTTATTTTTTATGTTTGCTGGTGAAGTACTCCAAAAGTAACTAAAAGTACTCTGGTAAGTTCCTTTTTTATTTTAGTACTTAGACTAAGTTACTGAATCCATTTTTTGACAGGTAACTTGTGATTGTAATGGATTACATCAATGAAGTAACCTTCCCAACCCTGTATATCTCTTACAACATCTAACAACTCGCCCACAGTTGATCAACCGTATGAAGTAGGCTTGTGAATCTCTGTCACTGACAACGATTGGATATGAATCAGCTGCACTGTGAAGCTTCTCTCTGTTAGTTCACTTTCATAATGATTTATTATCAACATATTATTTCCCCATATTTCCACCAGAACTCAGATATGGAGGAATGAGGGGGTTATATCAGAAGTGGAGTGAATTTTGATCGAATACTGATCGGATTTTACACATTATGCCAATATTATTTGCTAGTTTTGATTTCAGGATATTTATATGCAGCTTCCAGCCGAGCTTTTCATCAAAAGTAATTTTGAGAAATTCATTTATTGCATAAGAAAATGCGGCATGAGGTTAAAAAACCTGCATAAGTTGCTCTGGACTATGTTACATTTATTTGGAAATGTAATGTAAAGTTAATATCTCGCACAGGTATTCAACCTGTTGTTGGTGTGATTATAAACACCTCATTAACGATGCAGGACACCATCCAACCTGTAGTTGTTATTGTGTGTAAACGGATTGAATTATGAATTACATTTGCAAATAAATGCAGATCTGACCAAGGAGACGGCAAAGAAACGAAGCAGCTTCTGGGATATAAGAGCTGAAGTGACACGGCTTCATTCGTCCTGCCACGCTGAAACTGACTTCCAGAGGTGAGACTGAAAAGTTCAGAGCGAAGAGATGCTGAGGTTTATTACCAAACTGTGATAAAACCTGGCTTGAGGAACACTGGAGGAGTGTGACGGTAAACTGAAGGACAGCCGGACGGATATGAAGAAATGGATAAGACTTTAACTATCAGAAGAAAGGTCTGTATGATTATTATTGTTAATTGTGTGTTGGAAAGTAAGTCCAATATAGAATATTTACATGTGAAAATGTCACATCTTATCTCTCATTTCATTACAATGCTGAAGATTTTTGTTTGTGTGGATGTGTGTATGAATGTGAGGAGTGTTTTGGTGGACGCTCAATGGAAAACATAAATAATAAAGTTAGAAATATCAGATGATTAAAGAAAATATTTTGTTGCTAAAGGAGGGTTTAAAATGGCTCATTTGAACGTGTGTAGTACAAGGAATAAAATAAATGATATTCAGGATGTTTTACAGGACTATGATTTACAGGTCTTGGCAATATCAGAGACACATCTAGACTCGACAATAAACAACCCTGTATTAAATATAAGTGGCTATAATATTTATAGACTGGAGGGAAATCTACATGGTGGAGGTGTCGCTTGTTATGTCCCAAATCACATCCCAGTCAAAACAACAACAGATCTGACCATCACGGGAGTGGAAGTACTCTGATTACAGCTCCAGTAACCTCGTCTGAGGCCAGTTATTATTGGATGTTGTTACAGAATGCTGCCATGGCATCCCAACGCTGGATATGGTATCACAGGAGGTGGCATTTACTTTTTAGGAGATTTAAATATTGATTAAAAATCTGAAAGTTATGCATTAAGGATCAAATTAATTTCATCTGCTGACACTTGTAATTTGTCACAACGTGTCAGTGAATTCACAAGAGTACATTAAAAAACCGGTGGGACACATTCTGCGACTATTATTGATTTAATTTCTACTAATATGGCAGCGTTTTGCTCTGAGGCACTGTCTAGGAAAACAAAAGTGCTTAAACAAGGACAGAAATGTATTTGTTTAAGGACTTTTAAAAGGTTTAATGAGAAGGACTTTGTAGCAGAAGTAAGGAATATAGATTGTTCTGGAGCAACACAAGAACAAGATCTTCAAGTAAGGCTGTGGTCTTTAACAATTTGATGACACAGGCGATGAATAAACCTGCTCCCATGAGGAAACAAGCAGTGAGAACTGTCTCAAGACCGACCTCAAGCTATACTTAATAATAATAATAATAATAATAATAATAATAATAATAATAATAATAATAATAATAATAATAATAATAATAATAATAAATACATGAAACAAAGGCATACAGTCAAAACAGAGGCAATAAACACAAAACTGCATGAATATTGTAAATCATCAAATTTTGTTACCAAATTAAAGTAAAAAAAAAAAAAGATTAATGAAGCTAAATCAGGTGCAAAAGTATGGAGAACATTAAATGAGCTTATGGGAAAGAAAACAAGGTTTTGTGCCTGCATTTTTGGAGGGGGATGGAATTTATCTTACGAAACCAAAGATAATAACCAGAGATGGCAAGTAACAAAGTACAAATACTTCATTGTCGTACTTAAGTAAACTTTTCAGGTACTTTGTACTTTCAAAAGTATTTATTTCTCTGAGGACTTTTTACTTTTACTTGAGTAGATAGTTGGATCAGACCTTTTTACTTTTATTCGAGTCATTTATTTACATACAGTGCCTTGCAAAAGTATTCATACCCCTTGAACATTTCCACATTTTGTCACGTTACACGCCACAAACATAAATATATTTTATTGGAATTTTATGTGAAAGACCAACACAAAGTGTCACACAATTGTGAATTACAAAGAAAATTATACATGACTTTACATTTTTTTTACAAATAAAAAACTGAAAAGTGCAGCGTACAAAAGTATTCAGCCCCCTGAGTCAATACTTTGTGGAAGTACAGCTGCAAGTCTTTTGGGGTATGTCTCTACCAGCTTTGCACATTTAGACACTGAGATTTTGGCCCATTCTTCTTTGCTAAACAGCTCAAGCTCAGTCAAATTAGATGGAGAGCGTTTGTGAACGAGTGTTTTCAGATCTTGCCACAGATTCTCCATGGGATTTAGGTCGGGACTTTGACTGGCTCACACATGAATATGTTTTGTTTTAAACCATTCCATTGTAGCCCTGGCTTTATGTTTCGGATGGTTGTCCTGCTGGAAGGTGAACCTCCGCCTCAGTCTCAAGTCTTTTGCAGACTCCAACAGGTTTTCTTCCAAGATTGCCCTGTATTTGGCTCCATCCATCTTCCCATCAACTAGACCAACTTCCCAGTCCCTGCTGAAGAGCAGCACCCCAGAGCATGACGGTTCCACCACCATGTTTGACAGTGGGGACGGTGTGTTCAGGGTGATGTGCAGTGTTAGGTTTCTGCCACACATAACGTTTTGCATTTAGGCCAAAAAGTAAAATGTTGGTGTCATGTGACCAGAGCTCCTTCTTCCACATGTTTGTTGTGTGGTTTCTGCCAAACTGGCTGCATCTCTGGTCACTGCTCTCCTTGTTCGGCCTGGAAGTTTAGCTGGACGGCCGTGTCTTGGTAGGTTTGCAGTTGTGCCATACTCTTTCCATTTCCGGATAATGGATTGAACAGTGCTCCGTGAGATGTTCAAAGCTTGGGAAATCTTTTTATAGCCTAACCTGCTTTAAACTTCTCCACAACTTTATCTCTGACCTGTCTGGTGTGTTCCTTGGACTTCATGTTCCTGTTTGCTCCCCAATATTCTCTTAACAAACCTCTGAGGCGTCACAGAACAGTTGTATTTGTGCTGAGATTAGATTACACACAGGTGGACTCTATTTAGTCACTAGGTCAACATTCAATCATTCAGCAGTCATCAGGCAACTTCTGAAGGCACTCAGAGAAAAGCCTTTCAGCAAGATGGTGGAGACGGCAGGCGAAAGGTTTCAGAAACAGAAGAAGAACGATGCATCCGGACAGAAATTATGAAGAAAAAAAGTCGTCCAAAGTTTGGGAGCATTTTAAACTCAATCCACAAGAGATCCACAATCAAGACATGTGACCTGCAAATGAGATCTATAATTGAGAGTCACCATAATAACAATCCAACTGTCCATATGAATGCCTGTGTTCTCTTGTTGTTAATGTTTATAGTGTGTTGTTCTCTGCATGTATGATGGTGGTTTCTTTACAAAAACAAACAACAGCACCCACTAGTGGCAGTACATGAAAACTACTTTGTTTTCGGCATCTCTGCTGTTTTCGTGGAAACGATATTGTTTTCAAAACATTCGTCTATAGATGTGAAACTTGAAAAATATAAAAAAAAAACATTACTTGAAATATTGTTGTGTTAATGCTTCTAAAATGAAATGAATAAAGTTTTCAGGTTTCCCCTTTTATGCTGCATATAAGTTATGCAGTTACCATTTTATATATATATGTGTGTGTTTTCATTGTTTGTACAATGTAATTATATGTAATTCTTCAGTTGTTTGGGTTATTTAGTTAGTTAGTAATCTAGGTCATATAGTGATAGAACTAAATTCTGTCGGGTAAAATCCTAATTTCACTTTAAAAAGATAAAAGAGGATTTGATGGAATGAAAGTGTCTTGTTGCAAAGTCTTTACATTTAATAATTTGCTGTTTGTTTCAAGTTATTTTGAAAGTTTTTCCAAAATCAACTGTGTACTATAACATAATAAAACTGTGTCCGCCCTGTGTGCAAACTTAAAGAAACTATATTCCACTTATCTGCGAGCTTGACACAGACTCATGTTTAACAACAACCTCAACACACGTGACTCCTGTGATTTTCCTTCTTTCTGTTGTAGTGAACGTGACACCAACACCAACACGCCCACTCTGCCCCCAGCTTTGCTCTGGTTTCCCCCCTGGGGCAGTTTCTGCAGGCTCATAATCGTCCTGCTCTCCCCGTCACTTCCACTGACCCCCTGTTGTGGTGGGAGAGAGCAACATTACATCTTAATCTCACTCGCTTGATGGAGAATGCAGGTCCCTGAAAGGCAGCATTTTCTGGTTACATGAACACATTGGGGGTGGATCAACCATATGCCAATTGACATGGCTGGGGCTGAATGGCCGACCAGGATTGTAACAGTGGTTCTCGGACAAAAAGCCCCCCGCGGGCTCCCACACCTCCACCAGCACTGAACAGACGTTCAGGCTGCCACTAACACAAGGCCGGACCCCCCCCCCCCACACACACACACACACACAGGCCTCTGATGTGTGTGTGTGTGTGTGTGTGTTTGATATGATGCTGCAAACACACAAATCCAGAACAAAATGAGAGCAACAGCTGGACTGCTGCTGTATTACAGATTTCTAAACAACAACAAAAATGTAGAAATATGACCACATAATTGCAGTCCTCACATATTTTTAATTTCTTCATTAAAAAAAATCCTCTTTCTTTGGTTTTGCTTTCAGTGTAACTAACTTTAGTCGTGTCTTTATTCTGTTGGTATTCATTGGTCAGTTGTTAATGTTATTTCTAGTGTTCATTTTCATACTCTACATTTAATTTAAAACAAATAAGACAAACAGTGTACAAACAGTGGGGAAAGTACTCCTGTTGTTAAATGGAGGACAACCCTGATTGTATAATTGTAGGTTTTTATTTTTCTATTTCACCACCCTGTCATTATACATTTTAATTGACAATTATTTTTACACCACCAGTACAACAGTTGCATGCAGAAATCTAGAAATATGAACCAACCAACCAACCAACCAATTAATAGAGAAGTTGTGTGTCAATTAATGTGATGATGAGTAATAAAGTAATGTAACAAGTAGTGTCAGGATTACAACTAACTCTGCATTTATCTAATAATCTCATGGTGCAATTACCTAAACTAACTAACTAACTAGCTAACTAACTAGCTGACTGGCTGACTGACAATTAATGTGAAGATGAGGAACTAAGATGTGTTACATGTACCTCAGTAACATAACGAACTAATGAACAAATGAATGAACAAACATATAAATTAAATGTGATGTAACAAGTGGCATGGTAATGTAACTAAGTACATACAATCTGATGATGTAACCACCAACTGACTGGGAGACTTACTAACGAACTAACTAACAAACTAACTAACTTCATGAAAACCTTTTGTTGCCTATTTGAGACAAAGCGTCTGCCGACGGCACACCAATACAATCATGAAGCAGTTTTGGATCCTTACTGGATTTAAAGTTTGTTACTTTAAATTGTTTTAGTTTTCAGTGCAGCTCATCTGCAAGCGGCCAATAACAAGACGACACACAGACGCATTTAATTAAAATGAATTCAGATGCTCGTCCATCTCTGTGACAAACTAACAAAACACTCCTGATCTTTTCTACCTCACTGATCCCACATGAGAGCGAGACGGCCAGCTTTAGTGAAAATTGTGCGCTGATTGGAGAGGCAAGCTGTCCTCGCCACTCCACCGACTGTACCGCTGGAGAGGCCAGTGCGCTCACCATATGGGACAGGGGTGGTCAATAGGATTACGTCCTGCACCTCGCCTTCTCCCTCTTCCCTTCAGCCCACATAATCAACCAGGGGATGAAGTCTCTGGCCCACCAAGCCTCCGCTGAAGTATCCCACATCCCCTTTCCCCTACTTGGGAAGGGAGAGTGGGGCAGTGGGGGTCTCGTGGGCGGAGAGAAAGAACAGGGGGGGACCACCAGATGGATTAACATATTCAACGGAGGCAGAGATCAAGCCTTTATAGAGTGAGGACAGAGGGAGGCTTTCTCTCACACATACAGAGTCTGAGAGAAAACAGAAATGAGTGTAAGCTGGATTTATTTTCATTGTCATGGAAAAAAAAACTGAGATGGACCAAGTGATATCTCAACTACTCACATGTGGCCTGATTCTTTCACTAGAAAAGCAGCACACAGCCCAGTCGCACCAAATGTGACGAAGTACATTTGTACAAATAACTGAGCAAATAGAGCGCAGCCAGTTTGGATGACATTTGGCATTTTTTATTATTAGAAAGACAAAAGAAAAGGCTAGAAAAGATTTGATGTCCACACACACACACACACACACACACACACACACACACACACACACACACACACACACACACACACACACACACACACACACACACACACACACACACACACACACACACACACACACACACACACACACAGCATGGGCACCAGATTAAAAGGTTTCCTCACTGGTTTGCTGTTCTCATGACGTTTTGAATGGCCAGCCTGATCGCGACGCCACATTATCCTACACGTTCATCTACACATCAAAAAATGAGCCCAACGGCCAGAGGAATCCCACCCTGAGAGGGAGCAAAGACCCTGCTGCTCATGCTGGAATAAAGATCCAAAAGCAGAGAGGAGCCGGGCGTCGTGCTCACGACCGTTGATGTGTGATCAGGCCCAGTCGTCAGTTAGACCCTAGTCTGGCACACAAAGGCTGATTGACAGTCACACTATAGCAATATCCTATGCACTGATTGGCATTACTGTAATCTGATTACTTTTTTCATGGTAATGAGTGAAGTAAGGGATTACTTCAGCAAAAAGAGTAATTACATCACTTTCCCATGAGCAAGCCACGTTACTGCATTAGTAAACTGGGATTTTGTTTTGTGAGACTGTCTGGCAACACTGACATGTCAGTTGTGAGGGTGTGAACAACCGGAGAGCAGGAGAGAGCAGGACATGCAGGAGAGAGCAGCAGAGAGCAGGAGAGCAGCAGAGAGCAGAACCTGCAGCGTTGTCACTTTCAGTTCCACTCAGTAAAAGGTGACAAAAACCGTGCGGTAAACTACCGGACATTTTGACTCAAATCTGAGCAGCAGTGAGGAAGTAGTAGTGAGGAAGTAGAAGTGAGGAAGTAGCAGTGAGGAAGCAGCAGTGAGGAAGTAGAAGTGAGGAAGTAGAAGTGAGGAAGCAGCAGTGAGGAAGTAGAAGTGAGGAAGTAGAAGTGAGGAAGCAGCAGTGAGGAAGTAGCAGTGAGGAAGCAGCAGTGAGTTAGTAGAAGTGAGGAAGTAGAAGTGAGGAAATAGCAGTGAGGAAGTAGAAGTGAGGAAGTAGAAGTGAGGAAGTAGCAGTGAGGAAGTAGCAGTGAGGAAGCAGCAGTGAGGAAGCAGCAGTGAGGAAGCAGCAGTGAGGAAGTAGCAGTGAGGAAGCAGCAGTGAGGAAGCAGCAGTGAGGAAGCAGCAGTGAGGAAGCAGCAGTGAGGAAGCAGCAGTGAGGAAGTAGCAGTGAGGAAGCGGCAGTGAGGAAGCGGCAGTGAGGAAGCGGCAGTGAGGAAGCGGCAGTGAGGAAGCGGCAGTGAGGAAGCGGCAGTGAGGAAGCGGCAGTGAGGAAGCGGCAGTGAGGAAGCGGCAGTGAGGAAGCGGCAGTGAGGAAGCGGCAGTGAGGAAGTAGCAGTGAGGAAGCAGCAGTGAGGAAGTAGCAGTGAGGAAGTAGCAGAGAGGAAGTAGCAGTGAGGAAGTAGCAGTGAGGAAGCAGCAGTGAGGAAGTAGCAGTGAGGAAACCCAGACAGTCACATTTTGTTCATCACGATTTCTTTTCTTGCTCAATCACGTCGACTGACATTGTCGGTTGCGATCCGGCTCGTGCTTCTTGGTTTGATCTGCACACAGTAAACTCCAGGTTGTGTCTAAAGTGATGAGAGTCATATCGTACAATGTAACGAGCTGTGAACTTATAGGATAATTTAAATGAAAAGTATGTTCAAAGTGTGTAGCGAGCATTAGTAAAGATTGCCAATGCACAATCTTACAGGATTCTATTTTCTAGATGAAAATGTGCCGTGCTACATTGTAATTGGGACCATATACATTAAACTGAACTGAACCATCCCACAGTGACTGATAACGTATGTCATTGAACGCATCTCCTGTATGAGATGTGTAATTGCTTTCACTTTCCCAAGGATTCAGGAGGAAGAGGAGCACTGAGACCTGTGAGGAAGACGGCCTGGAAGGAGCTGGGGGAGGTTCAGGGGTTCAATCAGTGAAAGAGAATCGTCATCAATAATATCAATTTGTGGAGCGCACAGCTGAAGGAATGCCTCGTGATTTGTCAGGTTTGGCAGTCGTGCACTCATCACAACCTGACGGCGCTTTGAGAGCGAGAGAGGAGGGGAAAGAGGAGAAAGAGCATGATACGGACCAGAGGACACAATGCAGCGGCAGACACAGACAGAGTGAGCCTGCAGCCGGCCTGCTGGAGCTGATTGATGGGGTCAGTCAGGGGGCTTCCCCAAAACGTGGGGTGCCTTCAGGGGGTCAGGCTGAGGTTGGCTGGAGGTTAAAGTGCAACCAGAGGGGAGACGCAGCGAAGTGCTACGAGTCATGTCAATCTCAGGTAACTGCTTTTCAGAGGTGGGACATTCTTCATCTCTGTAGAACCACAGAACTAAAACAGACAAGAAAAATACCGATTCAGAAAAGTATTGTTTCTGAAATGTCCTCTTTTACTGATGTCAAAGTCAATTTTCTACTTTACTGATACACAATGACATAAATCCATTCAAATCTTAAGTTAGAAGGTTTTAATGAAAGAAAATAATTGGTAACTCAGCTGGGCTTTTTGCGCTCTGGGAAACAGAAACACGATGTTTAATCTTGATTGATGCGACTAAATTTACTCTGTTATTATTTTGTAGCTGTAATTTTTAAACTTTGCTCAGGAATGTCTTAAATGCAGATTCTGCTTAATTTATGTGACGAGGACCGTTTTTATGTCATTCTCTGTATCCGATGTTTATCTTTTGTAGCTCCAGAGTTATTTTTCTCCATTTGGAGTTTAACTGGATAGATCAGTGACATCAAGCATTTTAGTTCAGGGGCCACACACAGCCCAATGTGGTCTAGAAAGACCCCGACCAGTAACATAGTGCCATGATAACCTTCAACTATAGTAAACATTAAAGTTTGTCTGACATTGCTGAGAAAACAGACACTTTTCACCTGAAATGCCGTCGAGTAAACAGGTGGGAGAGCAGACTCCTTCACAGCGTGGAGTAATTTATGCTGAAAGGTGCAGAAAGATTTATATTCGCTTCCAAAGCAACTAACAACTGAAACATTTTGAAGCTGCCGTTGGTGTTTTACACCTGGAGGTGAAGGCATGTCATATGTTTACATTGTGCCCATTTTAAATTAAGTTTCATCTGGGTTTTAACCCTTTGCCAGTTCAACATTTTACATGTATTTATTTGTAAATATTCCCGGAATATTTCTCTTTCACTAGAATTATTATGCATGCTAATTCCAACGCTCACTCACAGCACACAGACTGCTCACTCCGCTCACCTCACTTAGTGGTCCTGGGTGGGAGGGACGGTTGTGGAGTAGTGATGTGTGATGGTAACCATTTCCAACCGTGTTGGGGCCACTTGGTAAACACACACTATAATTACTGCTTATTAGAGACTATAGGAGCCCATTAGTGGCTGTGGCCCTGCCCCTCGCTGCCTGCCTCCTCATTATAGAGGCCTGCACTGCACAGTCTTCCTCATTACCACCTGCCTGTTAAACTGACACACACACACACACACACACACACACACACACACACACACACACACACACACACACACACACACACACACACACACACACACACACACACACACACACACACACACACACACACACACACACACACACACAGGGGAAATGGTGCGGCTGAGTGCAGGTGCTGCCGGATTGAAGTCAGGTGTTGATTTGTTAACTGATTGATGGCGGAAAGTAAATGTTTGCGTGTTCGGCACATCATTCATTATTCATTCAGAGTAATCAACAGGCATCCTCTAAGACGTTTTGTTTTTACCGGATTTCAGCTACATTAACTGTAAATTAACTTGATTTGTAGAACAGAAGTTTGTTTAATTCATGGCTCAGGCAACATATTCAGACCAAGATTTTAAATGAACTTTGCAAAAAAACTAAGTCAGGAGATTTGTGTAGGATATTTCATGAGCCATAAAACTATTGGAAATAGAGTCACATTTATAAGGAGCAAGCATTTGTGTCACGTGCCGCAATGCTGTATGTGTGGAATTGCAAACCTACACTGCCTGCACCAAAAAAATTAATGTTCCTCCATGTGTGCAGCCACCAGCAAAGCAGTGCCACATTTCTTTACAGAACAAGGTTCAGAGTTGGAGACTTTCCGTGATTAGGGGACAGAAGGAAAGAAATGGACAGATCAATATATTTACATATATTAAAGTCTTTCAGATGTTTTGGGCCAAATATAAAAACTTCTGCTTTATCTGATTCCAGAAACAGCAATTTATATGTGTGTATTATATATATATATATATATATATATATATATATATATATATATATATATATATTGTTCACTATATGTATCACTAACAAGGGTATTGTATGTATTTCCCCACCCAGTCTATCTCTCTGTCTTATCCTCTCACCCCAACCGGTCATCAGAATGCCACCAGAATGTGTGTGTGTGTGTGTGTGTGTGTGTGTGTGTGTGTGTGTGTGTGTGTGTGTGTGTGTGTGTGTGTGTGTGTGTGTGTGTGTGTGTGTGTGTGTGTGTGTGTGTTCTTTGGCCACAGACTCTTCTACCATCTCTACCTCTCCCTCTCCCTCTTCCTCCTCATTCTCAACCTCACTCTTCCTCTCTCTACAATGTTCTCACCTGTGGTCTTGTTCTTTCTTCCTGATTGAAGTGGTAACAAATTGCCATGGAAGTGTTTTACCAGATTTAACATATTTTTGCCATTTAGCTCATGTAGTGTCAGTTTAGATGAGAAACGAGTGACTTTATGCCAGATTGTTGTGTCTCATGCAGAGAACAGTACTCAGTGCATTTTGAATTGCAAAATGTGTGTAAAGCAGAAAATGTGTTTAGAGTTTTGGAGACTTGAGAAGAGGTTTTTCTCTTTGTATGCCAGTTTAAATAATTGTTCTTTGCATGTCATTTTAGTGTGTTAACCTTTGGGAAAAACTGTAAACGGGAGTTTGGTGAAACACTGATCATTCTGACAACACTGACGACTGAAGCTAACAGTATTCAATGAGCAGGGTGGGAAGAGACAGCAGCTTTACAGTTAAAGTGCTTCATGTGATGAATTATGTGTTAACCTTGAACTCGGTCGTGCAACAAGCCACGGCAGCATTTTCACCACCACGGCTTTGGCAGTTAAACCGTCCACCCTACAACTGGCACACATACATTACACGTATGTGCACACAAACAAAAATCTGTCTATTAATTGCCCCCTCGGTGTGCCCCATTTTGACCCCATCTCTATTAAATAAAACAATAATGTCACATTCCAGACCATGCCACCCTACGCTGTTCACTGTGCCGCAAACAAAAGCGTAGTCTCTGTCAGCTGGGTGCAGCTGCCGCGGCCGTTCCTCCGCTTTACTGGCACCCTCCTCAGCAACCCTGATTTACTGGGGGAAACAGACGCCCACAGACCCTCTCCCATCCTTCTCTGCCCTCTCCATGCCCTCGGTGAGGGTTACAATTTCTTAGTTGTTTGACTCAGCCATGGCAGCCGAGGTGGAGCGGCGCTGCCAGCGCACTCTCCTCGTCTTTGATTCTTTTTTGTTTTTGTCTCTCGTGCTTTCACTCTGTTGAGCTGCGCTGGTCGAGTGAGCAGCACCATGGCAGCGCTGGCAGTTTCAAACTTGTATCTGTCTAAGCTGCACACTCTCTGTTTTTTTCTTTTGTTGTCTTTGTTTTTCTCTGTTCCTTCAGGTGAATGTCATGTGGGAAAGGGTGCCAGGGAAGCAGATGGCTTCAAGAACGAAATGGAAAGTGGAAGGAGAGCAGACACGGTCACTAAAACTAAAGCTTGAGAGGCCCAGAGGAGATTATTTAACATCACGGCAAATGGAGCAACACGTTTTCTCACACAAACTACCCAAGGTGTCAGAAAAAGACACATTGGAGGTAAACTATTGGTTGAGGTCATTTGTCAGCTGTTTCCATATTTGTTTTCTGTTTTTATTCACTTTGTATAAATTAGAGTTATCATGAAGATCAAATAGGAAATATAATCTGGACTGTACTTGGATTTATATACAAAGTTATGGTGCAAGAGGAGCAGCAAGAATAACATAGGAATGTCTCTCTTATCCATAATCTAAAGGGATGCTCAGATACCAATGACACTATTGGGTATCAAGTTTGATACTTGTACTCATAAAAGATCCCCAAAACAATCTGGTGAGTTCTACGATAGGCATCAGGACCATCGTAGGCAAGACAGCATGAGCAACGTCAGCATTTTGGAGATTCTTTAATATTAATGATTATATAATATGATAATGATATTATAATCCTGCACTAGTCCATGATAGTGTATACGGGCTGCATGTTTAACCTCCTGGCTCTTTTTAACCATTTTTTGGTGCTACTTTCTTTTATTATATATTTTATCAACATTTTTTTTCATTGTGTGATTTATAGTTCTCTTCTGCTCACTGTGTGACTTGTGGTTTTCTTCTGTTGTCCTGCTGCCACTGTAACACTGTGCATTTCTCCATTTGTGAGATGAATAAAGGATTATCTTATCTTATCTTATCTTATCTTATCTTATCTTATCTTGTCTTGTCTTGTCTTGTCTTGTCTTGTCTTGTCTTGTCTTGTCTTGTCTTGTCTTGTCTTGTCTTGTCTTGTCTTGTCTTGTCTTATCTTGTCTTATCTTGGCCAGTTATAGGCCAGGTTGTAGGCCAGAACCCTGACCGGTACCCTACTGTACAGTATGCAGAAGAGTGTATCGATACTACACATTATCTCCAAACATTTCAAAGTGTGCAACAGTTATGTATGAGATACTCTTACATAATTACAACGTGGAAACTGTGTTTCAGATTAAAGTCTATCTATGTGTCTTTGTGTCAGATTGTGGAAACATGTTTTGGGTTGTGGAGGTCTGGAGCCGGTCCGAGGTCTGGAAGAAGGCAGGAGAACATCCCGACAGGTCACCAGTCCAACACAGAACAAACACAGACAGACAGTCAGTCACACGCTAACTCTTGCACCAATCAGGAATTTAGGGTTGCCCATAGCTGACAGCTGCATGTTTTAGCCCGAAGAGTGCTCACAGAAAACTCAAGCATCCACTGGAAATAAAATGCAAACCCCAAATCTCAAAGAAGTAAAAAAAAAAAAAAGAAAGAAAAGAAAAGTAAAAACTAACCTGGACTCAAGCAGGTACATTCTCCACACTCCACTGTGTGTCCTATTATTATTATGTGTCCTGTGCTATACTCTGAAGCTACCAATATAGACTATGACACTACAACATGGACTGGGAGTCGTGCCACTCTGGCGGCTGCCATGTTTGTTGTTGTCCATGTACTCACGCATGTGCAGAAGAACAGTTCACCACGGTCAGTAGGAGTAGTATGTACAGTAGCAGCGTATCTGCCGTCAACATGGAGACAGGCCCCTTTCCACCGTTCACATGGCGATGGAGACCGATTGTATTTGAAAAGTTCCATATGGGAGCATTTTCCACAAAGTTCCATTTCCAGTGGCTCCAACCACCGTCGTCATGTCAACAGACACCCTAAAGGCAACAAAGGTTTTGTGTTTTTACTTGAAATTGTGACAGCCTAAACAGGCTGCGATGGTTTGGTCCAAGCAATATATTATAAACACTAAACTATTGTATCAATAAAAATTACTTTTGGAGGTCTATAGGATGGAACAATCTATCAAAACACCACAGGAACAAGATTTCTGTCATTTTAAAATGTATTTATTTTAATTACAGTACACAGATAAATATCTGTGAAAACAATGCAGGAGAAATGAACATGAAAAGACGATTCCAGCCGTCACCCGGTTAAGACTGAAGCACCTGTTACTCTCATGTTTAATTGGGAAAGAAAGGAGTGGGCTCTCCTCACCTGCACTCTCTCTACGTCCTGCCATGAGACAAGAACGCAGTCGTTCTTGAGGTGGCTGGTAAAAGGAGCATGTGTGGCATTCAACATATAAGCATATGTGTGTTTGTGTGTGTCCACTCCAGAGTGCTCCAAACTTTGAGGACAGCCCCTCCAGAAAACACAGGCCTGGCTCTCCAAACTCAAAGGAGAAGCTCCATTCACCGCCTGGCAACCATGCTGAGAAATGGTGAAGAGATGGGCAGAACGGAATGGGAGGGCAGTAAATTATCAGCTTTTTGAGGAGAGGACATGATATTTATTTATAGCATGCAGCCAAGGCGCTCGGGGAGGGGTGAAATGGAATGGGGGTGCACGTCTTTTCCAAGGGGCATCTTAGGTGGTCAGCATTGACCTGTACTAACCTCTTGTATCCTGTCTTATTCTCCCACCCTTCACACTCGTCTTGTACCCAAAGCTCCAGAGACCTCCCTGGCAATTAGGGAACGAGTCACACCCACTCCCTGCCCCCAAAGGCAGTAAATTTTCCTCCTTCTCCTGGCCTTGTGACACACACACTCACACATCCTCAGAATTGCGGCTTCAAGACGCCATTCAGACCAATGCCCACTTGCTTTATCCCCCACTCTACATTTTATCACCACCCCTTGCATTGTTTTGCTGTCTCAATCCATCAATCTTTCCATTAGCGCTCCATATTACGGAAACTGTGGGGAACGCCCACTTTGCTCCAGCCCTTCAAATCTGTCTTCCTGCCTGGACCGTCCTCTGCCTCCTCCATCTCGCTCCGTCCATTCTGCAGTCGGGCCTCATTAGTCCTACCTGTTGCTTTCGAATGAACACACTCTTGTGTCCTGCCCCCTTTCGGCCGCCAAAAAGAGATAGAAATGGACGGAAATGGCAACGGATTGGGGATGCTGTTGGAGGATGGTGGTGGGGGTAGCAGCACTTTGGGTGGTATGTTTCCTGCGAGGGTGGGACACAATACCCCCAGTGTTCAGGCAGGCCCACAGGAGCTTGTTTTACAACAGGGGAGGGGCAGCCATCAATGGCCAGATGATGTGAACCACCCTGAGCCGATTCACAGTGACAAACAGCCCCCCCCCCCCAAGCAGACCCCCACCTTCTCCTCCTCTTTTTGGTTTCTCCCATCGCCTCCCTCCTTCCCTCCACACATTCTGTCCTGTTGGACCAAAACCAGGGCAGCAGAGAGCCTGCAACAGCACCGAGGCTCAACCGACTGGAAGTCAGACACACACACAGACACACACTGAAAATTTCTCACATACATAATGGGCATACGCTCACGCGCAGGCACACACACAAGAACAGAGCCTTTCTGTCCTTCCTCTCTTAATGACGCCTCAAGCATCTTGCTGGAACATGAATTGGTATTAGTTTAATTAAACCAGCATGGCCCTTATTTGTGTCCCTCTCTTCATTCTCAAAAAGGCCAAATGGCTTGATGACAGCCTAATTGCTGAATAACTGAAGGAGACCTACTATGTTAAGCTGCCAAGTGAGCCTAACCCCCCCCTCTCATTGGTCCCCTCCTAAGTTTTGCAGCTTTCTAGGCCTTCCAGTCCCGCTGTCAGTTTATCGATTCCTCACTGCTTAAAAGTTGGTCAACCTGTGCTCAGGACATACTTCTCGACATTGTCCCTGATGAATCTTGGGAAAGGTAACTGTAAGTTTAAAACAAAAGGCAATCACAGTCTCAGTCAATTCAAAGGCTGTCAGAGTCACAACACCGTCAGAATTAAACACCAAACTCTTGATCATGTGAAATTATTTAAATCATCAGGATGAATCATTGATTTCAAACTTTGAAAATCAAACTTTTATGTATCCTGAACCATGAACTTTGAACCAGTGTGTTATTGAGTTGGTTTGATCAAAAATATGGTACATTAAGCAGCAAATACAGTCATTTTAATAATATTGAATTTTGCTCCTTTACTGTATTGTCGATGTATTTTGTTAAGGGATGCACCGGTACTGAGTCTAATAATGCACAGAGTCCTCGTACGTAGAAAAATCTCTACAACTCGCTGAATATCATATGACGTTTTCGCTGATATTGTCGCTCACCGGTACGCAAGAGAGGAGAAGCCATGTCAGTCTAAAATACTAATGAGAATGATAAAAGTAAGACAGAGTGTAAATTAAGTTCTGTCCAAATATCAAGAGGAGGAGAAAGTTAGTTTGTGCAACAGCAGGAACTTAATCAGCAGAGACATTTGGACCAGCGAACTTTATCTGATGTTGCTCAGTAGTTATCTGCTCAGTGCTACATGCTACATGCTACATGCTAAGAGTTTCAGGCTCACACATGCTAACCACAATAAAAGCGTGACTGATACATGTGTTTACAGTCAGCTGGGTCCCCGGGACAGCAAACACAAGAAACATTCATTGTTAAAATGAATGATCACAATGGGTAAGAAGAAAAGTGAATATTCAGTATAACTCTGCAAGTCTTTACATCTACTTTACTATTAATGACTAGGATCAGGCTAATTTGCAGAAAACAAATCCTACCATTTATTTGAAATCAGACAATCAACTTTTTTTTTCTTTATGTGTAAATCCAAATGGAGAAAATGTGCCAACATACAACAGGCAAATAAAAAGTAAATTAAATCAAAACAAGAGTTCAATCATGGGCTATGAATAAAGCTGCTATAGTGACTTCCTCATAGGTTTTTATATTGAGAGCAATATGTTAACTGTTTTATGATACATGATTATAATCACTGGAATAATAGTTGTGTGATCAAGCTGAAAACAATATCTTACACTTGTTGAAAAATGTCCCTATCCAGAGCCTCACCTCTTCCCCAATGCAGCCCAGTGTCTTTTAGTATTTGGCTTATTCCTTGTTTTAGCATTCAAACTGAACCGTTCCAGTGTCTGGGGTGTACATTTCTACCTTTACCTTCATGGTAGAACTGCCAGCTTTGAGTTGCACTTCAATGATATCAGGCAGGTAGTGTGTGTGTGTGTGTGTGTGTGTGTGTGTGTGTGTGTGTGTGTGTGTGTGTGTGTGTGTGTGTGTGTGTGTGTGTGTGTGTGTGTGTGTGTGTGTGTGTGTGTGTGTGTGTGTGTGTGTGTGTGTATTCAGCTTAGTGCATGTCTGACAGTGTCAGTGCCCGTCTGTGAGGGTCCTGAGTGTGACAGCTGGTTAGCAGTGAGGTGGCAATAAAATAGTCCACCCCCTTGTTAGGGCTGAGGAGACTGTGTGTGTGTGTGTGTGTGTGTGTGTGTGTGTGTGTGTGTGTGTGTGTGTGTGTGTGTGTGTGTGTGTGTGTGTGTGTGTGTGTGTGTGTGTGTGTGTGTGTGTGTGTGTGAGAGTGTGTGTGTGATGGGATCAGGATACTGGTAGTGAGAGTGAAGGAATGTCACCCAGACTCACAGTCCCTCCGTATGACGCTAATTGCAACAGAACAGTGATGGTCTGGGCTGCTTGTATACGACCATTGTTATTCCTCGGCCTTTTGTCTCCTGCCTTCTGACAATCGCCATGTGAATGAGAGCCTGTTAAGGCTGGCAGAGCTCCTTCATTAGACCCCTTTACACCCATTGTGATGCACCAGTAAAGATACTGTAGGGCAGTGTTTTTCAACCACTGTGCCGCGGCACACTGGTGTTTCCGCGAGATATAGTCAGGTGTGCTGTGGGAAATTATCCAATTTCTAATTTTTTCAAAAAAAAAACATTTGCTCTCACAGCCGACAGTGTGTTGCAGAGTAATCATGTATAAATACTCTTCGCCAATAGATGGCAGCACAGAAAGTTGCCGTTGAAAACGAAACTTAACAGAGTCAGTGTGGTTCATCTCCACCTCCTGCTACCATCTTGTATCAAAGTACTGTGTCAGTGACAGTGATGGAGAAGTTTTTGAAAAGGAAGAATGTGAACCAGGATCTCAGCTCTTCATCCATCAGGTCCAGGTTTCACACTGAGGGAGTAAAAAGAAAAAAAAGAAATTGGGAAAAACTTTTTTTCTGTATTTATTTTATTCCTGTTGATAAAACTTCGATGAGAATGACTCTATATTGTTAGTAGAGGCTACAGAGTTTAAAATTTTAACATTTTTGGTTAGTGGTGTGCCTCGAGATTTTTCCAAAGAAAAAAGTGTGGCTTGGCTCAAAAAAGGTTGAAAAACACTGCTCTAGAGCCACATGTGGCTCCTGAGCTCTGTAGTGGCTCCGCAAAACCATCTGAAAATATTACGTGTTCTGTCTATTTTTTTAAAGAGGTCTTTTCTTCTGGCTGAAATATGTTGGAGCAGGAAAACTGGCTAAAATTGTAATAAAGCAAAAAATAGATTGAAGATGCTAAAATGACTAAAATGCTAAAAATAAGTAAATGAAAAGAAAATGCTTCAAATCAGTACAAAAGAAGTCAAAATGACTAAAAGCTCAACCAAATATGTTACTTTTAATGGCTAAAACAGTCTTACACAACAAAAATCAACAAGAAGTAGCATGAAAAGACCAAAAAGCAAAACAGCAAGGACCAAACACACTTCAAATAGGTCAAATATTTAATTCTTCTCTCTGTTGCCACGGCTCAGCGACTTTCGAAGGGCTGCTTCCTGGTGCCGCTTTGTTTCCTTTCCCCGGCATTGATTACTTCAATTAAAGTCCTAGTGAAATGTAGCACCCTATTATGCAAAAAACGATAGTTCGGGTACTAGTTGAAAGGTTCCTGTCACGGCTGGGAGCCGGCGCGTGGAGTGTCCTGAACCCAAAAGCAGACCTCAAGCAGAAAGTTGTTTGCAAACAGTAAATGTTTATTGAGGGAACAGGGAAAGGGGAGCTGGAACGGTGACGGGACCCGGGGAACTCCGGGGGGCCTCTTGGAACCGGGACGGGACCCGGGGGAATCTCAGGGGGGCCTCTTGGAACCGGGACGGGACCCGGGGGAATCTCTGTGGGGGGCCTCTTGGAACCGGGACGGGACCCGGGGGAATCTCTGGGGGGGGGCCTCTTGGAACCGGGACGGGACCCGGGGGAACTTCTTGGAGCCGGGACGGAACCCGGGGGGACTTCTTGGAGCCGGGACGGGACCCGGGGGGACTTCTTGGAACTGGCTTCGGAACAGGAATGGGAACCACCCCGGGGAGGACACTCACCCCCCGGGGAGGACAACACCGACTCACCTCCACACGGAGTGAAGACTAGGCAATCCTCTGGCCCTGGACCCTCCTCCCTGCAGGGCTTAAGACTGCTTGACAATCAATTAGCTGATTGCCTGCAGGAGTGCCAGAGAGGATCCGGTGCTGGAGCGAGGTGTGTGACTCCTGACAGTTCCTCCGACTCTGCCCCACCACTGTTATCGCATAACATATCGCATAACAAAGTTATTTGAATTTTATCGTTGCCATTGTGGGCGGAGCCTATGCATGATGTCAAGAGTTTGACAGATCTCGATCTGTCGTGTGGCGTTCATATTGGCTTGCGTCATTTCACCGTCTTAAATATCGAAGTTTTTACAGTGTTTTGAAGTTATAGTCGGCGTTTTATGAGCCTTGACGAAAAATTGAGCATGGAAGAGACCAGCGAGAGGAAAAATGTAGGAGGGAAAAACAATATCCAATGTGGCAGGATAAAGGACACGCTGGAGCTGAAAGTAAACTTGTCTTATATTTCGCAACCGTCAAACACCGAAAACAGAACAGCACAACCCATCCAAAACGCGGGAGTCCCCCTGGGCTAAACACCGGGAGTTAGCCAAGGCTGTGCCGCCCTCGGGCCCACGGGCGGCGGGAGCCGTGCCCACGGGCGGCGGGAGATGCGAGCCCACGAATCCACCCTCGTCCGAGCCCAGCAGCGGCAGCATATTGTCCATCAGGTCCACAGCCGAGCCGTCTCCCAAACCAGGTAGGGAGAGGAGTCTGTCCGCCCTCTCAGCGGCAGACGGGCTGTACCTCCAGAGCAGGAGCTGCTTGAGAGCGGCGCACCTCTCAAGACGCGGAGGAGCAACAGCTGCATGGCCCGGCGAGTGGACTGCCGGTCTGAGGCTGCGACGATCAAGTAATACCTGGACTCATCTTTGGTGATTCCGCGCGGTCGGAAAAGCGCTTCGACGCGATCCACGACGCTGGGTCGTTCTGCCAAAAGTCACGAAGCCTCAAAGCTGCGGTGAAAACTGCCGGCTGCTGAGGCTGAGGAGACGTGGACCGTCTTCTGCTTTCTCAAACATGTTCAAAACGGGGTCACCAATGGCAGAACGACTGTATCTTCTTCATCAATGACTTGTTCTCACAGAGTAGGCCATCCCTCTCGTCCAGCACTGACTCATACTCAGTGTGGAGGCTCTCCTTCTCAGCCAGCACTGTCTCATACTGAGTGTGGAGGCTCTCCTTCTCAGCCAGCAGGGTCACCTTCTCATCAAACACTGTATTGTACTTAGTCTGGAGGCTCTCCTTCTCAGCCAGCAGCCTGTCTCTCTCCTCCACTACCTGCTGGAGCCTCTCCCCCAGACCTGCAGAGAGACGCTCAATCATCTTCAGGAGTTCAACATTGTCTGGTTGACCACCAACGAGTGGTTCCTTCAACTGGATCACTTGTCGTTTGAAGTCCTTCTTTTTGCTTTGAGCTGACTGGCTGTCTGAAGAGACCTCAGTCTTCTTCTGTCTGTCTTCCTCCAGCAGGCCAGCCACCAGCTGGAAATTCTCCAGTCTGGATTTTTTTATCTTGAGCTTGTCTTCAATTTTCAACAATTCCGGGCTGTTCAAAGCATTTTTCAGCTGGAGTATTTGCTGCCGTTTCGTCATAAGTTCATTGATTTCACAGTGCAGCATCTTAATCTGACAAGCAATGCTCGGGTACTGAGCACAGGGTGGGCCCTGTTTATAATCTTCTCTGTCTCTGGGATTGTGCCTTTGAGCCATTTCTCAAACTTGTTTTAAATAAAACTATGAATGTTGTTGAAGAATGCTTCGTGTTCTGCAGGTAAACTTACTTATAGACATCATGCTTTCATCTTGCATTCAAAGCTTAATGACATCAAGCTTTCATCTTGATGACATCACGGTGAAAGCGTGATGACATCACGCTTTTTGCCTTGAAATCAAATCAGTTAGACAATTAGATAAAAGTCACATCCAGTGATGTCCTACCCAGTGTTTGTGTTTTAAAGTATATTTTTCAGAAACAGTCCATAATATCAATATATTTTTCTTTTTTATAAATACAACTACTCGGGTCCTGTGGAGAGGTGGTGGACTGTGTACAGTTCTGGCATTGTGCATTGAAGAGAATGTTTGTTGTACAGAAAGCATGCATGTATGTTATTTGATGACCAGTTCTGTTTTAATAAATGAAAAATACTACTGAAATATGTGTCATTTGTGTATCTGAATATGTGTTGAAGCTGGCAATGGTGCAGACACATTTGATTCACATCCCTAGTTCCATTAATTCTTTGCTACATTTCAGCATCACATCACTAAGATATGGGTGGACAGCAGATCCAGACATAACGCTAAATTAAAGCTACAAGCAGCCTTGAACAGGTCCTCGTTTTTAGGGGGACTCCGGCCGAGAATGGCAGTAGACATATGTATGCCATCTAATAGAACGTGAAGTTTGGGGCCAGTCGGAGCATGGACAGCAGGTGGAGCTATGCCTGATGGTTGCAATTGTCTTTTGACTGTTATCAGACATGGGGTAATGATAAATATATTCAAAGTCAAAGTGCTCCCATTAAAACAGATACATTCAACCCGCACATCACAGAAACGTCCGGGGCTCAAAACATGAAGCAAGCTTACAATTTTGTGAAGGTTCCGTAAAATGAGATGACACTCAAAAAGATTTCGTCTTGAATCCTGTTTTTGAGTGTTTTTGTTTTTTAAGAAAATTAGTTTTATGTTTAATTGTGAATTTTAAATGTTTAAATTTAAGTTTAAATTAATTAATATTATTATCACAAATGTTTTTTTAAAATGTTTCTAAAAGTAAAGTAAAGAAAAATGAAGAAACAGAAATATTTTCTGACATTTCACACTGTTCTGCGATAGCTTTTTTTTTTTTTACGTACGAGACAGTGTTCTGCTGTTCTTTTAGCCTTGGAGGTCTAACATGAGGCCCGTGGGTCAAAACCAACCTGCAATCTGGACAAACCATCAAATTATAAAAAAAATACAAAGAAAATGTTTGTTTTTTTAAATGTTTTTTTAACAGTTTATTTAAGAGTAGCAGAGTGGATTGAGTATTTTTGGGGATTATTTCTGTGAAAAAAAAAAAAAAAAAAAAAACCCAACAACCTAGAAATGATGTACAATGGACTTGAAAAGTACGTTTGAATTGAATTGAATTGAATTGTTGTCATTTTCATGAATAATAGTTTGGGTTTTAATATGTATATTATTATATATCAATAATATAGACATTTTCATATGTAGACATTTTTCCCTACAACAAACAATAAATGAAAAACTTAAAGCCGGTCTGGTCCTCTCAAGGTGAACCAAAATGTGTTTGACACCCCTGACTATTGTGAGTTGTACACAGTGACAAATAAAAAAACAAACAACAAGAAACACCCTGAAACATTGTTTACAAGACAACATTTTCAAGAGAACAAAAAACAAAAAAAACTTTCTGAGAATGCTGGCGAGCAACACGACAAATCTGCATAAATAGTTCTCCTGCACATGCTCAGTAGATGGACAATAACAACAATGTTTACCCGTCATGACTCCCAGTCCATATTCTCCTGGGACTTGCTAGTTTTATAGTTGACCGTCACCTGCAACAACAATCCAACTTTTCCACTGGAATGTTTTCGGACAAAAAGCAGCCTCTAGTGGCCAAGGAGCAAAACTACATTGTTTTCAGCTTTACTGCCATTTCTGTGTTTCGAAAACACAACGGCGATGCCTTCCTACTTGAAATGTTCTCTCGACAGGGTCTAATTATGATTCGCTAAACCGTTCGGCACATCTGAGCTTGGATTCCGTCGCTACCTCAAGGAATTTGTTACCAAATATCGCCGCTTTCCAGGTGGAGGGTCAAACACGTGAGCATGCAATCGTGTTCAAAATCAGGTACCTGGCCTGATTTTTTATTTTTTATTTTTTTTGATGACGGCACCACTACACATCTATGTTCAGTTCCTGGAGGAACCAAAGTCTGGTGTTGTTGATGTCATCCCGGAGCAGATCCGGACACGTCGCCGTGCTGCTCCACGGCGCCGCTCCAGTGGCCGGACGGCAGGGACACATGCTGAGGACACAAGCGCCCCCCACCACACAAACGCTTCGACCTCACGGCGTCCCGTTCCGAAGGGGAAGCCGCTCCGTCCGTCCCGGTGACCACGCACGTCACCGAAGTGATGAACCGGACGAAAACACAGCCGCGGCTGTCAATCCGACGCTCGGTTGGCCGTAAATCTTCTAACTCATCGGCGCCCAGATCCACCTTTTCACCCCGAGGCGACGTCCACATGCTGAGGCTTGCTCCAGCTCCCCGCAGATGCAATCTGCGATCCGGTTCAGCAAGTTCTGTGAGGTTAAAAAAGGGGAAAGAGAGAGAGAGAGAGAAAAAAAGAGAGAGAGGGAGAAAAACCACCTCGGCGTACAGCCGCGACCAATCACAGTCCTCTGAACAGATGTTTTTCACGTTTGGCTGATTGACTTGTCACCAGATAATCAGCTGTGATACGAGGAAACGCGTTTCTCAACAATTATCTTCTTTTCATTGTTTCCCTTTCTTGTTGCCTTTGAACCCCGGCAGGGCCCTCGTGTCACTCCAGCGCATGTCTGTACTCCCCCGGGCCTTGTCGTCAGGGTGGCAGCGGCGAGGCGAGGCGAGGCAAGGCGAGTCGTGACTCAGCCGAACTGTAAAGTCGCCGTCACGACGCGGGAACAACTCCAGACGCCTCGTCTGACTCGAAGGATGTTTAGTAATCGAGGAGACGCTGGCTGATCGTGTCGTCGCCGGCCACACGTCTGCGACGGCGCTGCAACACAAAAGCGCCTCAAGGGAGGATTTAAGACAGTTATTGTCATTTTTCGAGAGTGAAATATGTTCGAAAAGGATATAGAACTTTATGTAAAGTTTATGTCTCATAACGAGACCAGTCAGGCAACATTCATGGAGAGCTGGGGCAAACGGGACACGCTGCAAAAACATGTAAAGAAATTTTAATATTACATATAAACACTAAAATTTGACAAGAAACTTACCGGTACTTGGAATTCGGGAATTTATTTGTCCATGCAGCAAGTGCATTCTAAATTATCTTAAATCTTGAAGTAAGATTTATTTTAAAATCCAGATAAGAGAAAAATCAAGGACTAAAAATAAGTAAATAGCTTTTACAAGAAGCCAAATTATATTATCATGTCCAAAAATAAGATTTTAAATCAAATAATTTGCAGCACAGAAGGGCAGAAGGGGGTGGCAGTGGTTGTAGTTTAACATGTTGTGGAAGTTGTATTGACTAAATTAAATCTGATTAAATATTCTTGATTTATTTGAAATAGTCTGGGTTTTAGTTGAAAGAAGTTTGGGTAATTTTAAAGTCAGGCTTTAGTTGAAGTGTTTTGAAGAGCTCAACTCTGGTTGGAAAAAAAAATCATATTATATTTATATAGTCTTTTTTGATGTTTTTCTTGAAGAGAAGACCTGAGGGTTAGAGGAAGTATTGCAGTGGAAGAAGGAATCCTAACCGTCGCCATGCCGACGGTGAGACGACCGAAACGGCTCCATTAGCCATGATGAGTCTCTATAGAAGCTGTTCAGTCAAGCCAAGCTTGCATGTTAGAATCAGACGGGGGAAGTTTACACACGACTTTAAACCTGACGCCGCTTCTCTTTTTCTTTTTTAATATCATTTTCATAATTTTGCATGAAATCACTTATTAGATGAACAAAGTGAACGGAATCATCAGCTCACATCTCGGATCTTCATGCGACGCGTGCTGTATAGATCATACTTGCAGTTAATTTAAAGTAGAAATCTGTCGTTTACTCATTACCCACTGCGATAATGATTTCTTGTGATATATTTTAACATCCCGCTTCACCTCTCCTTGACACTTTAATGCAACACTAAGCAGTTTGAAACCAAGCTGATCTCAACAGTCCATGCTTTGTATCAAACACAGTGCATTCCTCAGGCCTGTGCACACGATGGCACCTGGCTGACATTCCGTACAGCTGGCTGCTCCACGTCCCGTTGGGAGTCCACCCAAATAAACAAACAAAAAAACCTGTGGTCCCAGTAAAGTTCCCTGAGCGGCACCACGACATGATGCATGGAGTCTGAAGGCCCGGCAGGCTTTCCTCACCCGAGGGGACGTGACTGCCGTGATTCGAAGGCTCTGAGTTCATGCGTCAGTCAGCAGGTCTGTGTCGAGGCCCCAGAAGACGGTGGAGGAGCAGGATGACGCAAAAAAAGAAATGAGTCAGAGAAGGCATGTGGTTTTGACTCAGTTTTAACCTGCTTCACGTTGAGGGACAGTGGAGACGACTTCCTGTGCTCTTAAACGTGACGTTCCTTTCCTTAATGACACCAACCCATCCGTCTTAACTGTGGGCGAGGGCCGGACGCACACACACACACACACACATGTGGAGTTCCTCAAGGCGGAGTGCTGGAGCCTTTGTAGTTTGATTTGGATACAAATTCTATAAACGTTTAATGTCTTCCAAATAATTCGAACAACAATTTATTGCCAAAGTATCTTAATCGATTGTGGCAAAACCACATTATGGGACTTTATAGTGTTATATAGTGTAGTTTTTCAACCACTGTGCCGCGGCACACTGGTGTTCTGTGAGATCTAGTCAGGTGTGACGTGAGAAATTATCCAATTTCACATTTCTTTCTAAAAAAACATTTGCTCTCACAGCCGTTGTCAGCTGTGAGAGCAGTGTGTTGCAGAGTAATCATGTATAAATACTCTTCACCACTAGATGGCAGCACAGAACTTTGCCGGTGAAATGGAAACTGACAGACGTCAGTCTCGTTAATCACCACCACCTGCGGCTGCTCCCATCTTGTATCAAAGTACTGTGTCAGTGACAGTGATGGAGAAGGTTTTGAAAAGGAAGAATGTGAACCAGGATCTCAGCTCTTCATCCATCAGGTCCAGGTTTCACACTGAGGGAGTGAAAAAAAAAAAAAAATTGGGAAATACTTTTCTTTCTGTATTTATTTGACTCCTGTTGATAAAACATTGATGAGAATGACTTTATATTGTTAATTTCGGCTACAGAGTTTAAAATTTTAACATTTTCGGGTGGTGGTGTGGCTCCAGATTTTTCCAAACAAAAAAGTGTGGCTTGGCTCAAAAAGGTTGAAAAACAGTGCTGTAGGGCCACCGGTGACATGAAGCAAGACTGAAGCCGCACAATACCCTGACACATGATATTTTTTAAACTGTACGTTCAGACGAAAATACTATCAGATTTTTTGAAACTGATCTCCAGGGAAGTACTGCAGAGATCAGCATTTTTCCCAGTGGAGGTTGAATGTAGTTCTACTGTAGTTGTATGCCGAAAATATCTTGATCTGTCCATCTCACAGGTGACCGATTTTTAGCCTCTTGTTCACTTAGACCAACTTGTACATCAGTATCAGTAATAATAATACAAAAAATATGAACGAATGAATGAATGATGAATGTCCAGGAAGCCACATATGGTTCTAAATCTCAAAATGTAGAACATTGAGTTATAAGCGCGGCCTGGGGTCGAACATCCCAAGTGATAAAGTAAAAGTGTCATCTGGTTATTATTTTAAGTTACAAAAAAAATTATCTGTAGTCTAAGAGGAACAATTAACTGCAACAACAAAAAAAGAATCACGTAGATATATAAAAATAGTAACAAATTCAAACGAACAAAAACAAACAGAATTAAACCAAATATCAAGCAAATACTTCAATAATGTTAATGAACAGTTACCAGAAACAAGATTATAAAATGCTTTAAAAACAAATATAAAGTTGAAAAACTAGGTATTAAAACTATGTAACTATGTGAAAATGTTTTTGAGATAAACGACCTTGATTTGACATTTGACGACCACATTGTTGTTCCTCTGTTCGTCCTCAATCATCCAGCTTCTCCTTAAAACCTGAGCTTCCTGGCTTTTCTGGAGGAAAAGTCCTTTATGACGTCACTGTAAGAAATCTGATGGCCAACGTTGTTGATACTAATCATTGCTGACCACTCAGTCTGTCTTGTGCCTTGGAAGGCACAAGACAGACTGAGTGGTCAGCAATGATGGTCGTTTTTATTAATGTGAGCTTGGAAAAGCTCGGTTCTGCAGAGGCTCCAGTCACAGGGAGGGTCAGGATATCTGGAGAGCGACACGAAGACTTGGGAACAACTCACACGTCTCATTTTGAGAGGGAAGTGAGCAGTTCAGAGGGGTTCTTCTGTGCTTTAGGGAGTTCTGGAAGGTTCTCCATCTCGGTGGCCAGTGCTCTCCACCAATATCACACTTCTCCAAAGGTGAGTTTGTCTCTGAGAAGTTTGCACTGGTCCTTCATTACAGTCTACTGTCCTCCAGAGATGGTACAGTCTACTGTCCTCCAGAGATGGTACAGTCTACTGTCCTCCAGAGATGGTACAGTCTACTGTGCTCCAGAGACTGGATGGTACAGTCTACTGTCCTCCAGAGATGGAACAGTCTACCGTCCTCCAGAGACTGGATGGTACAGTCTACCGTCCTCCAGAGACTGGATGGTACAGTCGACCGTCCTCCAGAGACTGGATGGTACAGTCCTCCATCCTCCAGAGACTGGATGGAACAGTCTACCGTCCTCCAGAGACTGGATGGTACAGTCGACCGTCCTCCAGAGACTGGATGGTACAGTCTACCGTCCTCCAGAGACTGGATGGTACAGTCCTCCATCCTCCAGAGACTGGATGGTACAGTCTACCGTCCTCCAGAGACTGGATGGTACAGTCCTCCATCCTCCAGAGACTGGATGGTACAGTCTACCGTCCTCCAGAGACTGGATGGTACAGTCTACCGTCCTCCAGAGACTGGATGGTACAGTCCTCCATCCTCCAGAGACTGTACCCTCCAGAGACTGGAGGGTACAGTCCTCCATCCTCCAGAGACTGGATGGTACAGTCTACCGTCCTCCAGAGACTGGATGGTACAGTCGACCGTCCTCCAGAGACTGGATAGTACAGTCTACCGTCCTCCAGAGACTGGATGGTACAGTCCTCCATCCTCCAGAGACTGGATGGTACAGTCTACCGTCCTCTAGAGACTGGATGGTACAGTCCTCCATCCTCCAGAGACTGGATAGTACAGTCTACCGTCCTCCAGAGACTGGATGGTACAGTCCTCCATCCTCCAGAGACTGGATGGTACAGTCTACCGTCCTCTAGAGACTGGATGGTACAGTCCTCCATCCTCCAGAGACTGGATAGTACAGTCTACCGTCCTCCAGAGACTGGATGGTACAGTCCTCCATCCTCCAGAGACTGGATGGTACAGTCTACTGTCCTCCAGAGATGGTACAGTCTACTGTCCTCCAGAGATGGAACAGTCTACCGTCCTCCAGAGACTGGATAGTACAGTCTACCGTCCTCCAGAGACTGGATGGTACAGTCCTCCATCCTCCAGAGACTGGATGGTACAGTCTACCGTCCTCCAGAGACTGGATGGTACAGTCTACTGTCCTCCAGAGATGGAACAGTCTACCGTCCTCCAGAGACTGGATAGTACAGTCTACCGTCCTCCAGAGACTGGATGGTACAGTCCTCCATCCTCCAGAGACTGGATGGTACAGTCTACCGTCCTCCAGAGACTGGAT
Source organism: Blennius ocellaris (assembly GCF_963422515.1). Lineage (NCBI taxonomy): Eukaryota > Metazoa > Chordata > Actinopteri > Blenniiformes > Blenniidae > Blennius > Blennius ocellaris. The sequence goes on along the minus strand of NC_137655.1, from coordinate 27,609,735 downwards.
GGTACAGTCCTCCATCCTCCAGAGACTGGATGGTACAGTCTACCGTCCTCTAGAGACTGGATGGTACAGTCCTCCATCCTCCAGAGACTGGATAGTACAGTCTACCGTCCTCCAGAGACTGGATGGTACAGTCCTCCATCCTCCAGAGACTGGATGGTACAGTCCTCCATCCTCCAGAGACTGGATGGTACAGTCTACCATCCTCCAGAGACTGGATGGTACAGTCCTCCATCCTCCAGAGACTGGATGGTACAGTCTACCATCCTCCAGAGACTAGATGGTACAGTCTACTGTCCTCCAGAGACTGGATGGTACAGTCTACTGTCCTCCAGAGACTGGATGGTACAGTCTACCGTCCTCCAGAGACTGGATGGTACAGTCCTCCATCCTCCAGAGACTGGATGGTACAGTCTACTGTCCTCCAGAGACTGGATGGTACAGTCTACCGTCCTCCAGAGACTAGATGGTACAGTCCTCCATCCTCCAGAGACTGGATGGTACAGTCTACCATCCTCCAGAGACTAGATGGTACAGTCTACTGTCCTCCAGAGACTGGATGGTACAGTCTACTGTCCTCCAGAGACTGGATGGTACAGTCTACCGTCCTCCAGAGACTGGATGGTACAGTCCTCCATCCTCCAGAGACTGGATGGTACAGTCTACCGTCCTCTAGAGACTGGATGGTACAGTCCTCCATCCTCCAGAGACTGGATAGTACAGTCTACCGTCCTCCAGAGACTGGATGGTACAGTCTACCGTCCTCCAGAGACTGGATGGTACAGTCCTCCATCCTCCAGAGACTGGATGGTACAGTCTACCGTCCTCCAGAGACTAGATGGTACAGTCTACCGTCCTCCAGAGACTGGATGGTACAGTCCTCCATCCTCCAGAGACTGGATGGTACAGTCTACCATCCTCCAGAGACTGGATGGTACAGTCCTCCATCCTCCAGAGACTGGATGGTACAGTCTACCATCCTCCAGAGACTAGATGGTACAGTCTACTGTCCTCCAGAGACTGGATGGTACAGTCTACCGTCCTCCAGAGACTGGATGGTACAGTCCTCCATCCTCCAGAGACTGGATGGTACAGTCTACCGTCCTCTAGAGACTGGATGGTACAGTCCTCCATCCTCCAGAGACTGGATGGTACAGTCTACCGTCCTCCAGAGACTAGATGGTACAGTCCTCCATCCTCCAGAGACTGGATGGTACAGTCTACCATCCTCCAGAGACTAGATGGTACAGTCTACTGTCCTCCAGAGACTGGATGGTACAGTCTACTGTCCCCCAGAGACTGGATGGTACAGTCCTCCATCCTCCAGAGACTGGATGGTACAGTCTACCATCCTCCAGAGACTAGATGGTACAGTCTACTGTCCTCCAGAGACTGGATGGTACAGTCTACCGTCCTCCAGAGACTGGATGGTACAGTCCTCCATCCTCCAGAGACTGGATGGTACAGTCTACCGTCCTCTAGAGACTGGATGGTACAGTCCTCCATCCTCCAGAGACTGGATAGTACAGTCTACCATCCTCCAGAGACTGGATGGTACAGTCTACCGTCCTCCAGAGACTAGATGGTACAGTCTACTGTCCTCCAGAGATGGTACAGTCTACCACAACATTAAAAAATGATACTTCCAGCCTCTTCATCAGATTGTGGCTCATCATAAAGATTAATTTCTCTGGTTTTTAAACGAGCTAGCTAATTTGCTGACGGCTACACAAATCTCTTAGATAAACTTTTCATTACCAAGTCATGCAAACATACCTTTATTTTGGCATTTTTTCTCCTCTTCCACTTTCTTCCTCTTACTTTTCTCTGCACCTGAAGGATATGTCCACAGTGGTACTGCACGGCAGGGGGCGCACATCCCCTTCATGCTGAAATCATCAGGCATACGTGCAAAATATAAAAAGTAATATATATTTTGTTAATTGCTCTCGGGGGCCTCCTGGTGTTCACTTATGCCTTGGGCCGGCTCTGCTGAGACCTCAGCGGAGATATCGGTGATGCTGCCATGACAGAGCAGACTAGCATTAGCCTCAGAGCCACGCTGTCAGGGGCCGTCTGGAAAAACACCCAGAATGTAACGGCGAGAGGAGAAGGCTTTTTGACGTTTCACTGTATTTTGCAGCATCTTGTTTCATTAAAATTGGCTTTATGTTCAAATTGTAGTCATTTTTAAGCATAGTTGTTTGTTTTTTTTTGTGGAAAATGTAGAGATTTTCATGTATCATCTGCACCACAGCAAAGAAAAACTGTAATTTGAAAATTAAAGGTTATGATGGCTCTATGTTACCGATCCGGCCCAGTAAATTTGAATTTGGACTGAATTGACCCTCTGTTCTTCTTTTTGATACTACAAGTAAACATACTGTAGACACAGTAAATCAGATCTAAATTATGTGTTAATACAGTTGGAAAGACTCTTTACTCCCCCATTAAATAGTGCCACATTTGTAATCAGCAGACATTTATGGGATGAGCAATAAAGATACACAATAAGTCATTTGGCATCAGCTGATGACATTTACGCCACGAGGAAGGTAAAAAATGCATGTTTTTCATTAATATAACATTTATTGCCAAGAGTTATTGTTATCGTGAACAAATAATCCAGCAAATATAAATGGCAATTTCTGATCTCTATATAAATGGTCAGATTGGGGTATTTTGCTCTCTTTGCTTCAGGAAACGCTGCCGTGTAAACGGGGTCTCAGTTGTCCATTCTATGGAGGCTATTTACTTGATTAATTAATTTTCTGTTTCTCTGTATGTCAGATCTATGATCTGTAAGATAACCTCATAGTGTTTAACCTAAAAAATGAAGTTTTCTTTTCCAAGTTAAAGATATTAATCCTACAATTCATGATTCCATTTGAAACTTGACATAATGGAGAGGATCCCATTAGCGATGGAAACCAGGAACATGCCACTGTGTCTCCCAAATTTCTCCCATCTGCTTCTGAGTGGAAAAAGATGCTCCCAGTATTGTTCAGGTATTGTATAGATCACTTCTTATGCTTATTTAAGACTCTCTAAACCTTCTGAAATACGTTCTTGTCCACCTTTCCCCCCTGTTGACAACTGACTCCATCAGTCCACTGAACGTGACGCTGTTTTGTCCGCATAAGTTCGATAGGAGATGCACTTTGGACACAAATCGCCAGCTGGCCTGCTTTTTGGGTGTGAATCGCAACTCGGTCGAGTCCTCATCTCCCTAAAATAAGCATCTGGAGGCCCAAGCAGTGAATACAAGAGAGAATATATTCATCCCCATGCTGCTTTGTTAAATCTCCGTGCGTCAGGGCTGTTGTACCCCCCGTGCCCTCCTGGGTGACCCCAGAGGATCAGAGACCAGGTTGTCGAAACATTTGTAACATTTGGCCAAAGCAAATCTCAGGCTGCTTGTTGAATTGAAGCTCAGACCAAAGAGGGGAGTAAAAAAAAATCCCCCTGGAACCCTTAAAAACCTCCCTACACTGGACCAGGACTCCCCCTCCAGCCCCACCCCTCATTCCTTATGCCACACACACACACACACACACACACACACACACACACACACACACACACACACACACACACACACACACACACACACACACACACACACACACACACACACACACACACACACACACACACACACACACACACACGCTGAGCACGGAGGCTCAACCCCTCACAACCTCCAGCAAATCCCCTTTATCTTTTCCCAGCCAGATGGGGCCGCTGGAATAATAGCTGAAGCCCAATGAGTTCCATTCAATTTGTCATGCCGTCTAAAGGAGCTTGTAAGCTTCCCATTTGCAGTTATGTTATAGTAACCATGGGAGGCTCTGCAGTGTTAGGACTTAATTACCTCCTAATAGCTGTTGTAGAGATAAAGCCCCGGCCGGCCAGCATAACGCTGTCCGGCCCCCGAGACACACCGGCTCCACACAGACTCCCTCTGCAGCCAAGATCCACACAGTTCATGTTGTTGGAGGGCCATCGCTCCTCGATACAACAGTACAACCTGCCACACACCTGGACGGGGGAGCTACCAGGCTCAACGCATCTGGAATCACAGACCTCACACTGTTCTCAGAATGTATTGGATGACGTGACTACCTGAACATCATTGAAATTCATTGAACACATTCAAACTGTTGGATTACCTGAACTTCTCTCACAGAAGTACACAATAGTAGAATTGGTAATTCTCCACCACGTGTGCACGCAAGTGCCGTTCATCAGTCTTCTGCTTCATCCCAACATGTGGGGTGCTGGAGATCATACTCCGGACAAAGACCGTCCGGTCAGGAGTTCGTCTCACTTGCAGGCAGTTTAGGCTCCATTTACACAACGTTTTAGAATAAAAATTGAGTTTTGGACATTTGTTTTCAAAATGTTGCCATTTGAAATGGATACAAGAGTCATGTGCAAAAATGCTGCGTTTTCACTTGAAAGGTTGCCGTGGAAACCAGACCAACTGTTCATTCAAAGACTCCCTCCAGAAACATTTGATATACTTTGACCACAATGCAGAGTTTTGCTGAAAAAAAATCCCCAGGACAATATTTTTTTTGCAAAATGAAGACAAAAGAGCAAAGAATGAATATTTGGCATTTTCTCATTCAAGTTCCATTTTAAAGTTTGAGAAAAACAGTTATACTTTATAGAAGTTTATCTTATCAAATATGAGTCATTTAATCTGAATAAAATAGTTGTAGGTCAGTTGGTGATACAATACTTACAGCTTTAGGAGTTGGAGTGTCCACATCATTAAGATATATGCAAAATCATATGAAACATATATTATTATTGCAACAACAACTTTGTTTACCTACATCAGAAGGAGAGCTCATGTCAGCCAGTTTGGTGTGAAAGTGAGAAAGACGAGGTTGTGGTTATTTTCTTGTGTACGTTGGAGAGAATAAAGCTTTGTAGGGAAAACAACACTGACGATGGAGCTTCCAGGTGAGGAGTTTGTCTCAGGTGAGAGGATGAAAGAAGAAGAAGAAGGTGATCCACCGGGGCAACAAACAGGAAATGCAATGAAGAAAGTAGATATCAAATGTAATGAAAACAACCTGTTTGCTACTATTCAACATAAAAGTGAAGCAATCTTAAGTTGTCAGTGTGTCTCGACTCAACGTCTCTGGATTTGTTAGCGTCAACAAGCCACTTTCTGTCAAATCGGTCCTTCTTGATGGCAGCTGCAATTAGAACAAACTCCTCACACTACAAAAATGTTATCCTTTGTCTGCTGAATCTGAAAAACAGGACTTGAAGTTCTTCCACATGAAGTGCAGTGAAGAGTCTCATGAATGAGGAGGACAACTGGTATTTTGAATTATAGATCATCAATTATGCTAATGAATGCAAATCTCACGAATGTGCACCTGCTCATGAACAGGTGTGGTTCCCCAGTCTGAACCGGGCTGTGGACTCTGGACTGAACGTGGCGGCGGACCACAACAAGGTGCGACGGGCCAGTGAGTCACATCTATATTACATTCAATGATCCTGTTTCACGCAGGTCGTCTTGACAACACAACGTCTCAGGTCTGAACCGGAGTTTTAAGAGAACCGGAGATTCAAGACAGCAACAATTTCAAGTGAAATCAGCAAAACTTTCCATTGCGTTTTGAGGTTCTGTTTTCATGACAACGGTGTAACGGAAAACGCTCCCAAGGTGGAACTTTTTGGAAATGCTCAGGCTCCGTCTCCATGACAATGGGCGTAAACTCAACTTTATGAAAATGCTTGGTGCTCGTTGCCATATATCATTGACATGGAAGTGAATGTGGCTCAAAAATCAATTTGAAATGTATTAACAGAAGTAAAATGCAGTTTTCAGATTAAACTGCATTTTTGACTCATAAATAAAAATGAATGGTCTTTCATGCAAACTGCTTTTTAATTTTCTTATACAAGACACCTTATTCGGTGACTTAATTAAAATGAAAAAGAAAATGACATTTAAGTTTTCATTTTCAAAAGACATTCCAGCAAATAGTGACTAAAATTAATTTAGAAATGTCAAATTTGAAAATTAAAATGTATTAGCAGAAATGCTTTTTCATCTGAAGGTTCTGGCTGCATAGTTTGAGTCATAAATAAAATTATTAATGCATCATCCAAACTGCATTTTCATTTCCTTATTCAGGTTGAACATCTTGTAACAGAACTCAAAAGAAAACTTAAAGAGGGAATTGTTTTTTTGTTTTCATGTCTGCTGCGCAAAACAAGGATCACAATTCAATTGGGGTACGTCTGAAATGTCCCTCCTACCTGATCTATGGACTTTAACCCTGTGGATGATGTCACGAGGTTAAGGAAAGGTGTTAGGAGGCTTCCTAAAGGAGTTAAGGAAAGGTGTTAGGAGGCTTCCTAAAGGAGTTAAGGAAGGGTGTTTGGAGGCTTCCTAAAGGAGTTAAGGAAAGGTGTTAGGAGGCTTCCTAAAGGAGTTAAGGAAAGGTGTTTGGAGGCTTCCTAAAGGAGTTAGGAAAGGCGATCATGTTAGTGTCGCAGTCGGATACTTACACTTAGTGACGTCATAATAATGTGACGCGGCGCAGGTTAGTGACGTCTGCTGTGGCGGGGAAAGAACTACAAGTTTCACAAAATTTACTATTAAAAGCACATTTGGGTTTTAATTTATTTAAAATTGTTCAATGCAGATTATTGCTTTGGTAACTTACATGATCTGCTCCTTTTTCTGCCATCTTGATTTTACATAAACGCTGCAAGGAATGAAATAGTTTCTATTCTCCTCTTATTAATGTTTAATAGAATATTAGTTCTCATTAGTTCTCTGCAGGCCTTTATTCTCAGTCCAACACTTTACAGTCAGTCACAGTCACATTGAATTAAACTGCTGAGGGAACAAGCATGATTGTCAATACTTGGATTAAAATCCACATTTTCACAGCAAAGAACATTTTGTTCTTCAATAAATAAACATGAATGATGTGCAGTTATTCAAACATGTGTCAACATTTTGGAAATTAAATATTAGATCGATCATAGGTCTATAGATATTCTGCAGATCGAATTCCTCAGTATCTTGGAAAGGAAATTCCTCTAAATTCATCAGAGTTCAGGGATTATGAAGCAATCAGAGGCCTCCTTTCAAATGGAATAGACCACATGGTATCAACTGACCAATCACGTTGCTCCTTTCTGTTGTGAGTTGTTTACTAAAGATGATAAGTCACTATATTTTTGCGAAAACATGTTTTTAGGCTAAATTAGAGGGTGAAAATAGTGATGGATGTTCTACACAGATTTTAGATGGATATAAGAATCATATCGCTACTTTATTTTGCCGTCTTTCCCACAAAATGAACGTCTAAATATCAGCTGGGTGACCCACTGCTGTAAACCGTGACATTGGCAGTCACTGTAATCCGACTTGGACGTCTGTCCAGACACACTGTACTGCCATGGTTAATGTTTGTAGTGTTTTGTTTTCACTGGTTTCATGACAAAGATAACCAAGAGTGCAAACTAGTGGCCTGGCATGCTAACTGCAGAGTTTTCAGCATTTCTGCCTTTTCCATGTGACGGTACATCGTTTAGAAAACGTTGATGTGTCACCAAAATGATGTGTTTTCACTTGAAACTCTGTTGTGTAAACGGGACCTCAGTCTGTGTTCCTGTGCCTCACTACTTATCTCCGGTGAGCTCATGGACGGTATTTTGGTCATTGGATTTTGTGTGTGTGTGTGTGTGTGTGTGTGTGTGTGTGTGTGTGTGTGTGTGTGTGTGTGTGTGTGTGTGTGTGTGTGTGTGTGTGTGTGTGTGTGTGCGTGCGTGTGTGTGTTTCAGCTTTTGTCTTCTTCAGTATTGAACTTGAAATGTATTGACGCCTCAATGATCTAAATTTAAAAGAGTAAGAAACACATGGATAAGAAGTCATTTTGCTGTTGTCATAGTTGATGACAAAACACAACACTGAAATCTGAAATCATTCTGCTGCGCTAAAGTCTTTATTCGTCTAAATTCAGTCACAGATAACTTCAAAATGTATCCCCATTGATATGAAACACTCCTAATAGCCAGTTTTCTTTCAGGTTTTCCCTCCACTTCCTTCACTGGCACTTAACTCTGCATTAAATATACAGTGAACTGCGAATACAGGAGGGCTGCATGTGAGTCTAAGTGTGAGACTAAGTACACAAACTCACACACAGTAACAGCAGTGGCGGTGGCAGGCGGCATCTCACGTTCCTCACCACACAATTTAACAAAAGCGAGAATTTTGCTTCATTTCGTTCCAAGATTTCCCAGAGAAAAGGATGGAGGGGGAGAGCCAGGACATTATTCATGTCTTTTAGTTCATTTGGCCGGGCCGGGCCGCTCCCCAGACAGAAAGAGAAACCTGCTCTCCTGTTTTTGCACCCTCCTCTCTTTTCTATTTTTTTGTTCCCTTTCGTTTTTTTTTATTTTGGAGGAAGATTAGCAGGATTAAGTATGGCTCACATATGCTCCTCCTCACTATTGGTATTCACCACTGCACCACCACCCAGACTGACGGACCGAGAGAGGAGAGAGAAAGACGGAGGTGATGCTGGAAATGTTGAGAACTGCCTCTTCTCAACGTCTGCTTTGGTTTTTTCCCCCCAATTTGGCTGCCAGTCACTGAAACGAATACTTACTTCCTTAATTAAGTCAGAAGTTTGGGGCTGGGCCTTTTCTGCTCCATGAAGTTGTGCACACACACAAATCCTGGCCTGTATTCAAATGTTATCGGTAACTAAATCCTGAGTGGCTAAACTAAAGTAACAAACTCAGAATAAGGGTAATTGTTAAGTCTTGTGCTTGTTTTTCTGCCTTTCGTCTTCTTGATGAATTTCTCTTATGAATATGAAACAAGAGACATTAGTACAGAAAAGTCCTATTTATTGCTGCCGATGTTCATGTGAATATCAAATTGTACTATAGCAGTACTCAGACTGTGGAAACTGCATGTACTCTACAGAGAATAGAAAAGGTTAACTATGTGTGATTTCTGGATTGTGATATATCTAAATATTGTGTGTTGGAGATTAGATTTTACAAAAGTCACAAAAATATGAAAGTACAAAAGTAACTCGGTGCTTTAAACAGTGCACACAAGTAGGCACATTTTGGCTGCAAGATCATCTGTGGTTCACAACAATGTATTGAAGAAATCAAGAAACCATAGGAACAGATGAAATCATCATATTGGGCAGGTTCTTTTGCAGCATCGGCAACATTTCTAACATGTGCTGCATCAGATGACGATTTGTTTTCATCATGTGGTAAATGTTATTCTGTTTTTCACAATAGTTCCTTTCTGAAAAAAAAAGAGAATATATAAAATCTACATTTGCAATATGTGAAATATGTCTAATCACACATGCTGAAGCCTGTAGCTGCTGGAAATGGTTCAACTTTGCTTTGCCTCGTTTATATTTATGGCGTTTTCTTCATTCTTACTGTGTTTTAGCTTTTTGTATTTATGAAGGGGTGAGGGGGTGGGTGGGTGTCTGTTATCAACAGCTTGTGTTGCATTTTCTTGTACAGAAAGTGCAACATGAATAATGGTTGATTTGACTAAAAACGAAACATTTGTGCTTTGCAACATTTTTCAAACAGAACTGAAATTTTGCTGTATTTTAACGAGATTCCAGAAAGTTCACCCACTGATTTTACCAAAAAAAACAAAGAAGTACATTGCAACTTCCTGTCCAGTGGGAGAAGTTGTTTTGGGCAGGTGTAAGCGCAGGGGGGAAAAGCCAAAAAAAGACATGTATGCAAAAATATATAATATACAAATATGTTGAATTTTATAATTTATGGTTGAAACATTGATCTATAACTTACAAGTTTTACTCTGTCAGGACAATGTTGAAGAGGCACAATAATTAGGAAAGAAAAAACATTGCACATTTATATAATAATATGGGCAAAAAAAAAGAATTTGATATTATGGTGGGTTTTGTAAAATATTTGGTCTGTGTATGAGTCTGTATGAGGCCACAGCAACGCTGAGACTGTGGGAATGTCTAATGAAGCAAGCGGTGGCACACACACACACACACACACACACACACACACACACACACACACACACACACACACACACACACACACACACACACACACACACACACACACACACATACCTCCTGATTTAAAATAGCACTTCAGCCGCCTTCATTACCATAATCTGATTTAACTGGAGCGAACTCGGCGCGCGCACGGGGTAACCGGGTGTGCGCGTGAGCGCGTGTTGGTGCGCGCAAAGACCTATACCTGGACCAGCGACTTGACACCTGACAGTCACACACACACACACACACACACACACACACACACACACACACACACACACACACACACACACACACACACACACACACACACACACACACACACACACACACACACACACTCAGCTGTTTAACCGTCTAAACCAGTGCGCCATGCCCAATTAACTGAAACTCGACGAGTCCACACCGCTTTAACTTGGGCAAATAATACAAATATGTTTCTCAAAGAATCAACATGTATCATCTTATGTGTTTTTCCTAATGTCAAGAATTTTAAACGGATTACTTTAAGTTAAAATGACATATTGTTATATTGTGTTGTGTCTTCAACTTCCTAAAATAGTGGGCACATCAGCTTGACAGTGAAACTGCTGAATATACATAATTAATAAAAGGTAAACAAATAAATAAATAAATAAATAAATAGATAAATTTAATTTTTTTTAAAATAAACATTGTCTGCCAATTAGTTACACATATTTTTCCAATCTCATTGTCTTTGTTAGATCACCATGAGGCTTTAATTTGGGGCATTTTATTTAAGATACGACACAATTTGTCCCTCAATGTTATTTGTCCCTCAATGTTATTTGTCCCTCAATGGGGAAATCTGCATTGTTGCAACAGCAACAATGACAGCAAGAAAATGCAGCAACACAACAATAATATTGATACATATAAATATATATGAATATTGAGTTTAGTTGCGATTTTTTTTAAATACAATTTTGAATGAAGAAAATTAAGTACTCTAAATGTCAGTTTATAAATGTCTTCATAGCGGACTTATGAATTCAAACAAACAAAGCATTGTTTCAATAAGATTGAGTGCAGTTATTTCAAATGAATTTCAATTGTGTAGCGTGTTTGTTATAAATCAAAATAACGCAAAAAAGCATTACATTGCTTGAATGTATTCATAAATATATATATTATTAAACCTCATGTGTTTCGGACCGGTTTGCATTTCATCCCATTAGCCTTCCTAATTGCAGGGAGGATATTTGTAACTCCTATGAAAACAGATACACTTGTAAAGGCAATTAGCGTTTATTGCGTCCGACTGCACAACAGGCAACTTGTCATATTTGCGCACAATGCCGCTGTCAGTTTGCGTTACGTCTGGGGACAAATCACCGGTTCTGGCCCTTCTGTCAGCCGCAGGCCTGCAGCAGCACCACCAGCAGGCCACAGTAGATCGCTCTCTGCAGACTAATTGAAAAATGACGGATCATAACCGTTAAAGACAATTTTGCACACTTCATTAATTAACGTTAAAGATGCACTTCAACGGCAGCTGCGGGGCCGACAGCCGTGGGAGGGGGAAACAAACGGAAAACGCCGTATTAACTCAAACCCAGCAACATATTGCGCTGTTTATTAGGCTTCCACTGGGTATTACTGTTCATTTGACGAGATTTCACGCCTGGATGATTAGCACAAAAAAGAACAGAAAAATCATTTTGAAAAAAAAAGCGGAAAATAATTTGATGATGCTAAATTAAAAAAAAAATTAAAAAAAGGTTGGATCCGATCTATCCGTACAAATTTCTTTAAATTACATTATTATTTGCACTACAATTTTAATCACATGCGCGCAGATGTTTTGTGGGTTAAAAAAAAATCCTTGAATATTAATCACAAAAAGCTTTTATTACCAGATTTCTGGGGAAAATTTGACAGATTACGCGTCAAATTGTGGCTGGTGAGAGATTTCAGCAAAAATCCATCCACACGCACGCATTTTGGTCAGAAATGGCCTTAAAGTCTGAGGGAGTGTGTCTGATTTCACTTAATAACGATGCCTTACGTTGACCCCCCCCTCCTCCCCCCTCCCTCTCCTCCCCGGCTCCACGGAGCTGATTGGTCGCGGGGAGGCAGAGGAGACAGACACCGCTTTGTCCCGGTGACCCGGCCTCTCTCTGCTCTCCTGCGCCTATAAAAGCCAGCGGCCGCACGCAGGCGTGCCAAAAGGGCTGTCAGATGCGATCCGGAGTAACAAGTGGATTTGAGGTTTAGGTTTTCTCACCTTCGCGCTTGGAACCCTTTCCGGTAGGTGTTTTATAGCTTGACTTTTGATCATTTGTGCCGGCTGATATTGGTTTATCAAGCAGCTCTTGTGCGTAAACTTAATAAAAGAAAGAAACGGCTTGTTGATAACTTTTTGTACTGTCACAGTCCAAACACTTGAAAGACGTGCACGTTTATCTTCTTTAATTATCCTCTGATGCAGGATTAAATTAGACAACAGGCTGACTGTGCCATGAGGACAGCTCGATCAAGTTTTAACCGCGTTCTCTCTCTTTTGCGCACAGTTGCATCACCAGAAACATGGACTCAGACACCAGCCGCGTCTCGAGCCGACCGTCCTCTCCAGAGGTGGACGACATCTTCTTGTCGACCATGAAGAAGTCTGTGCACGGCTTCTCCGGCGCCGTCTCCTCCACGCAGAGCGACTCTCCCTCCGACAACCCGCTGCTGCGCGGCCTCTCCGTCTCGGACGAGGAAGCGCTGGCTCTCCGTCTGGCCTCCAAGAAGGACCGCAAGCTGCTGTCGGAGAACGAGCTGCAGACGATCCGCCTCAAGATCAACAGCCGCGAGCGCAAGAGGATGCACGACCTGAACGTGGCCATGGACGGGCTGCGGGAGGTCATGCCCTACGCGCACGGGCCGTCCGTGCGCAAACTCTCCAAGATCGCCACCCTCCTGCTGGCGAGAAACTACATCCTGATGCTGAGCAACTCCCTGGAGGAGATGAAGCGGCTGGTCAGTGAGATCTACGGCAGCAGCGGGCACCACGGCGGCTTCCACCCGTCAGCCTGTGGGACTATGACGCACGCGGGCCCTGTGCCGGGACACCCGGCCGCGTCCCACGCGTCACACCCGGCGGTGCATCACCCGCTACTCCCACCGGCCGCAGTCTCCACCGCCTCGCTCTCCGCGCCCGGCATCTCGGCAGTCACCTCCGTCAGAGCCCACCACGGACTCCTGAAAGCGCCCTCGGCCGGCGCGGGGCCGCTGGGCAGCAGCTTCCAGCACTGGGGCGTCGGCACCGGGATGCCCTGTCCGTGCAGCATGTGCCAAGTCCCGCCGCCGCACGTGTCCAGCATGAGCTCCGTGACCATGCCCAGGCTGCCCAGCGACTCCAAGTGACCCAAAGGAACTTTTCTTACAGACTTTGTGCCCTTCTTGGCGATACGCTTTTATTTATCTCCGTCGCGTCGACGGAGCCATAAAAGACCACAGATTCTCCTTACTGGGACTTTTTGGGGTTTCTGCTACTAACTTAGTGCTTTATGGTAATTAACCTCTATTGTTACAAGTGTTTCTTTACAGAGCTCCTCAAGCACAACTCCATCCTAAAATATGTGACGGCCCAGGCATCCGTGTGTCTTTGTACAATTATTTAAATATATTCTTAGTTGTTTTGTTGTTTTTTTCTCTCCAGAATTTGGGCCAAACTTGAATCAAACTACAACTAGAGTGTAAATATGTAGATGGAATATTCAGTTTAAATAGTGAAGATATATATTAGGTATCTTGTGGGGAAACTCTTCCCCACGTCTCACATTTTGCACCTGCGGTTTTCTTTTCTGTCCTTCTTCAACGCTTCTCTCCTTCTTTTCCTCTCCAGTAGGTTGTCATTCACTGTCCGACGCACACAATGACCACTTCTTTATTTTTGTAATAAAAAATAAAAACAAAAAGAGAAATGATATTTATTTACTTATTTTGGACTGGAATTTCAGATGAATTTCTGCCTATGTTGGGGTTTGAAATGTGAAATAAAGACGGATAATTGAAAAGAACAAGTGTCTTTGGTGATGGTTTTTGCTTATAGAGGAAACATTATACGCAGAATGGGTAATGGACGTTGACTTTTTTTTTAAAGTTGGGGACTCATTTACGTACTATACAGTATTTAAACAATTACCAGGATTCTTTTTAAAAACAACTTTGTTATATTGACTAAATATAAATTCAACAATTTTAGCAGGTTACATTAATAATTAAACAGTTTTCAAAATATGGGAAATGTTTTGTTGAGAGATATTTGAAAGCTATATTTGTACTTTTAGTATTGTTTCATAAATTAGTTTAAATAAACAGTACTATATGTGACTGGAAAAATTGGGATGATTTATAACTTAAACGTTTTAACAGCTGTATGTGTAATTGAGTGTTATTGTCCTGCAATAACACTCAATTATAAAAAAAAAAATGTTTTAGGCAAATCAATGAGGCATAATTAGATGTGTTTATGGAATCCTGAGAAGTGTAAATCAAAAGTGCTGCCATGACTTGGCCCAGTTCACACCAATTTCAATAAACACAGCTTGTATTAAGCTTGTATTCTAAGGCAATCATTAATCTAGATGGAAAGAGACAAGAAGAAAGGTGGAAGTGACCAAATACAGTCTGTTGCAAAGGAAAGAATGAAATGAAATGGAGAATTAAAGAGTGTATTTCACCTTTTTAGCTTTACATTGAATAGAGAGTACTCTCATCGGCCTGATTTTGACTCTTTAATGAAACATTTGTCAACTGGAATCAGGTCATTCACTGATACTGGAGGATTTTCACAATTACAACCTCAGTGACAAGATTATGCCCGCTAAGAAAAACACATATTGGGAATCATCATCTTTCCGAACAGCAGTTCGTTGAAAATCTCTGTTGACAGAAAGAAACCAGTGACGAGCAAAGACCAGCACACTTTTGGAAAACGAAGCAGCTGCATAGCAGATTGTGCATGCTGCTGCAATATTTTACAAAGGCTTTTGAAGCTGGAGCGATATGAACTAAATCCCTGAATATTCATGCATTCATTTGTTTATTCATCTCATTACTGGAATTGAATTATTCAAAGTCCTTCAGTGTGTTTGTAGGACGCATGAGAGAGAAGCAGAGGTCACCTGGTGCAATGCAACAAAACTAGTTTGTTTTTTTTATATTTTGCAAGTAAACTGTAAAAAAAACATTTCTTATGAGGAAACATGTGAAAACAAGAATTGCAAGTTTTGTTAACAGGACCATTTCTTTACCCTTCAGTCTAATGACTGAACAATAAATAAACTTGATAAGCAGATCCTCATTTAAAAAGCAACAATTTCTTCAGTTGGTTGTCTCAGCAGCTCATTGGTCAATTCATAAGCTTAATGCGGCTGGAATTACTTTTCTGTGCTCATTTCCCAACCAGAGCCATCAAGGCATCAATTTTTGTGGAAAATCAAGTTAACATGGATCACACCAGGGGTGTCAGTGACATTTTAGTTCAGGGGTCACAAACAGCTCAGTTTCATCTTGACTGGGTAAAATAGAGCCATAATAACTTTTAGGTTTAAAACTTGAGGCTTTTCTTTGCTGTGGCAAAATGTCTATATTGTATTTTTAAACAATTAGTACTGAAAGTGCCTACATTTTGAAGATAAAGAAAATTCGATTGAAACCTGGTGCAAAATACAGTAAAATGTCCAAAAAACGTCTCCTAAATCTGGTGCATTCAGGGTGTTTTTAACCCTCACCCTGGCAGCGTGGCTTGGAGGCTAATGCGAGTTGCTGTGTCGTGTCCACGTCCCTAAAGATGATGGCGTCTTAATCAAAATCATTGTTGGGTTTTTTTATTGTTACAATTTACTGAGCTTGTTGTCTGGATTGGAGCCCCTTCTGGCCCACGGGCCACAGGTTTGACACTCCTGGATTACATCAGGGTTTCAAAATAGTTACATCATTTTTTCCCTCCCTGTTCTCAATTGCCTGAGTTCAAATCACTTACAATCTCAGACGTGTAAGTTAAACAGAATATCAACAAATTGAGGTGGTAAAAGCAAGCAAATCAGACTCAGAGGTTTCTTTAGCCTTAAAAGGAGAAAAGTGCAGCGCAGCATGAGAGCAATATGAGGACGACTGAGTTTCAGAGGTAATCTGCATGTTCAATATGCAGCTGAACAGTTTTGTTTTTCAAACCAGGTCACACGTCACTTCCCTAATCTTTAAACTATTAGGAGAATTAAAGTTAAACGCTATATACCCAAGTGTGACTGTTTTTTTAAGTCATCTTATGTGAATCTTCAACACATAGTGTGTGAATGTTGGAGCCGATATCCGCTGATTATGGACCAATGCAGGCCACACCAAGTCAGATGTGTTAAAGAAAACAAGCAGCTCCAATCTGGCCAAAATCTCAAAGAAAACATTATTATATATATTTTTTTTAAACAAATGTCTTAAGAGTAGCATAACACAACGCTGAGACCTGAGCTGAGAAATCTGTGATGCTACCACGTAAACTAGCTACCTCGCTGATATTTGTCTATATTTCATGTGTACTTTGCACCACAGCAGCGAAAGACTTTACAGTTGAAATGGAAAGGTAATTATGGCTCTGTTTTGCCTGGGATTCATATGTTTCCCTGAACTGAAATGAGTTGGACACCCCTGCCCCTCTGTGGTCAGCCCTATCAAGGACTCGTGTGAAAAGCTGGTTAAATGTGTTGATTGTAAGGTAGTTCAGGACTGTAAACATGATTCTGCTCCACTGAGTCCTCTTGTCCTGATTGTACCTCTAAACTGGAACACCTTCTGAGACATGGAACCTTTTGAAGAATTCCAGGAGAAACTGTTCCAGAAAAGTTTCTGGAATCTTTGTAAAACAAGTTCAATCCTGAGTTTTCTCTTTCTTTTTCTGAGCTCTCCATCTAAACATGATGCTAAAGAGAAGCTGACGTCTCCTAACATCTCTTCAGATCTGTCACAACTCTCTGGCCAATAGCAGCAGGGCCTCATCTCTCCACGAAATCATTAGAATAAACAGCTTGCCACCAACGGTGGATGAGGAGCCGAGTTATGTACGTGTGCTGCGAGACTAAGGTGGATCCTGTGACACTTTAAATATTCATAACTTTGGATAGAAGGGGTGCCATCAGTCTTACACTGTTGTAACTGGATTTAAACCCTCCTGAAAACAGTGCACAGATGTACACCCTTTCAGCTCGGCGCATCATGTTGTGTTAGCTGAAGGGATTAAACGCTGGTGGATGCATCAAAGTGGCGGGATAACAGAAAGAGAAACAGTCTATGATGCAGAGAAAGCGAGGAATTAAAAGAGAGAGAAGATAAACAAACAGAGAAGCTGTCAGAGACAAAGACAGGATTTAACTGTTACAAGGGAATCGCCGGAGCTCCGGAGTGAGTATGAGACCTGGGAGGTCACTGGTTCCCATGGGGCTGATGTTGATTCCAGCAGCTTCATCTGCTCACATTCAAACACTGATGGAGTCCAGCGTGCAAAGCCTGGACCTCCTGTATGGAATCACCATCGCAATGCTAAACATGGAGATATCTGGCGTTTTGCTCAGACGAGGACAGTCTGTTTTTACCAGCCTTACACACGCACACACACACACACACACCATAAAGTCCAATTTTATTTTGAGCGGGGCAGGCTGAGAGCTGTAATAAGCTTTAAATTTAAAGTTTAAACTTTTTCTTTGTTTTGACTCAGAGTGTTTGTGATGAAAACGTCTATGTTTAAACAAAACCAAACAATACTATAAACTGTTTTTACAATCTCAACATAAAGCCAATTTTCTTGAAATGCTTTGGTCCAAAATACAGTTAAATGTCCAAAAAAAACCTCTCCTGGAACTGTTGCATTCTGGGTTTTTTTTTTACAAACTCACCCTGACAGCATGGCTTGGAGACGAATGCTAGTTTGTTAACTTTTATGGCAGCATCACCAACATTTCAGCTCAGGTCTCAGGGTTGTGTTGTCGCCACAAATCTTAACAAGTTTGTTAAAGAATCTATGTTTTCCTTGACATTTTACTTCCATTTCCTTGGTGGTTTGGTCGATTGGAGCCTCTTGCTGGCCAATTTTGGCTCACAGGCCTTATGTTTGACACCCCTGCTGTGTTAAATCCTCATTTACTACCAAAGAGTAGGCTTGAGAATCTGATAACACTATTGATGAATCTAAATGTGCTTGTGATTTGATCAAGACTTTGTGAAAGCTCTGGTAACCACTGGGAGTCATCATGGAGCATGGAGGGCAGGATTCCAGAAGATGATCCCCGATTTACACCCCAGCGTCGTGTTTTCCAGACTTGTTTGATTCAAATAATCTAGAGATGTGTTTGTACACTACAGGAGATTCTATATGGAGATATTTGGCACCATGGCCTTGTCACTGAACAGCAGTATTTCTGGAAGGAGGTCGGGGCCCCATAGGAACTATGTGAATTGATGTGTTGGTCTATAAGTGTTTCCTGTAGTTCTGATGGAGTTTTTCTCTACATACTGTATGGCGGCCTTGTAGTGAACCCATTTTGGTCAATCAATGCAGAGAAATGGGTGAAGTTCATTTGAAACCAGAGAGACTGCTTATGTGTCAATCAGCACCTATCGTGACCAGGTTGGAACATCAAGTCTTTCGTAGGTAGGGTCTGATAGGGACTGACCTCTTTAATCAGAAGACCCAAACCCTCCTTCATCACAGGCCCAACAACTTAGAATCACAAGTCAATCCAATATGCTTCTAGTTGTTGAGAGGGAAATGGGAAACAGAAAGACCAACAAGTCCAGAACTGAACTGAGCATATCCTTACTGTGAAGTGGGAATACTAACAATTATTACTATGTGGCCCCAGATAAACTGTAGGATTTCTGGAAACAAATTAATAATAAAAACTGAAAGCACTTGGAATGTCCCAAAACTGATGTGAAGTTATAAAAACATATGATAGACAGAGGGATGCATGCTAAATTCCAAAAATGACGATTAGTCTATGGCGTGTTCGTGTTTCTATTCCAAGTCGCGCATACCAGACGTATAAATCACAAGTGTCGGAACTCCGGGGCGTTCATAAACCCATCGCAACTCAAAGCTTAATACTTAAAACCCCTGAGTGGTGCTTGTGTCCACGTTTGTGTGTATGTGTGCCCGATAATCTAGAGGAGCAGCAGATGAACTCTTCGATTGGGTGGATCAATGCATTTACCAAAAGCCCAACATGGACAAAGACAGAAGGGAGTGAGCGAAGCAGTAAAAGGAAAATGAAAGAAACAAAGCAAGAGAGCAGAAGATCCATTGAGTGTGTTTCTTGTGGCTGAAGAATCGTCGCCAGTGTCTTTGAAAGGAGGGATAATCCTGTCAAGTAAGCAGACCTTTGGATATTCATGGCTGGCCGAGCGGCTCGGCGGACTGGAGGAGGACACAGTCAGGATGGGATTAAACATCAAAGTGAATGTGAGGAGCGCAGGACATGAATCAGCCGTGGCAGTAACAGAGTCTCAGAGGGAGGTGATGGGCTGCTCTGGTGGCTGGACGACACATTGACTGACTCCGACATGAGGGCCTCCTGCATGGCTTTCAGCAGAGAGATGCTGCGGCGCCGTGCGAGCACCTGCCACAACCCCACACACACACACACACACACACACACACACACACACACACACACACACACACACACACACACACACACACACACACACACACACACACACACACACACACACACACACACACACACACACACGCAATAAGTTTAGAGACAAATTAGCTCCCATTAACTGCTGTGTAGCAGCTGAGAGGAGGACTGGAGGTGAGCAAATGACCTGATCACACGACACACACACACACACACACACACACACACACACACACACACACACACACACACACACACACACACACACACACACACACACACACACACACACACACACACACACACACACACACACAACACACACACGTTTCATTCTTCACTTTCTCTTACCAAGTTACATGAAAGTGGAATCTTAAATCCCTTCATAAAACCAAGAAGCAGCATCAGAGGCAGACGTCTGCAGCCTTTACAACATTTAACCACAATCAGTCCACAGACATTTCTGTTTTATCCTTGAGGTAAAAGTGTTTGGTTAAAGTATGGTGTCTCTCAGTAAGATCAAAGTTGTCAATACTCATATTACATACAATCAAAATACAAAGGTTTCACGTTTACACAGCAACATTTTGATATGTTTACACGCAGAAACACTGAAAATGATGAATCAAAAACACTGTGGAGGAAACTTTGTTCTGCTTATCTCTACTGAGCATGTGCAGACAAAGTGACAACAACCATGGTTCGTATGAAAGTTGTATGTTCCGTCTGACTCTGTCTGCATGTCAGAGTAATCTCAAAAAGTTGTGTTTTCACTGATCTGAGCACCACCATGCTGTACACACCCCCGCTAAATGATATGAAAGTTTTCTGTTTTCACTTGAAAACCTTGTTGTATAAATGGGGCCTGTTATTAAAAACACAATGTAATGAAAATAATATCTTATTCTTATTCTTACCAGATGCAATTATAAACCATTTGGGATCAATGTCTTGTTTCTGCATTTCTATTGTATTTTAACTGTCCATTTACTTTGGTTTGGACCAAAAAAAAACAAAGTTGTTTCAAGTGTATGAATTCAACACTGAGCCCTCCTGGGTAGAATAGTATTTTTGCCCTGTAAACAAACAAACAAACAAACCGTTAGCTTCCTTTCAATTGTAAAGTTTGCAGATTCCCAGGTTTTTCCTGCAGTCTCGCCACTATGAGATGTTTCAATAACTTCAACTCCAATTTGTCAAGTTGTTGAAGCCTGCTATCATGTTGCGCTGCAACATATGTCGGCTCCCCGAGTTGTTGCTTCCCTGGGGTCCAGCGTTTCATAAATCAAATTAGCAGTGCGGTCGGGAGGGCTGTCATCTGATTTCCAAGAAGTGGCTGTACCCGACAGGAGGGAGAATATTATGGATAAGTGACCATGAAGTATAGAAAAAAGATGAAACTGAATTGTACCACGATGCGAGTTTTGGACAAGTGAAAACAGACGACTTTGGTTAGATGGAGACTGAATGGACAGTCAGTCTCCCCCCCCCCCCCCAGGTCCTGCTCAGGATGTTAATGTGACTCTTTAAGGAGCAGGAGCACAGTAGGAGGTGGACGGCCTGAGGAGGAGGAGGAGCAGCAGGAGGCTGTAAGGCGTTGGGGGCATACTGGTGTGTTTTAACAGGGAGGGGGTGAACCGGGTGTGTGTTTGTGTGTGTGACGCCGGGTGCAGGCTGACAGATGTGTCCATCAATGCTTGAAAGAATCATCTTACATCCAGCGCATCCATCTGCCAGCCGAGCACGGAAACGCTGAGTCAAAGCAGAGCAATGTGTCAAATAGTTTTCCAGAAATGAACCCAAAACGTTTAGATCATGCAAATTTTTTTATTTGTGTTTTTTAGCATTGAGCACAATTTACACTTCTTATCAGCTGTGTAATGCAACCATGGCTTAAATGACCTCTTATATAAATATGCACGAGGAGTTTATCAATACACAAATGTCAAGTACTGTCAAAACACAACATGAACACAACAGAAAAGTGAAACATGCAAAGGATTTCCTGTATCATACAACCTTGTTAGCTTTAATCAGCACATCTGAACCAAGCAGTTTCTCTTTCTTCTCTTTAGGCAAGTCATTTTTTGAAAGCAGAGCTTTGACATGTTTCAACTGGATTTTCCTGTGTTCATCAGAAACGTCCTCCACTGGTGGTGTTGGACAATATGTTCTTTATTCAGATGGTTGCATGTTCGAAAACCAACTAGCTTGAAGAGAGGAAAGAGAAAATACTTGTATAAAAAATAAAATAAAAGCATAATGAACTTAATGAATTGAACTAAGATTTCGATCTTAACAACTCAAACCAAAACTGGACACAGAACTGGCAGCGGCACTTCAATGGCAGAAGAACAAAAGAAATAAAACTACAGATGTAACAATCCTGATTGCTGAGAGTCGTGTGACTTTATTTTCTGGGGAAAAAAGACTAAAGAGCAAAAAAACTGGACAATACAATCTATACACAAAATAATATGTATTATTATTATTATTATTATTATTATTATTATTATTATTATTATTATTATTATTATTATTATTATTATTGTTTTATTACTAATATTATTATTCGCATCATCATCATTAATAATAATTAAATAATAATAATAATAATAATAATAATAATAATAATAATAATAATAATAATAATAATAAAAAGAAGATGAAGAAGAAGGACACATTACATCTTCACATTATAAAATCAACAAACTAAAATTACTCTGTAAACAGGAACAAAAATATAATCTAACAATGATTTTGGTAAAATTGTCTGACACGTTTTGCGACCATCAATTTTTGGAACACAGTATAATTCCCTTGAGGTGCTGAGTCATGGATGGATGGATGGATGGATGGATGGATGGATGGATGGATGGATGGATGGATCTATTTTGAAATGTTTCGAATCCATACAATTAAAACACTCCTATTTTCAAAATCTATAGAAATACTAAATGCATTAATTGTTTTCAGGCATGGCAGCATTGGAAACCACGACACATGAACCAACAGTCAACAAAACTGAATTATAGAATTATAGATGAGGACAGTTCAAGAAAGAGAAAATCTCTCTTTACATTGAATATTTTTTGTTAGTGTATAGATACTATTCATGTTTTTTTTTTTTTATCTTTGAGTGATTTTGATATTGTAACTCTGGCTTTTGTTCCAGGCTCATTGATCAGATACCAGTTTCCTCTGGGCAAGTTACGATTTAACGCTGTCACCTGTCCAGTCCTTCTTCACTTTCTTTGTCTCTATAGATTATGGAGCAACAGACAAGGACATTTAAAATGCAAAACAGCCTTTCTTTAACCCCAGCAGGTCCTTTGGCTCTTCCTGTTGGGTGTTTCAGGTAGTCAGCTGGTGGACGCGACTCCTGCACCGTGTCCTGCTTCTGTCTCATGATGTCGAGGCTGGTTGAGCGTGAAGCAGGCTCACATCAGTTTAACTAAGAGGAACGCTGTGGATTGTACCTTTTTTGTCAACATGAGCACGTAAAGAACTGGATAACCTACACACACACGCACACACACACACGCACACACACACTCACACACACACACACACACACACACACACACACACACACCTCCAACCCCCCTTCACTGATTGCACTGCTTCGCATGTGAAAGTTTAATTTGTGTTCCAAGTATCCTCATCCATCATACAGCTATTGGCTTTCACTTTAACAGTGACTTTGGTCTCGCTGGCCGCCCTCGGTATAGAAGGAAATAACCCTGAAAACCCACCCTTGGCCTTGTACCACTAATAAAACCTGGGAGGAAACGTCTGAATCGAGCCCTCAATGCCCTCAACAACATTCAGACTTTAACTGGGCTGCCCCTGCCTTCAATCAATTGGTGAGGAGAAGAAGAAGCTCTGTGTTTGACTTTTCGGGAGGATTCCTGTGGAAGTTGAGTCACTGTGAATCCATCAATGTCACGGTTAAATGGGATCGGAGGCTTCAAGGATACTTTGTGGGGGACGGGTTAACCAACACTCTCCTATTAGCAGACAGCCTGCAAACCCCTCGTGGTATTGTTTCACGAGGAACATCTGCCACGACAACAGAAAATCACAAGGTGAGGCTATTTTAGAGGCATTCTAACGAAATGTAAAAGCGCTTGTCGTGAAATCCTGAAACATGCTGGATATCGATGTTCATTCGGAATGACAACACATCTAAATGCGACAGGAAATCGAGCCGTCTGGCACATAAAAAGCGAGACGTCAAATAGCACAAAGTGTCCGTGGTGCAGTTAACAACATGAAATATGAATGTGACAAATGCCCATCTGTATTTAAACAACCGTGACCAACTGAGCGTGTGCAGCTATTGAAAGTGCAGCATTTAGGCTCTCTTTCACAAAGGGCCCAAGGGCTAAAACCTTACACCCCTCCCTCCGTCATTATCCTTGCCACACTATGATCAGCACCAAATGCCGACTATCCCAGGCCGGCGCTCACAAAGCATGCTGGGAAGCACAAAAGCAGACCTTCGGCCGATTGGTTCCACCTTATTAACAGCTTGTAATCTTCTCATGTCTTTGGCCAGGCCTCACAGAGCAGGAGTTAGAGCCAATGGAGGAGTATGTGCTCCGTCACTGCTTTGATGCAGACGAGCCGTTTCCCTCTGAAAAGTCCTGCTCTGTTG
This sequence comes from Blennius ocellaris, assembly GCF_963422515.1. Classification (NCBI taxonomy): domain Eukaryota; kingdom Metazoa; phylum Chordata; class Actinopteri; order Blenniiformes; family Blenniidae; genus Blennius; species Blennius ocellaris. Next base: position 27,585,346 of record NC_137655.1, on the reverse strand, counting down.
TACTTTCCATTGTTGCTGCTGCACCTGTTTGTCCACAGGGACACATGGAGAAAATCAGTCACTGGCAACTGTTAATTTCTCATTGAACTCTCTTTCCTCATTGTAAACAGAAAACACTTTGGCATGGAAAAGCTGATAGCAGGTGCACCACCTTTTGTAACGCTTTGACGATGACGCTCATTCAGAACGTCAGAAACAGGTTGTCAGTCAATGTCTGAAAAGATTAGCACACTATTCCTGGAGCAAGGCACGCTTATTTATTCTTGGGATTCAAATTTTACTTTTGTAACATGAAGTCTACAGACCTTTACCAGGTTTGCTACGGACAGACCACCAAGTTGGATCGTTATTACCCTGACTGTCAAAATAAAACTACCAAGTCCAGGAGAATATGGACTAGTTACTACATCAACTAGTTAGTATGGTTGTGGTGTGCATGTGCAGCATTTTAGAAAAGTTGCATGTCCACCATTTCCACGAAGACAGAGTGAGAGCATTTTCAAAAAGTTGCACTTTCAGTGGCTCAGATGACCTTAAAGGTACCAGGATGTCGACATCGCTGCACTGCATTCATACTAATTTTCGTGCACTCGTGGAAACATCAACACTGGGAGCCTGAGCATCAGAACTGCACTGATAGAAGACGGTCTCATTGCTTGGTGCCCATCATGTGGCTGGCCAGGAGCCGCTCATCACACAACACGTCTATAGGTTCTGGAGCTCCGAGACGCATTGGGTGTCGTGTGACGCTTTGAGGAATGTCCTGCTGGGGAACTTTGAGTCCTGCTTTTCAATGTCCCTTGGACTGAATACACACTGTGTTTAGGGCACAAACATTTGTGGACTAAAAAAATATTCCCTGATGGCAGTGGCCTGTTTCAGCAGGACAGCTCACACTGCTGGAAAGAAAAACCGATTCAGCAGTGGAGGAAGAAAACAGGCTTTAGGTGTTTACTTAGAATAGAATAGAATAGAATAGAACTGAATAGAATAGAATAGAATAGAATAGAATAGAATATCTGCATGGTCCATGTAACAAGTACACCAATATTGAAAAGTGTCATCTCATCTATGAAGCATGATAATTCACTGTAAATCATTTCTAAAAATCCACAAAAGCTCTGAACAAAAGTAGGAAAATACAAGCAGACAGCCACCACTTGATACATTCAGTCATTATGTCATTGCACTGATGCCTTATGAAACATTTTGCACATCAAAATGTTTTTTCAGTGTTCAGTGTGGCAGCTGCTGTTGTGTAGAACGTGTTCTTGGACCTGACTGTACTTGTGCTTCAGGCTCTGAATCGTCTGACTGACGGCAGTGGTTCAAATAGAGCTTGATGATGATGTGAGGCAGCGGAACAGTGTAGTCCTTGGAGTGTTGGAGACGACAGCCAGCGACCTTCTGGGCCGTTTTGACTGTGAGCTGCTGAACCACACACACATGCACTACATCGCTGTGCTCTTGTACAGCCTGATGGAAGGACACCACTCGGCCTCCAAATTCCTCCAATGTAAATCTAATCCAGAATCTTTGAGATGTGCTGCAGAAACTGAACATCTGCCTAACTTTAAATGTAGGTCTAACTTCCAAGCATATCTTAACCTTTTAATTTTATGCACAAGGATGGAAACTGTCCGTAATGTGAGACAGAGAGATTGTCTTCACTACAGGACTGAATATAAGCATGTCCACACAGACACATAAATAGCTTTGTAATTGTGCCAAATTTGGAAATTGGAAAGACTCCTTGAGACACTAATGATATGAGAAGATCTCCCACCGAGGCAACAACCCCCCCCCCCCCCCCCCCCACACACACACACACACACACACACAAAGAGCCCTATCAGACACCTGATGGAAATTTACATCATTAAGTCAAGATTGTGCAGCAACCAGCCAATAGACTGCGTTTCTAATTATTCCCATTAGTGTTCGATTATTCAGCCAATTGAAGATGTTTTTGTCAGAGATGATGCTCAAGAAAGGAAACTCTGTGGGGGGTCCAAACGGAGTCCCATCAGTGCAGATGATCATCATTAATAGTGTAACAACAAAGGGGCTTTGAGTTTTTTAATTTAATTTCAGTGCAACAAATCATCACTTTGTTTTGTGTCGGCGTTCTCTGCAAAATCAAGGGAATATTTCGTATTATTGGGTTTACTTTTCTTAAGTGTGAGAAAAGCAAACCAATTGCTTTTGCCAGGAGTGAATGTGGGTGATCAGAGTTGTAGAGATCCGATTATCCAAACCTTTGATTTAATTCAGTTATTGAAATGACGTAAAACCAACAAGAAGTAACAATGAATTTAGATTTTATGTTGTGTAGAATTTGCAATTTGGCAAAAACGACTCTTTAAATAAAATTCATCATGACGTAGGAGAAACGACTGCGGTTTATCAAAAATAAAACAAGCAAGACGTTATTCTCAGTAGCATCGCTCATGGTGTATTTTTCATCCTGTACTGGAGGACAAACTGAGCCAGGAGTTTGGCCGAGGTGTCTTCCTGTCTGTCAGCCGCAGGAAACGGCTGCACACAGACGAGGCATTTAGCTCCCAGGTGCAGACCCCCCATTGGACGGCCTTGCCCAGATGGATAATACTCCCTCCACCATAAAGACACTAGTCTTCCCCTGCCCTGAAGCCACCGGTGCTCCTGCCCTGGCCCAGCCTCATCAAAAGGAGCCTGGAAGCTGGGAGGCGGATATGCTGGGCTGCAGCCCCAAATCAAGCCCACTTTTCATCCCCTTGTAAGTGGTGGGGAAAACGTGGGGGAGGTGCGCCATTCTGGTAGACACCAGCTTCTTTATTTCTCCTTTTTTTCTGACTTCTGTATGTGTTGCTCCTTGCAGGTGTCCTTCTTCTCAACCCCCCCCCCCCCCCCCCCCCCCCCATTGACACAGAAGCGACCCCGAAATACAGTCAAAACCATCGTGGCTCGCTTTCTTTCATTATTCAGTGTATTACATCCCATTGTTGGCAGGGTACTAGAAATCAAATGGAGCTCTCTCTCTCTCTCTCTCTCTCACACACACACACACACACACACACACACACACACACACACACACACACACACACACACACACACACACACACACACACACACACACACACACACGCACACACCCTGGCTGCCTGCACTCTGTTCTCCTGCAGGTGCGAGGGCCATCCGCCTGGCCCTTTTCATGCAGCCCTCTCTTTCCTGTCCGTCTGCAGCCGTCCATTCAGCTTCAATCACAGCACCAGCCGGACGCCACCGGACCACTGGTGGGGAAGGGAAGCGCCTACACACACATCTTTCACTGCTTGAGCGACAAGAGAGGAGCGGCTGGGAAGAAAGAAAGCGTCTTCCTCCTCGGAGTCTCCTTCTGCTTTCATCGTAAACAACTTGCTTTCTGTTTGTGACGCTGCTGTCCCTCTCCTCTTCCCCCTGCCTTCCTTTTCTCCCCCTCAGATGGGGTTTTACAAGGAGCTGAGTGGGGAGGGGAGGGCAAACGGAGGACGGCCGGGCTCGCTGTGCGACCGAGTGATGCCGAGGTCTTTTTGTGGCTTATGAATGGCACATTTGAGGTTTCCAGCCTTGCTCGGTGCCCCAAGCCAGCTTCACCTGGGGTTGGAGTCAATTGGCCTGTTGTCTGCCGGTCTGGACCGGTGCCCGGCCCTCTGCCAACCAATTTGGTTAGCGTAGTCGCTCAGGGCTCAGCAACAATAACCCCCACCTCCAAATTGTCAATTAACTTCCCACACACAATGAGGCAGCCATTCACTGTTTGCCAAAACTGTTCTCTGACACAATTAATACCAATGCTAATGGTGCTAATACCTGCTTTCCATCACTTCACAAAGTCTTGATGACTTTAATGGCCTTCAAGCTGTTAAATGGCTTTGGTGGTGCATTCAATTCACCTCACAATGTTGTTTTTGTTCAAAGAAATCCAACCAAAAAGACCTAGAGAAAATGCATGTGTGCTGTCAGAAACAGATTATATTAATCCCCCGAGTTGCATCAAAAGCTAATAATGGTATCAAACATGGTTCATCAGTTTTCTACTATGTTTGGCTTTCATTGATTCATTCAGTTGAATTTATGAATACATTTACTTTACTGTGCATGCATCAAGGTAAAAAAAAAAAAAAAAAAGAAATATGGGCTGGCGTGTGGAAATCTTTTTCTTCAGGGATAATTTAACTAAAACAAAACATGTTAGTGAATATAAATACAAGGCTCTTACAAATGCAGAGCAAAAGCAGTAATTGTGCCATACTTTTGTTAAAATGTTTGTTTATGAACAGCAGAACTGAGTTCAATGTACTTTAATTTAGATTTCAGCCTTAACGTTGTGTAATCATCATTGCTGCTAAAGTTAGATAATTATAATCTCTATTATTTGTTTTACTGTCTTATCTAATATTCTCTGCAAATAAGGAATTATCACTTTGTATTCTTGAAAATGTCTAATATAACATCTGTTTTTAATATTCTTGATGTTTTTTGTTTTCATAAATATTATAGCTGCAACTTCATTGACTCACAGCAATCAACAAATACTTTCTAATGTTTTTACTTCAATTCACTTGATTAATCTGATTCTATTAATTATACTAATAAAAGTAATTTGGGTGTTTGGTGAGCATGTTTATTATGGGGTTAAAACTAAACGATCATCCTCTGGTATTGTGTGGATTCACACATCAGCACATCCTTGTGTTTCTCCTGGAAGCGTCGAGAATCACAAAGTCAGACGTGCAAAAGTGTGTGATTCATGGTGTGTGTGGGGAGGAGTTGAGCTGAAGTGGGGGTATGTGAGGGGAGCGTTTAGCTCAATTCTCCACCATGTGAGCTGTCATTCTTGCCTCAGGCAGCCGTGGTAATGAGATAAAACCGAGCGGCCACTTTAGGAACCTCTCATTTCCTCACTGCTTATGAAGCCTCAAACCTCCGAAGCCGGACGTGAATTTGTTCTTGTTGAGTTGGAGGTCAGCTGGAGGTCGTCTGCGAGCAGAGTGGAGATCAGCCAGGCGGAAGGAATGAAGATTTCATTTTTCACTTTGAGGATTTTTTCTTAAGTGTGTTTTGGCTTCAGGTGCAACACGGTGGTTTGGTGAAGCAGCTGGCCGTCCTCAGGAGACTATGAATGTGCTGTCAAACGCCTCCATCAGGGCCCAGGAGCAGACCCGGCCACTTTGCGGCCCTGCGTCTGTCCAGGACTTGTCCCGCTGCCCTCCGGGGTTCAACCTGAACTCCCGCCTGAATCCTGCAGCTATGCTCAGCCTCCAGAGTGCTCAGAGATCAGCTAAAGCTCAGAGGGAGCTGAGTCCCGAGGAGCAGCAGGAGCTCAGGAGGAAGATCAACAGCAGGGAGCGGAAGCGGATGCAGGACCTGAACATTGCCATGGACGCCCTGAGGGAGGTCATGGTGCCATACGCCTCTTCGCCTGCACCCGGTGCGTCTCAGGCTCACCAACCCGGGGCTCCTCCGGGCCGCCGTCTCTCCAAGATCTCCACCCTGGTCCTGGCCAGGAACTACATCCTGCTGCTGGGCTCGTCGCTGCAGGAGATGCGGCGGCTGCTGGGGGAGGTGAGCATGGGGATGGGGGTGAACGCGGGGCCGGTTCCCAGGCTGCTGCTCGCCGGAGGCTGGCCTCTCCTCCTCACCCAGGAGTCCCTCCTCTCCTCAGCAGTGTCCTCCTCCTCTGCCTCTTCCTCCTCTGCCTCCTCCTCATCCTCGGCAGTAGGTAAATGCCCCCTGCTGTCTCCCAGTCCCATGGATGCCTCCATGGCCCCGGTGCAGTGGAGCTCGGCGGGGGCCCCGGCAGGGCCCCTGTGCCCCTGCGGCGTCTGCAGACTGCCCAGATTCCCCCACTCCACCCCAGCGCCCAGATTCCCAAAGTGACACTTTATCATCAGAGTGAAGGACTCAACGACTGCTGCATGTTTTATATCAAAAGTTATTTTTCTAACATTTTAACGTTTATACTATTTTACTACAATACTCACTCTTATCCTTTGAATTTACTTTGCCTTTTGAAGTTTGACCAAACCTTTTGATTGCTCGCTGCGGGAATTTTATTAAACATCTCATGTCCTGAACTAGTTTATTGATTCTAGTCGGATCCAATTTGACTGAAGACTGAACGTAAATCCTCTGTTTTGTGCTTCACTGTCGTGACTGCTGGTCGGAAGAAATGGCTGAATAAAGGAAAATCCAGTGAAAACACTGCTGCTTAAGGGTGAACATTTTCTGAGCAAGACTCAGAAAATCATTTGAGATCATTTTATGATCAATTTAAGACGTGTGGTGTTTAATAACCTTAAAACTGCCAACCACCGTTAAATATTGTTTTACAAAAGTCTCATCTTTATGTTCAAATTTGTGCAGGTTTGTTGGCGTGTGGTGGAGACAAAGTAAAGACGTCAAGAGGTCTCAGAGCTGAAACTGAATAGAGATGTAACAAAAAACAATTAATGAGGTAACATGACAACTTTAACAATTTGTGTTTCCTATCAGATGATGTGCAAATTTGTATTTAAAAATAATAATAAAAAAAAAAGCAAAATGGTATAAAATGTATAAAATTGATATGATGAGCAGTTTAGGTGGCCTGAATGTTCCTTCATTACCTCATTGCAAGTACTGAGAATAGAATAGAATAGAATAATATGTATGATCATTATACAATGTGCAAGGAGATTAAAAAGCTGATCCTCTCACAGTGCAAATAAAAATAAACAATCGAGGAACATGGCAACAGGTTGATGGTTGTTTTAACAGCTAACTTGAAATGAGATAAGCTTCTTTATGCCAATGAAAATAAAACTCCCATCTTTGTCTCCCATCAATTTCTCCCTAAAAACCAATACCAATACCTTTCCAAGCTGTTTGCAGCACTTGTGTTTTTTGTCAAGTTTTCTACATTTGCAACTCTAAACTTGCTGTTTAGGATTGTGCAAACCTTCACTGCTGTTTACTGGTGGATTCTCTAAATGTTAAATCATCTCCATCTTCAATGTGACGGTTTGGAAAGTCGGTTCTGTCCTGATAGCGGAGAGCTCAGAAAAACTAAACTGCCACAATCTGCTCTCTTTTCAGGTTGTTGTTTTTTTGTTATTCAGCTTTAGTTTAATCCACAGGTCTGCAACCTGTGGCTCTGCAGCTCCTCTGCAGCGGCTCCAGGAAACTTTCACAAAATATCATGGAAATAAACATGTTCTTTTCTTTCTTAGGGAAAAATACAAGAAAAAAAGGAAAAATAGACGAAATGATAGATGAAAAAAGTCAAACTAAAAGGACAATGCTATAGGAAACACACAGCTGACGAGCTAAATGGCTAAAATAGCCAAAACTGGCAACAAAAGCAAAGCATTTAATAAAATATATCTAAATGGAAACTGAGCCACTTCATTAATATAACCTTGTTTTTTGTCATTAGCATTTTTTGCAGCTCCAGACAAACATTATTTGGAGGAAAATTGTGAAAACGTCTCGACTGGTCATAAAGGTTGTGGAGTCCTGGTTTAACCTCATTATAACACAAAACACCCTCCATGACTACACTCAATGAATGAGTGAATAGTTTGAATGAATGGTTTATTCCTAGTCATAGATATAACCAGCAACAAATAATGTTCACTTTAATGACCAACAGAAGGAATAGGCGGAAGCCAGTGAATTTATGCCTGTATTATACAATAAGTTCCACAGAAGTACAACTTGCAAACAAAAACCCCAAAACAACAAATCCAACAACTACAAAGGCCTTGTTGGTTCCTCTCCTGGTTTGCAGTCAAATTCACATTTGTTGATTGAAACCTTCCTGGCGGTGTCGTGTCCAGTGATCGATCTCAGCTTCGATGGACACAGAATCGTCCCTCCATCATCCCACACAGGTTTCATCATACTAATGGATTGGAGCCACTTCTGCTGGATCTTCGCCACCTTGATTTCTTTGTTTTGGATATATATATTCAGACGCTGAGCTGAAAAGCATCATCCTCCCTCCGGCCCACCCTAAAACAGTGAAACGGACCCCCACCCCCCCCACCACCACCACCAATTCACTGCTCCAACAAGCAAAAGATCAAAACGCACCCGTGTAATTACTGCTCCACAGAAAGAAGGCCTTTTGATTATTCGCCCCCTCTTGCTCCTCCATACTCAAATTCTTGATGTTTCTCTGTGTGGAGGAGCTGGGACGGGGTGATTTGGTGCTACTCATTACACTCACTCCACAATATGTTCAAACGCCCAGAAAATGTGTCCGTCTGAATGGGGTTCACTCCTGCAAACTCTCCAGCCCTCTGGAAGAAAGCAGGCAGCCTCATTCTGAGGGAGAACAAGAGGCGCTGCGCGGGAACAACTTCTCAGCCCCAACCGGCCCTTACCACCGCCTGCATGAATAATAATAATGAGAATAATCATAATCATAATGCTGATAAAATACTCAAAATAATTGCCACCCGCAAGTAAGAGGATTATGGAGGGGAGATATGTGAATGGTGGCGAGTGAAAGGAGGGAATCTGTTAGCATCAGGGGGGACAAAGGAGGAGCTGGATGCCATTAAGTGAGATTAAGCTAAATAAGGCTTGATTTTCTTACAAGGAAAAATGAGAAGAGGGTGAGAGTGAAGGAGGAGAGGAAGGGGAGGGAGGGAGAGTCTGATTCAAAGATCAAAGTACGATGGCCAAACTTCACGTCTTTCATTTACATATAGCTGCTTTATGTCTATGGGGGGATTAGCTACCTTGCTATTTTCTCTGGGTTGCTCTCATTCTGCTACCTCTGCCCACCACCCATCTCCTCCTGCCCTTCTTCTACCCCCCTGAGTCGGGCTCCTTCATTTCTCCCCCCGCTCCTTCTCTGCTTTCTCTCTGTTTCTCCAAGAGGCTCTCACTTTCTTGTGTTTGGTGGTCTCATTGTTGCAGCGACACGGGGGCCGGCTCAGGCTTTGTGTTAGCACTTTAACTCATCTCCATTTCATCACTGTTGTTCAATGAGGCGAGGAGGACTCGTAAGACAATGTGCTCACACACACACACACACACACACACACACACACACACACACACACACACACACACACACACACACACACACACACACACACACACACACACACACACACACACACACACACACACACACACACACACCGTTCAATGACTTATTACTATGAGATTCTTCCAGTTAAACTTTTATAGGGATGCCCCATTATATCGATTTTTCCTCTTTGAGTATCGATCGATACCAATACTTTCCTGATCCAATACAAACATGTCAGATTTGCCACATTGCACGTTTATTTAGAGTATACTATAGTAGCAACCAAGTTGTCTAAAGCTAAAAGCCTCATTGGGAGAAGCTTTGCTGAGCTAAAATTATTTTCACATATTGTATTATTGATGAATGCTGTAAGAACCTATTTCAACTTTATTCAGTTGCAAAAACAACAACAACACCAACAACAATAACAACAACAACAACAAGCTGTGTGGCTGCTTCTAATGTGTCAACTGGATAAAGAAATGTCCCCTCTAGCAACGAATCATCATCATCACCATCATCATCATCATTACATCATCATCATCACCATCATTACATCATCCTCACCATCATTACATCATCATCCTCATCATCATCCTCACCATCATTACATCATCATCCTCATCATCATCCTCATCATCATCATCATCATCATCCTCATCCTCATCATCATCATCATCACCACCATTATTATCATCATCATCGACTTATCAACGTTATATAATAATTTCCAATGAATTAGTATCCGTACATCTATATTATGGATGAGAGAGTACAACCACTATCTGTATCTGTTCAACCATTTAAATGATCTGTATCTGTATCCGTACTCAGAGTGGGCGGGGCCTAAATCGGAAGTTGGCGTGGCTCAATTGAAACTGGGTGGGGCTTAAATCGGTACATTATTTCAAGTCTGAAATTGATATGGATTGATCAGAAGTTGCTTTATTTATTGTTTTTTTGAAAACTATTTACATAACAGCCTCAGAATTGAGATTCAATGTTTTATATATATAAAAAACTATATACTATATACAGTATATAAAGCTTAATTATTTAATAACGTTTATAATATATCTATTTTTATGAACAGCCATATTCAATAAACATATTAATATAAGCTACTATGTGTGTTCAGCGATATGTGTGTATGTACGTAAGTGGTCTGTAAGACTTTATTTTTTAATGATGTGTGTGAACCTGGTGATTCATGTAAACATCCAGAGGTGGCAAACGGAAATATGTCAGCTTTGTTCATTGTCTTCTTCTCAAAAGCACAAGTTTAGTGCGAGTAAAGTTTTCTAACTGACGTTGCATCACCAGCCAAAGTAAGAGCAAGCAGATGGTAAAAAAAATAAGCGAACAGAGTGGAGGCAGTGACCGACGCGACACGAGCCGTTTTCAGCTCCGTCTTGTCAAATGCACCACGTATGTTACGAAACAAGTTCACCAAGTAACTTTAAATATCATACAAACTGAAATAGAGGCGAGCTGAAGAAAACCTAAGTAGTACTGAAAAGTGCAACTGTGTGTTGCCTGCCTGCAGAGGTGTGTCTGGAGGGGCGGGCTCTGTGTGTGACCGGCCAATCACAGAGAGTGGAGACAGTCTGTTACCAAATGAGGATTTTCCTTCAGCACGAGCACAGATATTGATGAGTTTTACTCATTATTACTACTTAGTTCCTTACCTATTATGCTCGTACTCATAAAAAATGTTTTATCCGTACCAGATACTCGTCTGAAACGAGTATCCAGCTCATCCTTAATCTATATCTCACTGTAGTGGTACGTCTCCTACAGGGTTGAGTAGTAATGGATTACATGTAATGGCGTTAGGTAATTACTCGTTACAGGTTTATTGAATAAAAACTGAGATTACTGAGCGGGATTACAATAAAAAAAAATCAGATGGAATAAACTAGAACTGCAGCTGTCACAGGTGCCGTCCACTGGCATTGCGACACTTCCTGACGCTTTCAGGCTGGCCGGCACTGACACGTTGCCATGGATACTGCAGCCAGCTGCTCTCATCACTATGTTTTAAAGTGGGAGGAGTCTCTTAACCTCTCTGTACAAAGCTAATGACGCCTCCCAGTAGTGAAAGTGTTGTGAACGTCCAGGAAGTCGACGTCTCACCTGCAGAAACATCTGGTAGGATAAAACCTGCTCACTTTACTGAAACACACCTGGACTCTGTCAACTAGTTTTATTAGTTCATAACCTGCCAGTAACCTGCCAATACCAGTACTGGTGCTGATGGTAGGAAGACATTCTCAACACGTTTAGAGGATCTCATGTTTTAGGGATTAATTGGGGCGACATGTGACATAACTTTTTTTTTTTTAATAATTTTTTTTTTGCTTGTTGACTGAGTAGCAGGTTTTTAGTTATTATCAATCAGTGATTCATGCTGCCAGATAAGCCTTTCATCAAACATTCATATTTAGTCTGGAAAAAAAACAGAGAGAGAGAGAGAGAGAGAGAGAGAGAGAGAGAGAGAGAGAGAGAGAGAGAGAGAGAGAGAGAGAGTTTTGGAAAAGATGGGCACACCTGATTGGTTACTGAGTTTTGATAGTTCAAAACTTATTAAGTGTAATTAGTGTATAAGACGTGTCAACACACTGAGCAGACGACATTCTATTCTTTCTATGTCTTTATTTTTTATGTTTGCTGGTGAAGTAATCCAAAAGTAACTAAAAGTACTCTGGTACGTTACTTTTTTACTTTAGTACTTAGAGTAAGTTACTGATAAAAAATTTTGACAAGTAACTTGTAATTGTAAGGGATTACAGTTTTCAAGGAACCTTCCCAACCCTGCCTGTGTCTAACTGTAGTGGTGTTCAGTCATTACTCGCCTGTTAAAGTTGCCCATCATTGAGCGAAATGAAGCAAAATGAAGCAAAATGTCTATAAAAATTTAGGTTTTATTGTTGGAAAATCTTGCAAGTGTCCATGTCGAGGGGGAAAGTGTCTTTTGACTTGAAGGATCTTCCCGTTTGGTTTAAGTTGACGGATGTTGCCACTTTGTTTTTGCACAGCAACCTGTGTCTCTAAGCAGAAAGCACACATTGTGCTGCACTGTCCGCTCTCCTGCAGCCTCTCATGTCAGAGTGCTGTTTGCCTCTGGCCTTTGTCGCACTGTTTCATAGCACTTAAACAGTCAACGTGGGGAGTCCTTGGCTTAGGAAGTCTTGAGCCATAAATTTCATCTCCACAATGAGACGAGCACAGGGGCTGGTCAGGACCCCCATTTACTTTCTAACCCAGCTTTTATTCATTCCCTCCCTAAATAACATCAGGCCCTCCTGTGCTGTCCCACCCTGAAACTGGCGATCCCCCCCCGTCACCTCTTCTTTCTCAGACCGGGCCGATACAACGGGGTTACTGCCGAGCCTCGCCGGCCTGCTCATTAAGCATCGTGTTCTCTCCCACCCATTCCAGCCCTCCGTCCTATTCACGCCACGGCCCTCATTACAACTTTACAGGCCACCATCAACCGCCACCTCATTACCGTGGCGGCGAGCTGAGATAGTGTGTGGTCACCCAGAGGGGACGTATTGTCTTTAAACATGAAACTTAAATATGTGGAAGGAATATATTCATGTAAAGTGATGGATGAATGAACTGAACCGATACCTGAGCAGCAATACAGGGAGCTCCATTTCTTATTCTCTACCGTCACTGTATATTCTCTAGAGTTTAAATTGAGATCAATATATAGTCAATATGTAAGAATATAATATACAATATGTAATAATACATTGACAGCCTCTGTTGGTCTGAGAAGCTTTCCTTAGAACCAGGTAACCCCAACTTTACAAACATAGAGGGTGCTGCTTCCACACTCCTCAAACCACTCCTCAGACCCGTGAATACTTTTTGTAATAAATGTTAAAGCACTTTAAACTTTCCTGCATCTCCTCTACATTCAAGCTGGGGAGATTAGGAAGGCCTAAACATCCACTCTGCTTCTGTCGTCCTGGATTTAATGCATCATTTGGACTCCAGACTACAAGTAAACAGTATTATGATGTTACCTAAGGGATCGCTACCTCCTCCTTCAAGCATGTAAACACAAGATGCTCAACTTTCAATACACTGTAATGTCAGCATTTACTTTAATAAAGCTTTCAGACATAAAATAATAACATATAATAAATCAGATTACACATTTTACTCTGACATGTGGTCCTGATTTTATTTGTAATTTTTTTTAGGTTTTTCTAAACTACATAATGACTCTAGAGGTTTTTATTATACTGTGGTCACAGTCTCCTTTAACATATTTAATATTGATGAAAAGGTTGCAGTAGTTGTGATGTGTTGCTTGCAGGTTGTATTTGAATACATGGACTTCAGGCTCAGTGATGATGATGATGATGATGATGATGATGATGATGATGATGATGATCTGCGTAGACGTAAATAAGCCAGTGGCTTCAGCCTATTCTTCTTCCTGAATTGTGACCAGAAACAAACCTTTCATTCATTAACAATCCTCAGGTAAACTCAGGTGATTCCAGGCTGAACAGTCGGCTCAGGTGTGTTTTTATAAGAATCACAAAATGGTTTACACATGGAAAAGTACATAGAAGAGGAATCTATAGCTTTAAGACAAAACAATGAGACGAATGCGTGTTGATGAGCTGCTGCAGGCCGTTTCTTTCACCGTCTCTCAGCAGACTTTATTTAACCGCTGGATCAACACACATTTTGGTGTTTGTGTACATTTGATCAGGTTTTAATAGAAAAATCTGTGAATCTCAGCAATAAAAATGCTTGTGGTTTAGTTGTGGTGACTGTATTCTTACCAATCATTAGGATATATTAGATGTTTGAAAATGCTGAAATCCTACATAATCCTAAAACAAAAAAAAACTTGCGCCTGCAGTCTGAGAATCGGCTAAAACATGTAAAAAACTCTGCGACGCTGCTTTAAATGTATGCGTCTGTGTGTGATTGTGGTAATGAACCCCTGGCCCTCGGTTTGCCCTCTGAACCCTCGGTGGCCTTGGAAGCAGGAATTCCAGTTAACACATCACAGATCACTTTTCTTTTCTTCTTGTTTTGTGTTTCTGTCGCTTGTCGCCAAACGTCGGGCCGGGCGAGGAGCGAGGCCTGACAGCCACCGGCCTTCTCCCTCCTCTGTTTTGCTGTCCTCTTTCTTCCCCTCCTTTCTCTCGCTCCTCTGTTTGGGCTTCTGTTTTTTGCCTCCTTTTCTGCTTAATTGAGTTGTTTGGCAGGCGGGCTGGTCAGACCGCTCCGTCTATGTGGGGAGTCTGAGGGGCAGGGGGCGAACGCCATTGTGCTCCAGAGACGGGTTAGTTTTTCACTGTTACTCCTGCATGAGTGAACATGGCCCAGATTAGGACCGGAGGGGTGGGTGGGTAGGGGGGGGGGGGCAAATAACGTTATGAAATATTTGCAAGTTTATTTAATTGTAAATTAAAATCAGGAAAGACAGTTAATTTCAATATTGGGTGTTTACATCGGTTTTAAACATTAAAGTTTAATACAGTTTTAATGCATAAATTGTCTTTGTAACCACAATAGACAATATTTGAAAACATTTTACATACAATTCCAATAAGCCGACATTCCCATAAATGCATTAACTCACCACGGCATTCAAAGTAAAATGCTGTTAATTTAAAATGAAATGCTCTTGTGATTGATATTTGGGCTTTCAAGTAATAAGAGTGTCTTTTCACTGTTAAGTGCTCAGCAAACCCGTAAATATCGTCCCCATACGGGAGTGCAGAGGCCTGGAGGAGGCAAACACTGACTATGTGTGGAGTCATCAATCACGGAGACAGAGCGAAGAGAGAGGAGTGCAGAGGAGGATATTCCTTTCACTTATTCACATCTGCACAGCAGCCGCATTGTGAAAGAGGCCATTCACGTCAATAAAATAAAATAAAATCATTATTTTTATGTGTTTACAGTTGGAAATGGCTGTAAATTGATTATAACTGAATTCTGAGAATTCTAATACAATGCAGCTGCTTTAGCAGTTAAATATGTTTCATATTTCAAGAATGAACCTTTCAGTTAAATGTGTTTTCATTCAAGAATGAACGTCTCAGAAAACCTTGGTGGCAGCATGTTGTAGTTTGAGGACTACATTTATTGTGTTTGCCCAGGGGCTGACGTGTTTGATTCAAAAACAGCTGAACAGGTGTTCAGGATTGATGGTAACCCCAAAATGCATCAAATCTAATTCAACTGTTTGAATTCTGGGAAAATAAAAGGCTTGGTGACGTCTCTACAAGAGGAAAAATCTGCAAATAATGAAATATTGTGATTAGGTTTGTGAAACCTCTTCCTGAGGTAACCTATTCTAATAGATATGAAAGCAAAAAGGATGTTTCTTTTTCTCCTGATTGGTTTGAAAATGCTTTATTTGGGAGAAAATTCATTCAACAAACAGAACTTGTGTAATGTAAGTATAGACACACTGAAGGTACACACACAGGTGGTGCGTTCATGAATCTGCACAAATCTAGAAAACTTGCGTTGAAGTCCCACAAGGACGCATGTTTATTTCATTTGATGCACGTGAGCAACGCCAATGTCCCACTGAAGGTTTGTTCCACTGCACAACTGATAGTTTTGACCGTGGAGTTATTGTTTGTGTTGTTGTGTCTGACTGCAGGAGAAACACTCTCCTCTCTTCCCTCAGGGTCCATGAACCTGTCCATCTGCTCACACACACACACACACACACACACACACACACACACACACACACACACACACACACACACACACACACACACACACACACACACACACACACACACACACACACACACACACACACACACACACACACCAAAACACAGTCAAGGGCAAAGGGGAGACTCTCTGTTTGTGTGTGTGTGCATACGATATAAATATGAGCTTTTAAAAGGTAGTGTGTGTGTCGTCACTTTACACGGTACAAGGTCTGGATCGGAGCCACCAGACTTCATCTCCCTCCCAGAGGATGCCACACTCTTACTTTGAAATCCCTAATACACACACACATATGCCCACACTCACACTCCGACTGCTCTGACAGCTACAAGCCCTCTTAAACACACACACACACACACACACACACACACACACACACACACACACACACACACACACACACACACACACACACACACACACACACACACACACACACACACACACACACACACACAAACGGGTGCACAGATGCAAAAGCACACACTTGCTCCATCCCACAGCCGCTCTCTTTCTGCTGACCAGCAGAAACCCCGGACACCTCAACCCAAGGACAGTGTGTGTGTGTGTGTGTGTGTGTGTGTGTGTGTGTGTGTGTGTGTGTGTGTGTGTGTGTGTGTGTGTGTGTGTGTGTGTGTGTGTGTGTGTCTCCAGCCTGCTGGAATGCCAAAACCAGCCGGCAGGGTCAACTCCAGAGTCAAAACACTTCAGAGGAACGAGGAGAGGCCAGGCAGCGCCGTGCATTTTTATCACACGGCTACATGATGTGACCCACTGAACAATAAAACCAAAGCTACTTCAGTAAAGACCTCCACCATAAGTTAAAAGGTGGCCGCTGTGCAGGTCAGCAATAAGGGACGGACTGCAGTGGAGGAAAGCAAACACTGAAAAGCAGCGTGTTTATCTCCACAGTGAAGAGAGTTTGCAGTGACATTCAACTCTCTCACAAGGGCAACATCCTCACACTGCTGGACTCGTGACTAGTGGCCACTGCCGGACGGAAACACATCCTCACACAACTACCAACATCCATTGTGGCCGACAAGGCTGGGTTACTAGAGCACTCGTCTCCCAACTGGGAGGTTGCAGGTGCGATTCCCATCTCCACCTGTCCACAGGCCAAAGTGAGCAAGACACCCCAAACTGCTCCCAGTGCAGTGACAGCGTCTTGTCTGGCCGCAGCCTCCGCCGCTGTGTGAATGTGTGTGTGAATGTGTGTGTGAATGTGTGTGTGAATGTGTGTGTGAATGTGTGTGTGAATGTGTGTGTGAATGTGATTAATGATGTAAAGAGCTTTGGGCCTGCTCACAGTTGAAGAGCGCTATATGAGTGAATCCCATTTAATTTGTTCAAATGGTCTTGCTTACATGATAATGTTTCAAGACATCGTTTTATTTTCAAGAAAGTTTCTTGTTTTCAAGTTGGGCCACTAGTTGGTGCTGTTTTTATAATGAAACCACACATGTAATAGAGAACAACACTCTAGAACGCTCACGTTCTAATCGACAGACCACCAAGTTTGATTGTTATTATGGTGACTGTCAAAATAAAGTCAGCAAGTTGGATTTTTATTAAGGTGACTGTCAAAATAAAACCACCAAGTTGGATTGTTAATTACGTTGACTGTCAAAATAAAACTGCCAAGTTGGATTGTTATTACGGTAACTGCCGAAATAAAACCACCAAGTTGGATTGTTATTATGGAGACTGTCAAAATAAAACCACTAATTTGGATTGTTATTACTGTGACTGTCAAAATAAAACTAGTACTACTTAAAAACTACTTAAAATGAGATTAAAAATAAAACTGTATTCCTCCCATTGGGGCAACACAGCTACAGGGTTCACATGTTCTATAGTTAATACGGTCATTTTACTAAGTTTGGAAGTAAGAACTGAAAAATATTATTACAGTTTAGAATAATAACACAATTTCAAAGAGAGCATTTTGCAGTAACTGTGATCATCCATGAAAAGTGTTGGAAAGCTGCTGAGATGTTTTTTTCTGTTCTCAACATGTTTGCATGAGCATGAAGCGATTGTTTACTGTGTTACTGTTGCACTAAACTCCAGTTTACAGACGGACGTGCGCCTCGTTCTGTGCTGACATACAAGCATAGGGAGAACATGTAAACTCGTCCTGAACTCTCGCTACGAGGCGACGGCGCAAAACACCACATCGGTGTGGAATCTTCAATTTACTTACGACACAGTGACGAGTTGTAGCTGCATCAAGTACGTCTGTGCAACAAATACACGACAGCAAAGGCTGCATGGTTTTCAGATTAAGAAAATGGGCTTATTTATAGGTTGGCTGATTACTGGAAATGATTCTAAAACTCAAAGACACACACTTTTGATTAAAATTCAGAAAATAAAATGGCACTTCAAAGGAGCGCTCAATCCCCCAACACTCAAAATAATCAATACGCAGTTTCTCAGTTTACATATCAAACATATGTGTGATTAACATTTTCTTGTTTGAAACTCAATCTGAACATTTTCAGATTGAGTTTCTTGTTGTTAAGTGGTTCATTCTAATACATGTTGTTCAAATAATATGAATAAATGGGATTCAATCGACTTAATACGAATAGATTGAAATGTGTGACATAATTATATTACATTGTGTGACATAATGATATTACATTAAGTAATAAGTTATTTTTGTGCTTGTGGAAATGACTGAGAATTGTTTTCAGTGAAGGAGGAAACAAAATCTTTATTCATTTATTGACATTATGTTTTTAAACCAAGTGCACAACATTTTGCTTGTGCTGCAGTTTGACCCACCGAAAGAAAAAGAATATATATTGGCCCCAACTTGTGTCGCAGGAATTCACTTCATATGCATTTCAGTCTCAAGCTCTTCAGAGTTAATGTTGAACACTGCAAAGTGCCCCAAAGCCCCATTAAGTGAAAACTTGTTTTTTTTCTGAACTAAAGGGCGTTCTGTATGGATGAAAAGAAACGCATAAATTAGATTAAATGTCGTCGTTGCTATGCAGCCAAATTAAGCTTGTTTATCATTGAAAGGTTTTGATATGTTGGGGCCATTTAAAGAATATAAATACAACTCAAAACAATAAAATGTGTTTCAACGACGCGCTCTGAAGGATTGCGGTGCATGTGTGTGTGTGTGTGTGTGTGTGTGTGTGTGTGTGTGTGTGTGTGTGTGCACGCTGGGCAGTGAGTCCTCTGCTGGGAAGGGCACAGTCCATTCCTCCTGTGTGCAGGTGTCATGGCTGGACCTCTTCATTTGCATATATTTGCATGCTGTCAAACGGAGCGGCCGCTGACAGCTTCCAGAGCCGAATGTCTTCCTGGACCGCGGCCCAATCCTGTCGGCATGGTTACACGGCTCGGCAAAATGTGGCGCGGCAGGCTCGCGGCCAGCCAGATCAGCCTTGACGAGCGCGTCAGCAAGTCTTTCAGTGGACAGGCGTCAACTCCAACGACCTCCAAATGTCAGCGAGTGAAAGTCCACCAGCGCGATGCACGCTTATAGCCCAGTGTGCAGCGATGGAGAGGCGTTGTGATCCATTTGGACCTCTCTGTTTATTGCAAAACCCTTACATTTACTGCGATAATTCTATCCATCTTTCCATTTTCTCATTTGTCCAGACAGGACGTGTCTCAAAGTGATGGAACTGGTCAACTGAACTCGGTCACATGTGAGACATCCAGTGTGTCCCGTCAACTCTAATTCCTAGTTTCTTCTTCAGATAAGGCAGCAAACAGATAAACACACAAAGTGCAGCCATCTCAAAGCAAAAGCATGATTTTGAGCCCAGTGTTACTTTCATAGTCGCCCTCGTAACAAACAACACACAGGAGGACAACAGGAGGGAGACACGGAGAGGACGCATGCTGTCTCTGAGACACAGAGACCATTTATATCAGACAATCACAAGTTCTTTGAAAACATTTCTGTTCTGGAAAGGGTTTTCTCACCAGTCATCACACATAATGACCATCACACCATAAAAAAATATATACAAATATTTTTTTTAAACTCCAAATTCTCCAAACGCTTCAGTTTGTTCAATAACTTGTAGTTGTGGCGTGGCGGCGATCCCTCGGCCCTGAAGGCTTTGGCCACAGGACTTCAACCAGGCTTAAAACATCAGAACAAAACCTCTTGCTATTTGACATGAAATGTGAAAATATACACTGGAACTCATTATTGCTTCAAAAACAATTGACTTTTATTTTCCAAGTTCCAGTGCAAGAATAGTAAATAGATGCTGACAAAGCCGATGTGAGCGGACTGTGGCTGTAAGAGGACATCACAGGACAAACACAAAGACACAAACGTTCACTTTCATTCAATTTATGGTCCCCAATTCACCCCACATGGATGTTTTGAGGCTGTGAGCTGAAAGTAGGCTGTGAACAGGGAGAACCTGTATATACCGCAGTACTCAACACCACCTCGACAAACATCTCCGGTCTCAAATGAACCCAAAGAAAAGTGATTTCCTGATGCAACTTACATTCCCCAAACCTCCCCCCAAAATATATACCAACTCAAGGTGAGTCAAATGAACTGCACACACACGCACACACACACACACACACACACACACACACACACACACACACACACACACACACACACACACACACACACACACACACACACACACACACACACACACACACACACACACACACACACACACACTGCTGGCCGTCCAGCCGGACCGTTCAGATAGACTTGTTTAGTCCCAGATTTCATGACAGAGGCGCCAAGAGACACAGAAGCCAAAGAGTCAAAACGGGCTCTCTCTTCAGTTCCTCCCTCCCTCTCATCTCTGCCTCCTCGGCGGGTGTTTGTCACCCCCCGCGGAGCCAAACAGACGTGTGTTTACCAGTTTACTGTAGCTGGCCAGGGAGGCTTGTCGCTGTGCCGGCCAGCGCTTTGTCTCTCACACTGTGAAACACAACAGCAGTTAGACTTCTCCCTGACAGCATGCTAATCGTCTGATTTAACTCTCCCATGTTTAATCATGAGGGGAAATGGAGGGAGAGAGAGAGAGAGAGAGAGAGAGAGAGAGAGAGAGATTATGATAATTGGTTCAAAGTTCTTTTGTGCTGGATCCCATCTGCACACTTTTGCAATGAGGTGTCACTTTCACTGTGTCTGTTTCTTCTCAGGAAAGAAGAATTCCACTGATATTTAGGGAATTTTGGAAATGAAAATGATTCAGTCGAATCAGAGATCCCCAATTTCCTACATAGATTTAACCCTCCAGTTCACCCACTAATAGCTATTGTGAGCTGGCGTTAGACTGTTGTGAGACAGGTTACTTTTACCCTACTGATGATGTGTTGTTGCTATAGTAACCCTTGTCTTGAGTCGTGGACGGTTCTCTGAGCAACTCTTCTCAATACTGTACTTTAATAATTATTTTTTAGGCTTCTGAAATGATGTAAAATAGTATGAATGTGTGTGTGTGTGTGTGTGTGTGTGTGTGTGTGTGTGTGTGTGTGTGTGTGTGTGTGTGTGTGTGTGTGTGTGTGTGTGTGTGTGTGTGTGTGTGTGTGTGTGTGTGTGTGTGTGTGTGTGTGTGTGTGGCGGTCAGTCTCCCTTCCCTTCACCCACTGTTGTCTTTGACCTAAAGTCCAACTGGATGCCGACTGCTGACGGCTTGACCGACGGATGGGAAGAACTTGGAATTTACACAACTGGTCTGTAAAACACATGAAATATCCGGTTTAGTTCAGATTGCCAGTATTTTAATGTAGAAAATGAAATCAAGTATGTGAATAGAAGCACTCCAAAGGGACAAACAGCCTGCAGTCACCATGGGAAGACAGAGACATCGCAGCTCCACATGACAAAAGATTCTCTTCAGCTTAACTTGTTGAAAGTAAAAAAGTTTATGAAATGAATGAGATACATTGAGCCTGACAACTCGGCTCAAACTTCAGCTGCATTTAAAATACAATATTTAGGCTTGTGACTTCAAAGGCCTCGTATACACAGTATTTTAGAATTTCAGATATTCCACTCAATTCTGACTGTTTTGATTATTTTTAGACGACACAACTAACCATAATTAAAACAACAAGAAGCTTCGTGGTTTGAGTCCAGGTTTGGACATGGACCAGTGACCGGTCCCTGGTGGCTGCACAAGCAGTATAATGGAGTCTGGGCCTTTTCTTCATACGTTCAATTCTACAGGTGCACACCGAAAAACTATGATCCCAA
The DNA here is from genome assembly GCF_963422515.1 of Blennius ocellaris. Taxonomy (NCBI): domain Eukaryota; kingdom Metazoa; phylum Chordata; class Actinopteri; order Blenniiformes; family Blenniidae; genus Blennius; species Blennius ocellaris. The sequence goes on along the minus strand of NC_137655.1, from coordinate 27,563,339 downwards.
ACAACAAAATGGAAAGAAAGACATTTTTACCCCTTGGGTCAGAAGACCATGACATCGTTTTCACACTCGAATTAATTTTTTTAAATCACTTATAGAATCCAATAGTTGCTCTCTGGAGTCGTGGCTTCCTTGAACTTATTGGTAATTGATAAATACTGAAAAGTAATGAATGTGTGTGATTACATGGAGCAGAAGCTTTTTTTTCTAAGACTGTAGGTTCACTTCACAGTATTGTATTGTACGTTGTTTTTGTGGAGACAGCTCTTTATATAACAGAAAAAAATAGTGATTTCTTTTCTTTTTCTACCTGTTATCTTGAAACACGGGGCACAATCATAGATTATGTTCATGTATCAAGTAAATAGTGACCAATTCCTGAACGAGGTCTCATTGACCCTCCCATCACCACAGCATACGTTACATTTACATAAAGTGTAAATATCATCCTCTCAGACTGAATTCCTAATCTCACATTATAACTTGCGAAGTTTTGCACTGGTTTTTTTCATCTTGTTGCTCTATTCTACCACGTTCACTGTTTTACTATATACTTCTTTATATTGTGTATACTCTACCTGGAAATAACCCCTTTTCTGATTCTGATTCTGAAAAGACGTAAGTTTTAAAAAGTGTGGTAGAAAACACCGTGATCTGACCAATTCATTAAACAACAGTTTAAAAACATGGATGTTATTTGATCAATCAAACAATGTCGTATGCTTAACCTGAGCTCTTTCTACACTCTGGTGAATAAGTGCGTGGCTAAATAATGTAATAAAACAATGTTTGGGAAGCACAGTGTGCAGCAGGGAGGGGAGGAGGTCAGCCAAGTCGTGCAAGACAAAAGACGCAGCAACAATGAGGATGTTAGTGTGAAAACCGGGTCGCGTTTGGAGTCTTTGGGGTCTTAAATCTGTCCTGAAAGCCACGTTTGTCGATAAATTATGAGTTGGGATGAGTTGACGTGATTGTTCAGGGGGTGGCGGCGTCAGTCCGGGTTTGCGGGCGAGTTTTGGTGTGAGATTTACAGACACTACAGTGTGACCGTCCGCCACAACACTGCACACTCTCTGCCACGCAGACAATGGTGGGACTGTTCACCCACAGACATACAAGTGTCCCAGCCATCTGTCTGCATACCCCCACAGTACAAACACTGTGCTACACACACACACACACACACACACACACACACACACACACACACACACACACACACACACACACACACACACACACACACACACACACACACACACACACACACACACACACACACACACTGCTGCCAACCCCAAAACAAACAGCGCCCACCCCACCCTAAATATTAACTTTACACACGACAGAACCCGGCAATCTGAATAAGTAATTTTATTGTGAGGATTTTAATTCATCTCACGACAATTACGACAATATTAGAACTTTCTTGTTGCACGCGTTAAAGATCCACTTTGATTAACATGGAGACTGAGGCTCCATGTACACGACAACGTTTCAAGTGAAAACGCATTTTGAAAACCATGTCCCTTTACTTGGAAAGCAACAGAAACTGTGAAAATGTAGTTTTCATGTTGGGCCACTGGTTCTTGTTTTTGTTTGCTTTTGTAATGAAACCACACACACATGCCTGCAGAGAACAAAACGCTATAAACATGAACAATGGGACAACATGAACATTTGAATGGTCTGCTTATGAAGTTGGATTCTATTACGGTGACCGTCAACTTTAAAAGTACCGAGTCTGACTATTGACTGAGAGTCTGACACTCTGGAGGCCGCCATGTCTGTTATTCAACTCAACTTTATTGATACAGCACTAAACAACACCATCACTTGTCGGTGCTTTTTGCAGAGAGAAACAGAGAGAAACAGATCCATGTATTTACTATGACTATGGGCCACCGAGCAGCACGTCACAAAAGTAAACGTTTCCAGTGACGCCGAGAACCCTTGTGCAAAATGTTCCTTTTTCACTTCCCTGGGAATGTGAAGGAATGGTGATGATTCCAAACTGCTTGTTCAACAATAAATAAATAGATAAATAGATAAATAGATAGAGAGATAAATAAATAAATACATAAATGAATAAATAAATGAATAAATAAATAAATAAATAAATAAATAAATAAATAAATAAATAAATAAATAAATAGATAAATAGATAGAGAGATAAATAAATAAATAAATGAATAAATAATTAAATAAATAAATAAATAAATAGATAGATAAATAAATAAATAAATAAATAAATAAATAAATAAATAAATAAATAAATAAATAAATAAATAAATAAATAAATAAATAAATAAATAAACAGATAAATAGATAAATAAATAAATAAATAAATAAATAAATAAATAAATAAATAAATAAATAAATAAATAAATAAATAAATACTGTTTTCTTCAAGTAATGGCAAAAGTAATCATTGCATTTAGCTGTGGTAGAGTCTGCCTCATTCACGGCAGTGACGTGTCCATATGAAATCCCTTTCTTGTAAAATGTGCAAAGTATCAAGGAAATATGTCGGCAGACAAAAAGCATTTGAAGAAGAGACATCTCGACATGTCAAGGTGACTAAACGAGCAACAAATGAGGAAGATTTCTTATTTAAAATCGATAGGAGTTTTGAGTAAAATTCCCCTTTTTGATCACAGAAAAAAGTTTCTCTACTACGAACAAAACATTTTCATTATATTTGGCATCAATTGCAAAACCACTAAATTGAAGACTATTCTTTATTATTCTGTGCATTGTGTAGATAACTTTGTGGGTACTTCAAGATCCTTGTCATGTTCCTGGATGACCTGAGTCCAGCTATGAGAAACATTTATTGAGTCTGAACTACTTTCTTTTTCTTTCTGTGTTACCTTTATGGATTGTATACCAGTACAGACAAAACGTCACATGGCTCTGTTGGTAGAGCGCTCGTCTTTCAATCGGACGGTTGCAGGTTTGATTCCCATCTCCTGCTGCCTGCATGCTGAAGTGTCATTGAGCAAGACACTGAACCCAAGACTGCTCCCAGTGGAGTGACAGCACAATGCTGCAGCCTCCGCTGGTGTGTGAATGAAGGGGTGAATGTGATGAGCCATGTAAAGAGCTTTGGGGCTTCTCACACAGCTGAAAGGCACAATAGAAGTGAAGTCCAGCTTTGGGGTTTTTTGGCAGCAGAGTTTAAAGAAAGAATGTACTTCTGTACATCTGTATAACTCGCAAGGAACTTCAAGCAACAACAAGTCTGGATGAAGTCGGTATGATAGAGAGATGGATGGAGCAGATCCTGGGGTTCCGATGGCCAAAATGATGGAATATATGATAGTCAGAAAAAATAGATACATACAATAAATAAATACACAAACACATCCCTCTGAGCTTTATAAATACAGGAACATTACATTAGCAACGGTTTCGGCAGGTTTTGTTTGCAGAAGAGCTGTCAAAGCACAAATTAATTCCTTTTACCAACGTTGTATGCCTGAAAATCAGCGGGCACACACACACACACACACACACACACACACACACACACACACACACACACACACACACACACACACACACACACAAAGCGCTTTACATCTTAAGAGACTATTTACGGAGTCGAGACAAAGGACGAGTGTGTTTGTGTGAGCATGCATGTGTTACCAGCAGAATAAGATCGGGTCACCATACAGTCTGATGACAGTGGAATATTGAAAAGGCTGCTGCAGAAGAGAGATGCCTCTGTTTCTGTGTGTGTGTGTGTGTGTGTGTGTGTGTGTGTGTGTGTGTGTGTGTGTGTGTGTGTGTGTGTGTGTGTGTATGTGTGTGTGTGTGTGTGTGTGTGTGTGTGTGTGTGTGTGTGTGTGTGTGTGTGTGTGTGTGTGTGTGTGTGTGTGTGTGTGTGTGTGTGTGTGTGTGTGTGTGTGTGTAAGAAGAGTAAAGTCTGCCACCTTCAGATGAATCCTCCGTGTCTGTCGGAGGCGTCACATTGTCTTCAAGTCTTCTTCTTCTGCTTCCTTTTGAAGGACAGACATTATTCATTATAACACTTCAAGTCAGGTGAGGCTGAAATGACAACATGAGGACTTTAATTTAAACTGGTTTCCTCACAAAAACTGTCGACACGTATGTTAGTTGGCCCGGTGTAATAGTGTGCATCATTCTGCCTTTAGCCCACAGTCAGCTGCCACCAGCTGGATTCTTGGATAATTTGCTTAAAGACCATCCATTTTTGTGATTATGCACTCAAATGCTAGAGCGAGAGCATTAGATGGGCAATATGTTGTGGTATTCTTATTTGGTGGATTATTACGAGCGTATTCAGCACAAGAAGCCCTACATTAGAGTCATACTGGATCTACAGTAACGGACAGAAGGCAGGCAATGCTGGACTACTGACTTTCTTTTTACATAGTATTACTTCAGGAGTTGTATTCTTTATCACAAAGTGGACACAGTATTCATATTGTAGAGAAAGCAAGCTTACAAACAAGGTATAATATGCATGTAGTGGAAAAATATGAAAACCTCTGCAATTCTGTGTTATCAAAATAAACTCCAAGCCCTCCAGATGCAGGGCACTCACCTCTGCAATGTGAAGAGTTGCAGATTTTACTTACAAAGGAAAATGCTCAAACTGGCACCTGTCAATAAATGTAACTTATTAACATAGAAATCAGCCATTTAAAATCATGTCTTTGACTCTGAACTCACTGGATGTCCAAACTCCGACTAAAACCACAACGTTATGTGAAGCAAACACTGCGCTGCCCAGATTTACCAGGATTTTAATACATTTTTGATGTGTTTTGTTTTTATAATCCTGGAGAAAAGCTTCATTGCATCTTTCCTGATTTAAAAGTATTGCAATAGAAGGGATGGAGGGTGATACCTCACCCATATCTCCCAGTACACACACACACACGCACACACACGCACACACACACACACACACACACACACACACACACACACACACACACACACACACACACACACACACACGCACACACAGTAAACATAGGCAGGTCTTGTTTTTAACGTCTTATTCCTCCATCATATAAACAGACAGGCAGAGTCAGCAGGGGGTCGCCTCCACAGAGGAGACACTCGTGTGATGACCTGAATAGGTCCACTTCTTTCTTTGTGTCTTTATTTTCTTTATCTTCTCCCGAACTTCTTTCAGTCTTTCAGTGTTGCAGCGACAGGCCGACCACTATAATCAGTGTGCCGTCAGCCGGGAGGAGTGTACAGAGGAGTCCCTGTTTTCAGTGTGCGAGACAGTTGGCGGTAACAGTGTAATTCACAGCGAGTGCTGTCACAGTGAGGGAAGCAGAGGCACATTCACTGTGTAACAGATGGCTCATACACGCTGCCCAGGCTGAAAACCTTCTATTCTCTCACTCAGATGTTTCGAGGAGCAGCAACTGCTTCAATGCTTGTTTGTTTCACACAGAAATGACAGAAAACATGTTTACTGCTGGAAAGGTCCGACACTTTGTCGCTAATAAATGCATTTTCTTGTGAATTGAACTCATGTGATTGTGGGAAAAATCTCATTTTGATGGTGGATTTAATCATTTTAAGCGACTCCTTTGTTCACAGTGTCATCTTTGAGGCCTTTTGGATCACCTTGAGACCAAAGATGAGCAAACCGGACCTACAAGACCCACATTAGTTTGTCTCGTTTTGATGAAGGATTTAAACAGACTGACAGAGCATCTCCATTTTAATCTCTATATTCCAACCCAGAGGTTTTAGCTGTAAGGTGACAGGTCCCATCCAAAACTAGTCACGACACAAAGCTTTTTGAAATCGGCTGAAGTGAAACTTTTTGTAAACGCTGCTACTGCGCATGCACATCATCGCCATAATAGTGTACATGCTTCAACAACACATCATCAGTAGGATCAAACTAACTGGTGTCATGATGCTCTAATCCAGCTCCGGAGTCTCCAGAGTGTCAGGACCAGGTCCATACTCTCCTGGGACTTCCTGCTGGGTGGTTTTATTTTGACAGTTACTGTAAAAACAATCCAACTCTGGAGTTTTATTTTGACAGTCACTGGAAGAACAATCGAACTTGGTAGTTTTATTTTGACAGTCACCAGAATAACAATCGAACTTGGTAGTTTAATTTTGACCGTCACCATAATAAATAACATATATAATATAACAGCCCTTTCACATTTGAACCATTACGCCACTGTCAATTTTCTGGGAATCATTATCGGTGCCCAACGGTACCAATTTTCAGTACTTTGTGTGTAATAAATATTAACTTGTTTAATAATAAAATAATTTTTTTTTTAATTCAGCACATTTGTTTCTTAAAGGTATAGTAGAGGATTTTCTTCTTCCGGGTGGATCATCAAAATAACTGGTCCTCCCAACTGTCAATCATTCTGGTGATATATGACGTAAGCCCGTCGTACGTGCTCGTCCCTGCACGCAGCTCACTCCACACGGTTCTCATCATGCCGGTGGCCGACCCGACGCATTATTCTGGGACATTTTTACACAGTTTCACCCCCTCTGGTGCAAATCTTCTTGTAAAGTGAGCTTATGTGAGCGATGCCGACTTGTGACTTGTAAACAGAGCGTGCACGAGGAGAACTGGGCTCGTCACGTCTCTCGCACGCGTTTTAGTAGGCGTTCCGTCTCGGGAGCAGGTACAGCGTTGCGCATGCGCACTTTTTTCAAACGGTGGAGAGGGCGGCTCTTTCCTAAAACTCCTGAAAATCCTCCTGTATACCTTTAATATATAAACTTTAACAAATATATCAAACTAACATCCAACTGCTTGTATCGTAACATCGCTGTTGTTTCACAAATTTCTACAACATGAAAACCTTTAACTGCAAACTGCACAGTGTTTTTTCTTAATAATGCTGGAATTAAAACCCAGCTCCACCTCCTCCTATTCCTTCATCCTCTGGAAACGTTGTGTGACGAGGCTCCAGGGAGACAAGTTTAAAACAAATGAGAATCTCTTCAGCCTGGAGACAAATCTGCTTCAGAGCTTCCTCAGATTAGAAGTGTTCTTTCCGCTGGCCCTCACTTCACATCACAAATATTGCAGTGAGCATCACATTTTGAAAAGTGGAGCCGTACTTTCCCGTGCTTTTTAACAGCCATGGTTGTTAACGTCATTACGCTCATTACACTCCTGTGTATGCAATGTTGTGTTCATGTCCGGCTTGGACATGAACAGAGACATATCACCTCTTCCACTATCACAGCTGCATTTAGTTACTGAAACATGGTACTGGCAGATTTTATGTGGGTCTGTATACAGTAGTACTGACGGAATTCGGTCAGTAATAATAATAATAATAATAATAATAATAAAGCATTATAGTTATATAGTACGGTCCATCCTCAAGTCAAACAATTTAAAATCATAACCCCTCTACACATCGATCGTCCAAACTAACATGGGGTTAATATGATTAAAGCAAAGACACAGATCAACGCTTGTTCTGTAACTATAAATCTAAGAGCTATCCATGTCTGGATATTGTTTCCCAATTAAGCAGAACAGCAGTGATTTCTACAGAGACTGGCAGCACAATCTGAAACAACAGCCACTGTATTTAGCAATTAGCCGCAGTGTGGCCCGATGGGAGAGGGAGTGTCCTGGCAGAGAGAGCAAACATCAGGGGTGAACCTGGAGACTGAGCAGGGTAGAGGTGACTAATTTCCCTCAGGAGGACTCAGATGAGCACAAATGTATGAATACTGAACGCAGACACACACATATACAACATATGCACACAGACATGCATTCAGCCAGCGACACATACACACAGCACCCCTTTCTGTCTTTGAAAGAATCCCCGGGGAGCTCAGGGCCTGTGGCTGCACCCCGGCCGTCCACCAGTGTGTTGTGTTTTCACTGTGTCCTCTATCTCTTGTCTAATGAGGAGGAGGAGGAGGAGGAGGAGGAGGAGGAGGAGCCAGCTCCACCAGTTCATTTAGCAGAGGACAGTCGCACACTGACATTTATAGGCAATTAGGACCTGCAGGAGAAAAGTGTGTGTGCGTGCGTGTGTGTGTGTGTGTGTGTGTGTGTGTGTGTGTGTGTGTGTGTGTATGTGTGTGTGTGTGTGTGTGTGTGTGTGTGTGTGTGTGTGTGTCATTTTCATCAGCTCAAAACTGACAGAACAGCCTCGGAGCAAATAACGAAATTAGCTCCGCGGTAAATAATATCTGTAAATAATGGGGAGACCATATTTTAATTGCATCATGTATTTTACAAGATTTGTCGTCCAAGAAATGTAAATGTAGAAACTATTCTTCTGTCAACAAGTTTTCTTGTGTCTATGTCCATGAACAATGTGTATTATCTGTAAAAAACAAAAAACTAGCGGTGATGTTCAGGGCTGCACAGTAGTGTTGGGTTCGTCTCACAGTAACAAGGTTGTGAGCTTGAATTGGACATTTCTATGTGGAAGTTGCATGTTCTCCCTTTCTCCTTGTCGCTCTTCTACCAAAAACATGCATGTGATGTTTCTTTCTGACTGTAAATGACCTTCAGGTGTGAATGTGAGTGGGCGGTTGTCTTTCTGTCGACCTGTCCGGGGGGAAACGCCCCTCAGGGAGAACATGCAAAGTCCACACAGGAGAGCCCTGGGGTCCGTTTCACGAAGCAGGTTTAAGGATTACCCCAGGTTATTGAACACCGAGTTGAGGGAAATGCGGGATTTTCCGTTTCACGACGGGAGGTAACTCAAACCGGAGGAAGCGGGGTAACTCAAGCCTGTTTCACGAAGCGGTGTAACGTCAACTCCCGGTCAGTTACCGGGGCAACAGACGCTCTAGAACTAACCTGGTCGGGAGCAGGTTTTTGTCAGTGAACCTGGAGTTTTGCTCTGGCTCCGCCCCCTTTCAGACGGACGCTGCCTTCTTTCTGTTGGCTGAGTAAAGTCTGTCTTAGTTTAGCCTTAGTTATTTGACAGCACATGATATGGGTGAGACATTTATGTGTTTGAAAACAGCATTATGTTGGAATAAAACACCTCAAAGTCAAATGGCCACTTGATATTTACTGTACAATGTCACACATGATCGACATTACGTTAAGAAATGTATTGATTAACAATTAAATTGGCAGCGGTCTTACCCGATTGGACAATGTTTTTATATTTCACTTTCAGCTGCTGCCAAGAGGCTTCTCCCCCGCGGAATTGCACCCAAAAGAAATAAATGAATAAGCTACCATCAAGTAGTATTCCCTTGTAATAATGTTGTGATGACAAAGACATTTACTTACGCATTCACTTGAGCAGCAATCTTCTTCCACGCCGCCTCCCTCTCTTTAGCAGCCGCTGCGCTGTTGCATTTTTATTTTTTAATATGTTCATATTCGCCATATGATGGGATCAATACTTCCTGCTCCACTGGCGTCAAAAACTCCGCCCTCCGTTGTCATGGTGACTGGTTGAATCGGGGCTCCATTGATGCAGTCTTTTTAGAGTGGTGGTGCACGCGCTTAACTCCAGGTGAAACTACTCTGAGTTCATCAAACTGGTCATAATCCGGTGTTGTGGAACCGAAAACTCCGCGTTTTCTGTCTCAGTGGAACTCAACTCAGAGCTCGGTGTTAAGCCCATGGCTTCTTAAACCTGCTTCGTGAAACGGACCCCAGGACTCACAACCATGACCTACATTCTCCGTCTCCACAACAGCACTGCTCGGAGCCACTTAAAATACAACTTAATGAAAACCATGGTGGAATTTTTCAAAAATGTTATCAGTTCTTCTCCATGTAGAAAAGGGAAAACACTGTCTCACTTGGTCCTGCTGTTAAATTAAGTCCAGACGTCATTTTGATGGTCATTTTTTGGAAAAGAGGATTAAAAAAACAGCAGACTTGTTGCTCCAAGTAAAATATGTGTATAATAACATCACTATTTTCCACCCTCTAATTTTGTCTAAAAACACATGTTTCTACAAAATATATAGAGAATTATTGAGTAAACAACTCACAACAGACTCCCAGTTAGCCCAGTAACAAGCAACGTGATTGGTCAATTGATACCATGTGGTCAGAGGCTTCCTTTTGAATGGAAGCCTCTGATTGGTTGTAATTCTCTGGGTCATTGTGCTGCGTTAATATGCTGAAACAGAGAGGAGGAATTAGAGGAATTTCGTTTCCAAAATGCTGAGGAATTCTATCTGCAGAATATCTATAGACCTATGATCAATCTAATATTTCATTTCCAAAATGTTGACACAGGTTTGAATAACTGCACATCATTCATGTTTATTTATTGAAGAATAAAATATTCTTTGCTATGCAAATGATCTATGATCTAAGTATTGACAATCATGCTTGTTCCCTCAGCAGTTTAATTCAATGTGACTGACTGTAAAGTGTTGGACTGAGAATAAAGGCCTGCAGAGAACTAATAAGATATAATATTCTATTAAACATTAATAAGAGCAGAATAGAAACGAGTTCACAGTTCAGAGTCTACAGCTGCTCAGTTTAGGCTGCAGATAGAAGCAACATAAAACTACTGGGGAATAAACTAGTACATGGAGTGAAGTTTGGAGTGACGGGAGTCTGGTACAGGTCCTGGTCCAGGTCCAGGTCCAGGTCCAGTCCCAGGTACAGTTCCAGGTACAGGTCCAGATCTAGGTCCAGGTACAAGTGAAAAACATCACCAATGAAAATAAGCCATTACCTTAATAGAATACAAAGACAACACTTAAAGAAAGCAAGAAAGTTTATAGGATGCATCAATAAAAATGTCAGGGAGAAAAAGAAATATAATATATTACTGTTGAGAAGCACTCGCTGCCGACCAAATACATTTTGAACACCCAGATTTTTGGGATTGACACCAAAAAGTAGCAATTTCTGCCTGAAACCAGCACAAGGGCCCCCAGGCCGTACTAGTCTACTCAAGGTCTTGATGGTTGTTAAACTCTGAAATGTTTTTCAGATTAAAATACATTGCACCGCCGCTGAGAGGAAGGCTCTGCAGAGGGTGGTAAAGGCCGCTCAGAGGACTCCCCACCACCTCGGACCTCTACACAGCACGATGCAGGGGGAGGGCTCTCCGCATCATGAAGGACTCCACCCACCCAGCACATGGACTGTTTCAGCCCCTCCCCTCAGGAAAGCGGCTGAGGAGCATTAGGAGCAAAACCACCAGGCTCAGGAACAGCTTCTTCCCCGAAGCTGTGAGACTAGTGAACTCCAGCCATGTTCCGTAGACTCCCTCATCTTCCTGCACTACAACACTTTACACTTTACATTCACCACCACTTCCTCACTTTATCCCTTGTGTATATTTTTACGCTCCTGTACATATTTTTACGCTCCTGTTATATATATTTTTATTACTTTGGCTTACCGGGACCTGAGTCCAAATTTCGTATCATTTTATGATATGACAATAAAGAATCCTTGAATCCTTGAATCCTTGAATCCTATTGGAGCACAGATCATGAAGAAATCAACTGAATGCAATTTAACTTCTCTCATTTGCCACATAGAATTAACCACTGAACAGCAGCATGCTCCAAAAAATAGTGATCCTGCAGAGCAACAGTGGTCCGAAACACGACGTCATCTCCGTACCTGCAGGAGATGCTTCAGGGAAGACAGAAGGAATGTTTCTTTCTATGTCTTTCCTGCACATTGCATGGACATCCTGTCTGGACGTCATATGAACATCCAAACAAGACCTCTGGATGATGCGACGCAATAAGAGACGATAACAAAATGTGGCTCCACCTGGAATTGAACCCAAACATCATGCATGGTACTGCACTCCTATCCACTACAACATTACGCTCGAGGGCAGGGGTGAGGACCCTGGTCCTGCAGGGCCGCAGCAGTGCAGGTTTTCAATGTGTCCTCACATCAACACAGCAATGAGTGGCTCGTAATCAAGCTTCTGCAGAGCCTCATCATGAGAACTCAGGTGTGTTTGAGCTGGGAAACATTGAAAACATGCAGGACCTCCGGGAGGAGGGTTCCTTACCCCTGATCGAGGTCATAATAATTCTGACAATATTGTATTTCACTAGCTTCAAAAAGTATTGCATGTTATTAAGGGTCACTGTTTGTCTACTCACAGTACTTTTTAAGCTTCTCATACATAAGTGACATTCTTAGAAAATGATTGTGAGAATAGATGTGATGTACAGAGCACAGTTTGTCTGGGAGTCTTTCCTGCCATCATGAGGTTTGGGTTCAATTCAAGGTGAGGTCAGAATATTTCTCTTTCACTGCGTCACGTCATCCAGAGGTTCTGTTTGGACGTTCATATGACGTCCAGACAGGACCTTCATGCAATGTCCAGGTAAGACGTACAAAATAAACTTTCATTTCGGTTCCCTGAAGACGTCTTCTGGAGGAATAGAGTGGTTGTCTCCAAACCCTGAAAGTATAACTTTTTGAAATGATCTGTCCATACGAATGTCTATGTCCTCGCCTGTTAACGTTTATAGCATATATCTATCTGAATATGTGTGGTTATCGTTGTTAAAAAAGCAAACAACAGCACCAGCTTTCCTGAAACGAAAATACAAAAACTGCATTTTGACCTGAAATGTTATTGTGTAAAGGGTCCTCATTGTTATTAATATCTCTCCTTAACGTTCCCGTTCTCAGAAACTTCTTCAGGTAGCTTTTGTTAGAGACGAAAACAAAAATTGTGGTTTATACTGTTAGTCTGCGAACGACCCCATCAACTCTGTTCCAGCCGGTCAAAGCTTGGCCGAGCTGAGCTGAGCTGAGCTGAGCTGAGCTGAGCTGAGCTGAGCTGAGCGGCGTGCCGGGGTTTGCCTGGAGGATGGTATGTGATGTAATGCAGCTTGCATCACACTGTATCTCCCCCAGCTGAGGACAGTCAGGCCTGTTTCCCCTGCCAGAACATCCCAGCTGCTATGAGGCAATGGAGTCTGCCAGGCACAATACGGCGTGTCAGCCCTCAACAATGGAGGACTTGTGCTCCCTGGATGGCATCATTGTCACAGCTTTTCTTTTTTTGTCTTCTTTTAGGAAGGAGGGCTTTGTTGGCTTGTTGTTGTTTTGTTATTGTTATTTGAAACGTCCCTCTCTCTCCAGGATAACCAGCCATTAACGCTTTGCATTGTTGACTGGGAGACAATCCCTGTTACAAGTAATGATGCACAGCCTGGATGTGGGTCATGGGAAGAATCTCTTCTTCTATGGTATGATGCTGGTGAAGTTGTGGGATTGTAGAAACTCTGAACTTGAGGTTTTAAGAGTGTCAAGCGAGGTTAGCAGAGTTTCTGGTGAGATTTTCAGACGGCGCTGGGGGGATTCCTCTGGTCGAGGTTTCTGCTGAACTATTTTTAGCACCAGTAGATGCAAAATAAATTCCTCACTTATAATGATTGGTAGAATTGTATGTGCAGACCAGATGAAATATGTAGGTCCTGATTAGGATTGCAAAGTGGTCAAAAATTTCCGGTATATTCCTGGGAAGTTAATCAGGGGGATTTTTGAAATATTAATCACAAACAAAAAGTTTTTCCGCTGCGTCGATGCAGTATTGTCCATGTCCACATTGCACTGCATCATACCAACAGTTTAATTCAACAACCCAAACATTTTATGTGATATTTGTAGGTAATGCATCAAATAAAAGTTGTTAAATTTCTTACCACATAACATCATCCAAACTTACTTCACTTTGTTTAGTTCACAGGTTTTAGTCTGTGGCTTCAGTCGTCTTGTGTTCTGGGCTCAGAGGTGTGATATTTAAGGATTGCAGAAATCACGTGTGCATGCGCCCTTCTCTTTCTGCACTTTCTCTTGTATGCTCTCTCTTTCTGCGCTTTCCTGCAGAGCATTTCTGAAGGTACAAAACATATCGTGCATCCACACGTCTTGTTTGCAAAAATGTGTGGCACTACAGGTTGGCGAAGCGAGCTTGTGTTTGGAAGTTCACGGGTTTTAATCCAACTACTGACAGGTCACCACTGTGAGTCCCTGAGCAAGACCTTCAGCAGGGTCCCGGGAGCCGCACTGCGCCAGGTCAGGTTCACTATGCAGAGGATCGGTTCAAGCCAGAAAAGCTCCCCCAGAACGGACCCCCCAGGAGTGAAGAAAGCTTTGCATGTAAAAGGGGCCTCAGTCTGTAGGAGCCTTTAATTATAATTCCAAAATGCTGTTGGAGAAAGGCGTTTGAATAAAGTTGCATTTTTTCATCCGACAGTCTTTATAGACACCTGTAAAGACCAAAGTAGAATCTCACTTCCTTTCTTCCACCTACTTGTCACAATGTAACTCCTGCCACCCCCCCCCCCCAACCCCCCCCAGAAGTTAAAGTCATACTCCCCCCTTCCTTTCCTCACCCCTCCATCTCAGCAGGTCCCCTGAGCTTTGCCCGTCCTCATTAGCAGGTATTTTTCCCATGTTTGTTAATTGTGTCCTGCTTTCCACACCACCTGCCCCCCCCCCCCCCCTCCGCTACCTCTCTCTCCCTTTCTCATCCCTCCCTCCCCTCCTCTCAACCCCCCCCCCCCCCCCCCCGGCTCATCTGTGCTCTCTAACAGCCACTAATTGTCATCATAAGGATGTGTTCGCTGTCACAACTGGAGAACAGACTGTGGACCGACAGTGTGCAGCCTGGCTCCTCTGGCCCCCGGAGGCCCCCAGAGGCCTCTGCCTGCGTCTGGGGGCCCTGCAGGACCTGAGCAGGCAGGAAAGCTCCCTCTGCAAGTGTAGCTAATAAAGACAGGGTGAGCATTTCTACCCGGCTGACAGAGACAGAGAAGGCGTTCACCTCACAAGGGCAAACCGGGAATTAGCACAAGGACAGGTACAGTGGCTGCCTAATGAGGCACGACCGTGTTTCAGCGATACAGTAGTACAATGGATGAACACGTAATGACTCCCACTGTTGATGATTTCATCACTCAGGCCTTTCAAAGGCTTGAGCTCAATTTCCTGTAAATACTCAACTTATCATTTTTAACAACTGAAGAGAAATCCTGCGATTTTGTGACGAGGTCACAGGAGGACACTACAGATTCAGGCCCCATTTATACAACGCTTCAAGTGAAAATGCATTATATTTGTTTCTGAAAAGTTTAGAAAATGATTTTCACGAAAATGGAAGAAATGCTGAAAATGATCTAGTTAGCATGTTGGGTCAGGAGTTCTGGCTGCGGTGGGTTTTGTGTCTTTGTTTTGGTCTGTCCATTACTCTCTCAGTCACGGGGGACTGGATCTGATCCAAGCTGGAAGAAAGAGGTTGAACCAGAGGCTGACCTTCACACAGCTCACATGGACAGATTGAAAATAACCCAGTTTACATTTCACCTTCGAAAACGTGCGCAGCCTGTTGATTGTGGTTTAAATGTAATGTCGCCCTGGTTTTATGGAGAAGCGCCTTACCTTTGAAGGGCACATTCATTAATACGGAGCGTTAAAAAGAGCTAAAATGAGCCTTACACCCCTGATCCAAACAATCAAATGAGGGATTGAGTTTTCGATATCTACCGGTAAGTGTATATTTTTCCGGTCACGGAACTGAAGCAAACTTTGGCTGTGTTGTGTGATGTCGTCACGTCTCCGACTTCACCAAGTCATTTGCAAAGATGATGTTTGGTGTTGGAGAAACTTTTTCATCCTTAAAGAAGAACAATTAAAGACTCACTAAATGAGCCCGGTCAAACCCCCCCCCCCCCCCCCCCCGTCTCGGAACAGGGCCGATCACTCAAACATTCTCCCCGGGGCTAAGTCTGTCTGAGGGTCGCTCTGCAATCAATCGGCCGGGTCCGGTCCCCCTCCGACCCTCTCACCAGGGGTCTCTGCAGGGACCGGGTCGTCCAGATGCAGCTGGGGCCGTCACAGTTGTGCTCTCTGGGGTCTTACCCCAGATTCCTCCAACCGCCTCCCTCCCCCCCCTCTCCCGTTACGACCGGGTCCCCATGGTTCGGGTGCGGCTGCCGGTGGACCGACAGTTTTCTGTGCCGCCCGCGTTACACGTGCGCCTCGGCTCGCCTCAGGATGGGGGGGATGCGTGGACGGCCGGGGCCCCGGCGGGTTCCTGGTAACTCGCCAACCGGGGCGCTCCCCACGAATCACTCTGGGCTCCGTGAGACTCCCACCGTCGGCAGCCGTCCGCCAACCCTGGGGGTCGGACATACGTCGGTGCAGAGCCACGACCGGGTCTGTCCCGGCCGGGCGACCCCCTCACTTCCACCGACAACCTCAGATCAGACCAGACGGCCTGCTGAAAAATAACAGTCAATGACATCACCGCGCTCGACCAATCAGAGCGTTTGCCAGATAAATATAAACTGCCTTTTGAGATACCAGTAAAATGAAGCAGTTCTGGTTGCATGTGTGTCTATCCAATCTTATCTTCATGTCTTAACCCTTGGATGCACAACCTACCAGAACCTACACTCTTCCACAAGTGGGGTCAAAAATGACCCCAATTCAAATCAATGCGTTTTTGCAATATACTGGGTTGTTATCTTCAAAATCTTTAAAACAAAGAGTTGTAATATTTTCATATTCTAGGTATTCCTCAAAAAACATGTTTGTGACATGAGGCCATTTGCATTGTTATTTATTTTTTTCATTAACTGTAAGAAATTGCAGTTTTTGTATCACTACCCCACTCTTGCACAAGTGGGGTCAAAAATGACCCCAAGCAGTTCCTATGGAATCTTCTATGAAACTTTAATTACTAGCAACTCTGACAATCCTACTTACATATCTGATGTTGTCCCACACATCTGATGCAACTCTGACAAAAAATAAATAAAAATGCAAACGGCCTCATGTCACAAACATGCTTTATGAGGAATACCTGGAATATGAAGATATTACAACTTTTCATTTTAAAGATATTGAAGGATAACAACACGTGGGGTCATTTTTGACCCCACCTGTGCATCTAAGGGTTAACATGTCTGAATTATTTCATCACGTTTTTGAAACAAATCTCTCATGGAGAAAGTTGTTTTAATAAATGAAGGTTGCGGTTGATGAAGTCAAAATCACTGAATTATTCCACGAGACCAGAATTTCCATCCTGGCTTTATAGTCAGGCCACAAAAGTGGGATTGTTTGAGCAGAGGGAAATCATGGTTAAATAAATATTTCAAATGAACTTTGCTTCTTCCTACTTTTGTTACAGTTTGAGTTGTTGTAACAATGCAGATGTCCCCATTGTGGGACAAATCAAGGGATACGATGTCTTATTCTTTTTCACACATAAATACTGTTTGTGTGCATTTGTGAGTTCATATAGCTTTATGGATATAGATACTTAATATATAAATTGTGTTTATACATGTATAAATGAAATTAAATAAAAATCAAAAAAACGTTATGGTGTGTCTTAAATAAAAATTCCTTCCATATTAATCAGTCATCAGGACAGTTGAAAATGTTGTTTTACATATAGAAATATCAATTCAGCATGCTCATTATGTCTCATAGACACTTTTATTTCAATGATTATTCTGGAAACTCAAATAAATTGTCCAAATATCATAAAAGGCATATTTATTGTTATTAATATAAAATTTTACACAGAAGAAAACATCCTTGCACATTTACTACTAAGTGAAAGACGAAGATTTTGCAGCTTTTTCTATTTGATCAAACGTGTGGAAGGTGTTCCAGCACTCTAAACGTCCTGCTCCAGTTGAAGTGAAACGTTATTTCTTCAAGACGAGGTTGTTGTGTCTCCGCTCAGGCGAGCATGTGTCTCATTCATGCACATGTTAGTGTGTGTGTGTGTTCATGCTTGTGTGCAAGTGGGAATTTGCGCTTTGTGGCATGTGTGCCCTCAGCATGGGGCCGTGGCGGGCCCCGTGCCGGCCAGCTGGAGGCTCAATCTGTTGAGGGGGTCCGCCGCTCAGTGGTGGGAGGTCGACCGGACCCACAACGCCGGCCCCACCATTTGCCCCGGCCTCCCCTCTGACCAGGACGTGCAGCTTGGCAGGCCCAGCCAGGGACTGACAGCTCTGCACAGCCCAATCCACAAGACACGCCGCGGAGGTGGAGGTGGAGGTGGAG